>NC_057722.1:20763455-20848480 GCF_004010195.1 Chiloscyllium plagiosum | reverse complement strand
ACCTATCACCTCCCTCACCTTCGTGCACCTATCGCTTTCTCAGCTACGCACCCCACCCCCTCCCATTTATCTTTCAGCCCCAGCCCACAAGCTTCATTCCTGATGAAGGGCTTATGCCTGAAATGTCGATTCTCCTGCTCCTCAGATGCTGCCTGACCTGTGCTTTCCCAGCAACACACTTTCGACTCTGATCTGCAGTCCCTCCCTTCCTCTAAAACTCTGTAATGCCTTATTTTAAACTTCCATTTGCTCTGGATTTCAGATTCAGCATCTCTAACAATCTCTGGTGAACAATCTCTGATCCATTATGGTTAGTCTAGCATTGTTACCCAGTGTTTTAGGCACATGATCTTGCATGAGAATTCTCCAGCCTTTTGAAAAGAGAACTGATCAACATTTTCAAGCCAACAAGTATGATGTGAATAAATAGAAAAATATTATTCTAATATATCTTTGATCAGTTCACTTAATTCAGTAACCCACAAGGAAATCTCACAGTCCTTAGTAACAGGGAAAGTAAACTTTTGTCAACAGCTCTCTCCAATCCATTGGCTTCCTTTTTGATGTTTGCATAGTCCAGTTATGCCATTGTCTGCTACAAGAGGTATATTTATAATTGAGGGGTTCTCCCACCAACAGCCTCCAATCTCATAGTCCGAGAACCCTAGATTCTAGATTTTAAAATTCACAACAGTGTTTTTAGGTTTCTCTCATAGCCTTGCCCCTCCCTATCTCTAATTCTCTCCAAACTCACAACCCATTAAAGTATCTGTGCTCCACTGATTCTATTCTCTTGAGCATCTCTGGTTTTTATCTAAAGACTGCTGGTGGGCAAATCTTCTGCTACCTGAGTTGGAAGCTCGAGAATTACTTTCATAAACGTTTCATTAAAGAGCGGCACGGTGGCACAGTGGTTAGCACTGCTGCCTCACAGCGCCTGAGACCCGGGTTCAATTCCCGCCTCAGGCGACTGACTGTGTGGAGTTTGCACTTTCTCCCCGTGTCAGCGTGGGTTTCCTCCGGGTGCTCCGGTTTCCTCCCACAGTCCAAAGATGTGCAGGGCCAGGTGAATTGGCCATACTAAATTGCCCGTAGTGTTAGGTAAGGGGTAAATGTAGGGGTATGGGTTGGTTTCGCTTCGGCGGGTCGGTGTGGACTTGTTGGGCCGAAGGGCCTGTTTCCACACTGTAATATAATCTAATCTAATCTAACCCCACACTGGGTGTTCTACCTCTTGCTCAAAATTTACAAATCTGACTGCCCCAGTCAACCCATCATCTCCGCTGCCCCTGCCCCACCGAACTTATCTCTGCATGCCTTGACACCATCCTGTTCCCCCTTGGTTCAGGATCTCCCCACATATAGTCGAGACACCACCCACACCCTCCACCTTCTTCACGACTTTCAGTTCCCTGGAACCAAATGCCTCATCTTCACCATGGACATCCAGTACCTATACTCTTCCATGCATCATGATGAAGGCCTCCGAGCCCTCCGTTTCTTCCTCTCCCACCGACCCAATCAGTACCCTTCCACTGACACACTCATTCAATTGGCTGAATTGGTCCTCACCCTCAAAAATTTCTCCTTCAATACTCCCACTACCTCCAGACCAAAGGGGTAGCCATGGGCACCCATGTGGGCCTAACTATACCTGTCTCTTTGGGTATGTGGATGTTACACCAGAACCATTCCCCACCTTTTCCTCCGCTACATCGATGACTGTATTGGTAACAGCTTGTGCTCCCACGAGGATGTGGAACAGTTAATCAATTTGATGAACACCTTCCATCCTGACCTCAAGTTCACCTGGATTATCTCACATGCCTTCCTCCCCTTCCTGGACCTCTCCATCTCCATTTCCAGCAACCGACTCAACACGGACATCTAGTTCAAACCCACAGACTCCCACCCTACCTCCTGTAAAAACATTATCCTTTACTCCAAATTTCTCCACCTCCGTCGTATCTGCTCTCAGGAGGAGCAATTCCACTCGACACAAGGACTGCGATTTCCCCTCCCATGTGGTCAACAATGTCCTCCAGTGTATCTCCTCCACTTGGCACCACCCTCTTGAACTGTCCTACCTCTCCATCTTCTTTCCCACCTATCTGCTCCACCCTCCTCTCTGACCTATCACCCATTGCCCCCACCTTCATCTACCTATCGCATTCTGAGCTACCTTCCCTGCACACCCCCGAGACCCACCTTGCTCCCATTTATCTCTCAGCCCCCTTGGGCCTCCTTCACATTCCTGAAGAGGAGCTTATACCCAAAACATTGACTTTCCTGCTCCTCAGATGCTGCCTGACTGGCTGTTTTTTTCCAACACCACACTTTTTGACTCTGACCTCGACCTCCTCCATCCCAGTGAAAAAGTTCCAGCCTATTTTTATAACTCAAACCCTCCATTCCCAGCAACATTCTGATAAATCTTTTCTGAATCCTCTTCAATGTAATACTATTCTTCCCATAACAGAATGGACAGAACTGCACACAGTACTCCAGAAGAGGCCTCACCAACATCCTGTACAACCTAAACATGACGTTCCCATCTCATTTACCTTCGTTGCTCAGACCTTTGAGTATATGTGTTAAACACTTCCTTAATCACCCTACCTGTTACGCAAATTTCTAAGAATTATGTAACTGAACCCTTAGGTCTCTCTGTTCTACCATACTACCCAGGGCCCTATCATTAGTTGTGTAAGTCCTGTCCTTGTTTGTTTTACCAAAATGCAATACCTCACATTTATCCAAGTTAAACTCCATCTGCCACTTCTCAGTCCATTGACCCAATTGATCATGATCTCTTTGTATGCTTAGATAACCTTCACTGTCTAACAGTAATTTTTGTATCTTCTGCAAACTTACTAACCTTTATTCTCATCCAAATTGTTTATATAAATGTAAAGTAAAAATGGACATAGTACCGATCTCTGCTGGTCAGAGGCCTCCAGGTTGAGAAGCAGCCCTCCACTGCCATCACCTGTCTCCTACTGTCAAGCCAATATTGTATCCCATTGAAAAAATAATCCTGAACCCCATGTGATCTAAATTTATTATGGGTTGGCCATAATAAATTGCCTCTAAAGTCGAGGGATGTGCAGGTTAGGTGGATTAGCCATGGGCAATGCAGGGTTATAGGGATAGGGTAGGGGTGTAGGTCTGGGTGGGATGGTCTTTGGGAGGGTCGGTGTGGACTCGGTGGGCCGAATAGCTTATTTCCACACAGCGGGGATTCGATGATTCTGACCCATCTACTGTGCGGAATCTGATCAAAGGCATTACCAAAGTCCACGTAAACAATGTCTCCTGTTTTACTTTCTTCAATCTTCTTGCTTACTTCCTCAAAAATACTTAATCAAGTGTATGAGACATGATTTCCCTTGCGCAAATCCTCATGAAAGGGTTATGCCCGAGACGTCGATTTTCCTGCTCCTGGGATGCTGCCTGACCTGCTGTGCTTTTCCAGCAACACACTCTCGACTCTGAACTCCAGCACCTGCAGACCTCACTTTCTCTCCAGGATGCACTTTGTTTAATGATGTGTTATAGTGTCTAAAATCAAGTGGATTGTAGCAAAGATGAAATTTGCAATCAATTAATTTACAGCATTGAAATGTCTTGCTGTGTAATCAACTAACTGGAGGAAAGCAAGTTAATACATCAACATCCTTTTAAGGATCACCCTAATCCTTCCGTTCATTCTCACGCCTACTTAAGAAAATGAACATAAAAGGCGTTCCCTTTACACACACGCGCACAGTCCTTGAAATTTCCGGAAACCGATGTTGGGAAATCCGACAGGACAGATCAGAAGCAGGAAGCGCAGACAGCTACCGACATATTTCATGCCCTTTCTTTATTTTGAGGTTTGACGAGGAAAGACTGGGTGGTTAATATATTCCCATCCCGCAAACCAGAAAAAAATGGTGAAAATCTCTCTCCCTGCAGCTCTGGGGCAGAAGCCGGAAAAGGCAGAAAGTGAAGCGGATAAAACCGAGATCCTCATCCCCCAAGATGTGAGTCGCTTTTAATGTTGTGCAATGACATATCAATCGCGTCACTGCTGTAAACATCGCTCTCTCCGGGTTGTAGCTCCAAATGTGTCCATGGACTGACAGCTCCGAGCTGTGCCTTTAATTTGCATTAGATACAAAAAGAATCGGACGACAAACAACCAAAGAGAAGGGACATGAATCGCAGTGACAGTGTATCTCGCTGTGTCTCGCTTTGCCTTCTGCATTATTGGCAATGGGGTTGTGCTGGAGCAATTCAACATTGATTTTTGTTGTGCTGCCTGCACACACTCAAACCTCCCCACCCGCACCAAGAGCCTTTGTTAGTTTGTTTACTTGGAAACATTTTAGTTAATGCACAATAGGGTGAATTTCGATCGCTGGAATATCAATATAAAAATATCCCTACGCGAATGCTTTTTTTTTCCCCTGTAGGAAATTGCTGCTGCATTTTTTTATATAAAACAAAACCTTTTCTTTCCCCTCAGTGTGTCGGAAATAGAATCAGGATGTGCTGGAGATCTCAGCAGTCCTGCCAGCATCTGCGGAGAGAGAACTAAGAGTTAAGGTTTCGAGTGCGATGACCCTTCTTCAGAAATGGCACTTCCTGATTTTATTTCAGATCTCCAGCATCCGCAACATTTTGCTTTTATTTGAAGTAGCTTGGGTTTTAGCACTACAGAGATTATAATAGGTTTGATACTCCATTCGCTTCTCCGCTCGGCATTATTGGAGAACGTTCATTCCTGTTCAACATTTTTTTAAAAAAAATCCTACTTGTTAAATTAATGACCAATTACAAACTTATTCAGTTGTTTAAAAATAAATGCCTTTCGTGATGATTGTGCAGAAAACCAACAACATGACCAACTATTCAACTTGCAGAAGGCAAAGATCTGCTAATGCTGGAACAAATCTGAAACTAAAACAAAAACAGATTAGATTAGATTACTTACAGTGTGGAAACAGGCCTTTCGGCCCAACAAGTCCACACCGAATCACAAAATCAGTTCTGAACAAGTCACTGGACTCGAAAATTTAGCTCTGCTTTTTCTCCACAGATGGTGCCAGACCTCCTGAGTTTCTCCAGCAAAAGCAAATTCTACAGCAGTGGAAAGCATTTTGATTCAAAAGCTTACCAAAACACAAACTATTGCTTAATCATTTTGTTTTCAAAACCTGCAATGTTTTATAATTGTTTTCCATTTAAAATAACTGCACAGCAGAAATGTTTAATGTTTAAAAGAAAAGCTTTTGGTCTGAATTGCAGAATTGGTGATTGTTAATTAGGATAGAGACTTGTACTTTAGCAATGCTTTTCTTCATGATATTGAAATCCAAAACCACATATCCAAATTGAGTCATTCAGATGCAAATATCCGAACTGAATATATTCTCACTGCACTGCTCAGGTATTTTGTTGATTTATCAATGGAATTAATAAAGCCCAAAGGCAGTAATTTCCAGCATTTCTCAGGTTATGACAAATCTTCATAAAACATTGATTTGGCCTTAATGGGAATATTTTCCCAACTTTGGGCTCCATTCTTTAAGAAGGATGTGAAGACTTTTGAGAGGATGCAGAAAAAGATTATGGAAATGATTCGATGAATGAAGGATTTCAGTTAGTTGAATAAATTGGAGAAGTTGGGACTGTTCTCAGAACAGAAGGTTGAGAGGAAAACCAGAAAATATTGACTTAAGCTGATCAGGAAAAGAATGAAAGGTGATAAGATGCGTTTTTGTGCAGTGAATGGTTAGGATTTAGAATGCCTGGCCTGAGAGTCTGGTGGGGACAGCTTCATATCTAGCTGTTTAAAAAAAAAATTAATTTTTAAATAGTACCTGGAAAAGGATCATGGGACCACAAAGGGCATGAGAGTAGTGCCAACTACTAGAGTATTGCTCTGAGAGAGCAGACACAGACTCGATTGGCTGAATGGCCACTTTTATGGTGTGATGACCCTATGATTCAATTTTCTATATGAGGAGACAAGTTGTAACACTTCCTCATTGACTGTAATGAACCCATTTCTCTCAGCACTGGAGTAGTCCTTATTGTTTTACTGTTTTAGATGACAGGTTAGATAATTAGATAATGAAGGAATACATTCCTGTAAAGGAAAATCCAATCTTATTCAGCTATGATTCCAGTAGATAAGGTGTTGTCAAAGTGGCATAACCCATACTAAATGGTTTCTCCCGGTGACCTCTGAAAGTTATTAGTTTTGCTTTGCTTATCTGCAACACTAGTAACGTGTTGAAAAAAATTTATTTCATTGTGATGAAATAGGAAATTTGTATTGGTTCAAATCAATATATTGAATTGAATTGAATTGTCATGAGTACCAAGGCACAGTGAAAAGCTTTGTCTTGTGAGCATTACAGGCAGATCACATAGTTAAATAGCGTAGATAAGTAAATAATAGTTAAACAGTGGCAAAAACCAAAACAAAAGTACAGGCGGATGCTATGAGTTTGTGAATCCATTCAGCATTCTAACAACATTAGGGTAGAAACTGTTTTGAAACCAGCTGGTGCATGTGTTCAGGCTTCTGTACCTTCTCCCCGATGGTAGAGGTTGTAGAAAAGCATTGCCAGGGTGGGATGGAGAATGCTGGCGGCCTTTCCTTGACAGCGGGCCTGGTAGATGGATTCTGTAGATGGGAGGTTGCCTTTGGGGTTTTCCAGGCTGAGTTCACCACTCTCTGAAACCGTCTCTGATCTTTAATGGTACAGTTGCCATATCAGGTAGTGATGCATCCAGACAGAATGCTATCGATGGCGCACGTATAAAAGTTGGCAAGGGTATTCACTGTCATGCCAAAGTTTCTCAGCTGCCTGAGGAAGAAGAGACATTTTTGGGCCTTTGCAACTAGTGCATCCACATGAAGAGTCCAAGAAAGCTTATTGTTGATGACCACTTCCAGGAGCTTGACTCTCTCCACTCATTCCACCTCTGTGCTGTTAATGTGTAGGGGTCATGAGTAACATCCTGCTGAAGGTCAATAATGAGTTCCTTGGTTTTGCCAGCATTGAGAGCTAGGTTGTTCTCAATGCACCATTTTTCCAGGTCTTCCACCTCCCGTCTGTAGTCTGTTTCATCCCCATCTGAGATTCGACCGACTATGGTGGTGTCATCAGCGAACTTGTAAATAGCATTAGTCTGGTATTTGGTAACACAATCATGGGTATACAGTGAGTACAGTAGGGGGCTAAGTAGGCACCTCTGGGGGACTCCAGTGTTGAGTGTTAGTGAGGATGAAATATTGTCCCCAGTCTTCACTGATTGTGGCCTGTGGCTCAGGAAACTGAGGATCCAGTTGCAGAGAGTGGGGCTTAGTCCAAGATCACTAAGTTTAGTAATCAGTCTTCAAGGGGATAATAGTGTTGAAGGTTGAACTGTAGTCAATGAGTAGGATTCTTACGTAGCTGTTCTTGGTGTCAAGATATTCTAGGGAGGAGTGAAGGGCAAGTGATATAGCATCTGACATGGATCTTTTGGTCCGATAGGCAAACTGGAGTGGGTCAAGAGTAGTGGGGAGGCTGGAGTTGATTAATGCCATGACCGACCTTTCAAAGCACTGAAGTTAGGGCCACTGGGTGGTAGTCATTGGGACATTCTGCGTGAGCCTTCTTAGGCACAGGGATGATGTTGGCCCTCTTGAAACAGACACGGACAGTGACCTGCTGCAGGGAGAGGTTGAAGATGTCTGAGAAGACCTCTGCCAATTGATCTGCCCATGCTCTGAGTGCACGGCCTGGTACTCAGTCTGGTCCTATCGCCTTCCTTGGATTCACACGGAGGAAAACTGATCTGACCTCTGATGCAGTGATTGTTGGGATCAGTTCATCAGGACTTGTTGGAATAGGTGTTACCTTTCGCTGAAATTCTGCTCAAAGCGAGCATAGAAGGCATTGAGACAATCTGGGAGGGGTGTGTCATCATCTGCTATCTTGCAGTGTATCTTTTTAGAACCTGTGACGTCATTCAGTCTTTGCCGTAGTCACCGTGTGTCTGTCTGAGTCTCTAGTTTGGATCTGTATTGGTCCTTGGCTGTCTTAATGGCTCTGCGAAGATCATACTTGAATTCCTTATATTTGAGTGGGTCTCCTATACTGAAGGCCTCACACTGGTATTTCGCAGGTTCTGTACGATCTGATTCGTCTAGGGTTTCCTGCTGGGGAACACCCAGATTGACTTCCTTGGTATGCAGCCCTCCACATACTTCCTGATAAAGTCTGTGATGGTGGCTGTGACAGTAATTTTAATTTGCCAATATGAGTTTTCTTTAGACTAGAAATCCAACTTACAAATAAAGAGAAATTCATAAGAATTATTACCTTGTAGGGTATCCCATAGTTATTAACAGCCGATCAAGTAATTTTGAAGGGTAGTTACTATTATAATGTTGCAAGCATTTTACTCAATTTGCCCACAACATCACACAAACAACAATGACTAGATAATTTATTCTATTATCATAGAGACATGGCTGCAAGGGGATCAGGCTAGGAACTGAATATCCAAGATGCGCACCCTATTGAAAGGACAGGCAGATGGGCAGAGGTGGTGGGGTTCCCTTGTGCATAAGAAATGAAATTAGATCAGTAGCAAGAAGTGATATAGAGTCAGAAGGCATTGAATCTGTGTGGGTAGAGTTAAGGAACCACAAAGGGAAAAAGATCTTGATGGTAATTAGTGCAGGCCTATTGCAGTAATCAGGACGTAGGGCAGAAAATAAATCAGGAGATAGAACAGTCCCACAATAATCTTGTGGGAATTCAATATGCAGGTGGATTGGCGTAAGCAAATTGGTAGCAGATCCAAATGAAAGGAATTATTTGAATGTGTACAAGCTTTTTTTTTGAGCAACTTGTGGTAGAACCCATTAGGGAACAGGCAGTTCTGGATTTGGTGATGTGTAATGAAGCATACT
This sequence comes from Chiloscyllium plagiosum, assembly GCF_004010195.1. Taxonomy (NCBI): domain Eukaryota; kingdom Metazoa; phylum Chordata; class Chondrichthyes; order Orectolobiformes; family Hemiscylliidae; genus Chiloscyllium; species Chiloscyllium plagiosum. The sequence continues at coordinate 20,839,518 of NC_057722.1, read as the reverse complement.
TGATTAGTGAGCTTAAGGTGACGTACACCTCAGGGGACAGTGATTATGATATGATAGGATTCACCCTGCAGTTTGATAGGGAGAAGTTGGGATCAAATGCAATGGTATTATAGTTGAGTAAGGGCAATGATAAAGACATAAGAGAGGAGCTGGCCAGAGGGTCATTGGATGGGAAGCCTAGCAGGGAAGACAATGGAGCAGCAACAGTTGGGGTTTCTGGAGATCGTTTGGGAGGTACAACAGAAATTCATCCCAAGAGGAAACATATTAAGGGGAGGACAACTATGGCTGACAAGGAAAGTCAGGGACTACATGAAAACAAAAGAAAAAGCATACAATGTGGTTAAGGTCAAAGGGAGGCCAAAGTATTGGGAAACCTTTAAAAACCAGCAGAGGATAACTGACAAAACAGTAAGGGCAGAGATGAAATATGAGGGTAAGCTAGCTAGTAATATAAAAGAAGATTGTAAGAGTGTTTTTAGAGCTATGAAAGGTGAGAGAGTGGATATTGGATCGCTGGAAAATGAGGCTGGAGAAGTAGTAATGGGAAACAAAGAAATGATGGAGGAACGGAATAGGTAGTTTGCATCAGTCTTCATGGTGGAAGACACCAGTAGATTACCAGAACTTCAAGAGAGTCAGGGGGCAGAATGAATGTAGTAGTCATCACTAAGGAGAAAGTGCTGGGGCAGGCTGAAAAGTCTGAAGGTTTATAAATCACCCAGACTAGATGGACTTCGCCCCAGAGTTCCAGAAGAAGATAGCTGAGGAGATTTTAGAGCATTAGTGGTGATCTTTCAGGAATCATTGGAGTCATGGAGGGTCACAGAGTATTGGAAGAAGATTAATGTAACACGAGGAGAAAGTGAGGTCTGCAGATGCTGGAGATCAAAGTTGAAACTTTATTGCTGGAACAGCACAGCAGGTCAGGCAGCATCCAGGGAACAGGAGATTCGACGTTTCGGGCACAGGCCCTTCTTCAGATTAATGTAACACCCCCATTTAAGAAGGGAAGGAGACTGAAGAAAGGAGGCTATAGGCCAGTCAGTCCCATGTCAGTAGGTCTGGCAGCATCTGTAAGGAGAGAAGAGAGCTGACGTTTTGAGTCTAACTGACCCTTTGTCAAAGGGACAAAAGCTTTGTCCAGCTTTGACAAAGGGTCAGTTAGATTTGAAACATCAGTTCTTTTCTCTCCTTACAGATGCTGCCAGGCCTGCTGAGATTTTCCAGCATTTTCTCTTTTGGTTTCAGATTCCAGCATCTGCACTAATTTGCTTTTATCCTTTATTTTAATCCCATGTAAGTTATTGGTAAGATTTTAGACTCCATCATTAAGGATGAGATTACGGAGTACTTGAAAGTACATGGTAGAACAGGGCTGAGTCAGCACGGTTTTGTCAAGGGGAGGCCATATCTGTTAGAATTCTTTGAAAAAATAATGTGTAAGTTAGGCAAAGGAGAGCCAGCATCTGTTTGAATTTCTGGAAGGCCTTTGACAAGATGCCACACAGGTGCTAATAATATAAGAACCCATAGTGTTAGGAGAAAGATACTAACATGGATAGAGGATTGGCTGACTGGCAGAAGGCCAGTGGGGATAAAGGGGTCTTTTTCAGGACGGCAGCTGGTGGTTAGTGGAGTTTTACAGAGGTCAGTGCTGCGACCACCACTATTCATGTTATACATTAAACATCTGGATGAAGGCACTGAGGACATTATTGCTAAGTTTGCAGATGACACAAAGATAGGTGGAGGGACAGATAGTGTTGAAGAAGGGGGGGAGGCTGCAGAAGTATTTTTCCAGTCTAGGCGAGTGGGTGAAGAAGTAGCAGATGGAATACAATATGGGATAGTATGATGTTATGTGCTTTTGCAAGAAGAATAGAGGTGTAGACTATTTTTTAAATAGGGAAAGGCTTTGAAAATCTGAATCGCAAAGGGACTTAGGAGTTCTAGTTCAGGATTCTCTTAAGGTTAATGTGCAGGTTCAGTGGCAGTTATGCAGGCTGGAATACAAGAGCAAGGATGTACTGCTGAGGCTGTATAAGGCTTTGATCAGACTGCATTTGGACTATTGTGAGAAGTTTTGGGCATCGAATCTAAGAGCAGATGTGCTAGCCTTGGTTTACGAGAATGATCCCAGGGGTGAAGGGCCTATCGTATGAGGAGTAGTTGAGGACTCTGGGTCTGTACTCAATGGAGCTTTGAAGGATTGGGGTAATCTCACTGAGACTGACAGAATACTGAGAGCCCCGAATAGAGCAGATGTGGAGAAGATGTCTCCATGATTAGGAGAGACTAGGACCTGAGGGCACAGCCTCAGAGTAAAGGGACAACCATTTAGAACTGAGATGAGGAGTAATTGTTCAGCCAGAGAGTGGTGTATCTGTGAAACTCATTGCTGCAGAATGCTGTGGAGGCCAGGTCATTGAATTCTTTAAGGTAGAGAAGAATCAGTTCTTGATTAGTAAGGAGATCAAGGCAAGAAAGAAGGCATGCGAATGATGTTGAGAAACATAGCAGCCATGATCGAATGGTGGAGCAGATTTGATGGGTCGAATGGCCTAATTCTACTCCCATATCTTACAGGCTTATGGTCTAAAATCAGAAACTGCTGATAATCAGTCAGAACATCATGCAGCATTTGCAGAGAGGAAACCGTGATTATGTTTCAGGTTAATGATCTTTCATTAGAAGTTCTTTTAATGATGTTAGTTGGGATAACAATTGAGTCAACTATGTGGGAAAATTTCCCAGCTTCTTGTCAACTGAAGACAGGGGATCTTTTGTGATCATTTAAAAAATCAAGGAGCTTTCAGTTCAGTACCTGAAAGACAAGACTCCTGACAGTGTGATTGTCCCTCCATGGAGTGCTGGAGGATGTGCTTAGATTTTGTCTGTGGAGTGAAGCTTCAGCTCCCAACTTTCTGACCTAGAGGTGAGTACTAATATTGAGTCTGACTTTTTCCCCGTCACAATAGCTGAGGAGCTCTATGATGGACAAAGAAAACTGAAAATAAAAAGTAAGAATTCATTGTCCCAACTATGCACAGTTCTTCTTTAAGGCAGTTATCTAAAGGCCTTTGTATCGAAAATCCTGGCCTCTTAATTATTGTGTGTAACTTTACCAATAGATGTTGTGCTTTACCAACATCCAAAGAATTTTATATCATCAGCAAAGACATCATCTATGATCCATTCCTGGTTGCATTGAGAAAGTAGTGAACCAGCTGTAATGTACTTTGATTTTCTCTTTGTTCCTAAAAGATATGAACCTTGTGCTGGACACTGATGGATTTTTATACAATATACTTTGCTGTGATGGGATTGAATATCTTGTTAAATAAAAAAAAATCCTCAATTTCCATTATCATTTGAAACACTGAGCATTTTATTCTTTGAAATTTGATTTAGACTTTTTTTTGTTTCCCTGTTCATGACATGTCAAATGCCTAACATCCATCTCTGCAAACCCTCCCCATCCCCCCCCCCCAATCCGTGGAGGGGAAATTATAGGCAATGGTTTGATCTGTTTTTAAAAAGGGGAAGGAGTAGAGTGATAGCGATGGAGAGTTTTTAGGGAGGGAATTTCCAATGCTTAAGCCCTTGGCAGCATAAAACATGGCTTGCAGTTGTGGAATGGTTTAAGCTGGCAGTGTGGAAAGGCCAGAGTTGGTGGAGTGCAGATATGGGGAGATTTGTAGAGCTGGGAGAAGTTACAAGGGTGAATGTGAAACAAGGACAAAAATATTCAAATTGAAGTGTTGCTTAACTAAAAAATAAAGTTGCCATAATCCTAGAGGGCAATGGGCAAGGTTGAGGAGGTGGGACCTGGATGATAATTTCAGCCAGTGCAGGAATTGACCCCATGCTGTTGGCGACACTCTGCTGTCACACAAACCAGCTGTCCAGCTAACTGACTCCCTTAATTAAGGAGCTTATGTACATCAGTAGACATAAGGATAATAGATGCATTGAATTTAATGTTGATTAATATATAGTATGCAGAGTCTTGCATAAACTTCAGATTATGGACAGTGGCCAGGGCTGAGTTGAAATACTCAAGTCCAGAGGTAGCAAAGACATGGATGAGCAGCAGCTAAATTGTGGTGGATTGATGATAATACTGAGGTAGAAATAGTCTAGTTTGTGGCTTGAATGTGGTCGCTTGGTTAGTTACGCATCTTTGGGTCACGTAAAGTATCAAAGTTGTGAACAATTTTGTTCAACCTTTGTTATCCGGGAGAGGGAAGAATTTGGTGGCTCAGGACTGGAGTTTGTTCTTCTCAATTTAATATGGAGGAAATTTCTGCTATTTCAATACTTGATGGCAGACAACAGCCTGACGATTTAGCGATAGAGGGTTTGAGAAAAATGGTGGTGAGTTGAAGATTGGAGTCATCTGCTTATGTGTGGAAATTGAAGCTGCAATTCTGAATGATGTTTTGGAGGTGTAGCATGTAGGTGCAAAATGGCTGAGAACTAAGAATGACCCCTTGGATGACATCAGGGGTAATGATGCTGAAGTAGAAAGAGAGGTCTTTGAAGTTAATTCAGTCACTACGATGGAAGTGAGAATATAACCACATGAAAGCAATCCCACTCAGCTGGGTGGATGCCACAGAGAGATGTGCTGGCAGGGATGGTGTGGTCAATTTTGTTTGGGTGACTCAGTAATCCAGTAGTTATCACAACGCCCGGGATCCAGGTTCAATTCCAGTCTCTGACGATTGTGTGGGGTTTGCACATTCTCCCCGTGTCTGCGTGGGTTTCCTCCGGGTGCTCCAGTTTCCTCCCATAGTCCAAAGATGTGCAGGTTAGGTGAATTGGCCATTCTAAATTGCCCATAGTGTTCAGGGATATGTAGGTGAGATGGGTTAATCCGGGGAAATGTAGAGTAATAGGGTAGGGGAATGGGTCTGGGTGGGTTACTGTTCCAAGAGTTGGTGCGGACTTGTTGGGCCAAATGGCCCAAACTGTAGGGATTCTATGTCTGTGTTATAATTTTGTCAAAGTCTGCTTTAAATCTGAGAAGGATAATAGTGGAAGACTTAAAACTGTCAAAGTCACCTGCGAGCCATTGGGACTTTGAAAAGAACTGTTTTAAAAACTGTGAATACACTGCTTTACATCAACCATAATATATGCCTCTAAGGTGTACAATCACCATGTGTCAAATGTAACTGCAGTCTTCAGTTGGTTTGCAAGCTTCTGGGGGAAAGAATAGTGAAAGAAAAGTAATGATTTAACTAGACTAAAAAGTTTGGTACATTGTAATTCTTTGAAGAAGATTCAGAACAAGACTTTTATAGCTGACTGGATTATCTATAAGAGACAGCTGCACTATGTTATATGCTGTTAATCTCAAATAACCCAATCGATCAGGACACTACTGCAATGCATATTAGTTTCCTCATGATTAGGGCATTCAAATAAAACTTGTTTCTTGAGAATATTTTTTTATTAATGGTTCTGCAAATCTGATGAGGCCTGTTTGTAATTAATAAATGTGAGTTAATGTAATACTTTTAATGATGTGTAGTCGGGTTGCAAAATAAGAAATGCAACTCTTGATGAACAGCTTCCGTTTCAGCCAATTTAATCATAAAGAATTCTTACACTTAATCAGTGTCCAGAAACAGTGGTCTTCCAAGCTTATACTTCAAAATAATTTGATGTATGGACCAGTTTCGAACACACCCAATGGATCAATGCCTATAATGTTCATGTTGTGTAAATGCAAGAATTATATTGGCCTCTGATAACTCAGATTATTGAGCACATACTAGTACCATGGAAAATAGTAAGATTTCCATATTGATGCCTGATTTTTATTGAGATTGATGATTGCAACTTTGCAGGAATAGGGCTAAATTTGGCTACCACATCCTTATGTCAGGGTAGGAAAAATTGCCTAGGATGCATGGTACTGATCACCAATCAGTGGCCTCTTTTGGACATAGATATCTAAAACCAAAAAATACAATTTCAGACGTGGCTGTGAAGTCCTTTTATAAATGGATACTGTGCTACAGTTAAGATGCAAGATAACATGTTTGAATAATGTCACTTGGCTGGCGTACTAAAGTATGGTCACCATCCCAGCAATCATATCCAATGAGAAAGGTAAAGATTTGGGATGATGAAGGAGAAAATGCTTTGACATACACTGAAATCTGCCATAATTTGATTTTTGTATGTTTCTGATCTAGTGGTTTCTAATTTTTTTCATGCAACATGGGTATTGCTGGCTAGGCTAGCATTTATCACTCATTTAAAATTATCCTTAAAATATTGGTGGTGAGCTGCATTCCTGAACTGCTGCAGTCCATGAGTAGGTACACTCAGTGTTGTTAGGGGTGGAAGTTCCAGGATTTTGGCCAGTGACAGTGAAGGATCTAGTTCCAAGTCAGGATAGTGTTTGCCTCAAGAAGGGAACTTGCAGGAGGTTCACCACTACTTCTGCTGCCCTTATTCTCCAAGGTGGAAGTGATTGTGGATTTGTAAGGTTTTGCTAAAGGAACCTTAGTGAGTTATTGCAGTACTTTTGGTAGATGATACACACTGTGCCTTAGTTTGGAGGGACTGAATGCTGAAGGTACTGGAGATCATTATCCGCTACTTTTATGTTGTGAGAATTTTAGTTGTCGCTTGTTGGCCCAAGCTTGGATGTTGTGCAGACTTTGATAGGGATGACTTTGGTATCTCAGAAGTTGCAATTAGTGCTGAATGTTGTGCAATCATCAGTGAACATCTCCACTACAGACCTAATGGAATGAGGGGAGTTGATGAAATAGCTGGAAATGATTGCGCCTAGGACATTATCCTGAGGAATCCCTGTAGTCATGTTTTGTGTTTAAGATGATTGATCTCCAAAAACTACGACCACCTTCCCTTGTCTTTAACAGGTTTTCAACCAACAGAGAGTTTTCACTGATTCCCGTTCATTCCAGTTTCGTTAGAACTCCTTGATATTATTTTAGGTCAAATTAGGCCTTGATGTCAGAGGGAGTCACTCTCACCTCACCTTTGGAATTCAGCTCTTCTGTCCATGTTTGGACTAAAACTGAAATGAGGTCAAGGGCTGAGTGGCTCAAGCTAAACCCAAACTGAGCATTGGTGACAGTTTCTTGCTAAGCAACTTCTGCTTGATAGGAATATTGACAATCCCTTCAATCACTGATGAATATGAGTCACCTGATGAGTTAGTAATTGAATGGATTTGATTTGTCCTTTATTTTAAGGACTAAGCTGGGCAATATTGCACATTGGTGGGAAGATGCCAGGATTGGAGTTACACTGGAGTTACATCTTGGCTAGGGCGGCAACTAGTTCAGGAGCATAAATCTTCAGTACTATTGCCAGTGTTGTCAGGCCCAGAGCCTTGGTGTATCCAATACTCTCAGATTTATTGAATCATGTACAGTGAGTCAAATTGTCTGAGGACTGGCATTGCTGGGGTCGTCAAGACAAACCTGAGATAAGTGATCCATTCAACTCCAGAGGCCAAAGATGTTTGCAAATGCTTCAGTCTTATCTTTTGCACTAATGTATTTGCCTCCACCATCCTTTGATGTTAACGAAGTTGCATTCTCCTGTTGTTTCATTGTCCACCACCAGTAATGATTGGAGGCAGCTGGACTACAGAGCTTATATCTGATCCATTGATTGAAGAATCCTTTCACTCTGTTTATTATAAATTGCTTCCACAGTCTGGCATACAAATAGTCCTGTTTTGTAGCTTCACCGGGCTGACACTCCATTTTTATATATGCCTGGTTCTGCTTCTGGCATCCCTTCTTCAGTGAACCATCATTGGTCCCCTGTCTTGATGGTAACAGTAGAGTGGGACATGCTGGTCCATGCACTTACAATTCTGCTGCTTTTGATGGCCCAAAGTGCCTTGTGCATGCCCATTTTTGCATTCCTAAATCTGTTTGAAATCAATACCATTTAGCTTGGTGATTCTGCCACAGAGCATGATGGAGGGTATAACTGAAGCTGAAAAAGTGCACTGTCTCTACTGTAATGCTCCACAGGTCATGATGTAGAATAAAAGTACTGCTTCCTGTTACCAGGAAAGCCAATATCTTATCTATGATTTTCAGTAACAAGATCTTGCAACCCAGTTTCTTAATAAACACAATCATCAGTTTATAGCAAAGCTTATCCAATAAATATGCAATAAATGGTCAACATATGCAGTCTCTAACATAGAAGTATAATTGCTATCTCTCTAAATATCACACATGAAAACACAAGTGCATGCTGTTAGGGGAAAAAAGTCTTTTGAGAAATTGACTTTCTCAAAACAAAAATGCACTTTGACCAATAGGTTATTTTTGAAGGTTAAAGGATAAAGTATAGACTATCTTCAATGTTCTGGCATGTGTAATCAAGACTAAACACACAGTTGTTTCGAAACTCTTGCAGGAACAAATTTCAAAAAAAACAAACAGATTGAGCTCAAGGATTTTCTTTTCACATATTGAGGGGCCAGGTAGACAGCTTGTTCTCACTTGGTTTTCCAGCAACTCAGCTTGTTCTGAGCAGCCTTCCTCCAATTCAGCTCATTTTTGGGCTTCCCTCCAACTGAGTCAGATAAAAGCTAGCCCTTAATTCCAGCAAGCAACATTTAAATATAAAATGTCTTTGCAACAGTATCCACAATGTGAAGGCAAGACTATATCTCCACAAGAACTGTTTTCTGGTCAGTTCTACAATACTGGCATGGACAGATGCATCAGTGACAGGGAGATTAGTGAGAATGTGGTCAAGTAAGTTTGTTCCTCTTTTTGGCTATCATGACCTCCTGCAGGCCAGCAATATTTGAGGTTGGCTAGCTCAGTGAATAGGAGAAAGTGAGGACTGCAGATGCTGGAGATCAGAGATTAGAGAACTGAGTCCTTCCTGATGAAGTGCTTATGCCCAAAATGTCGATTCTCCTGCTCCTCGGATGCTGCCTGACCTGCTGTGCTTTTCCAGCACCACACTCTCGACTCTAGATCAGTGAATAGTGTGCTATCGGGCCATCCTGAGTGAGGGACATTGAAATCTCCCACCTAGAGTATATTCCGTGCCCTTGTCACTCTGGGTTTCTTTCAGTTGGCGTCCAACATGGAGGAGTACTGATTTCAACAGCTGTTGGTAGGGGGAGTGGCAGCAGTAAGTGGTAATCAGCAAAAGATTTTCTTGCCCATGTTTGATCAGATACCATGAGAGTTATGTGGCCTGCAGCCTTTGTTAAGGAGCCTCAGAGTATCTCCCACTGAATTGTATGTCACTGTGCAGGCACCTCTGCTGGGGCAGGACATACCCAGGGTTGGTGATGGTGGTATCTGGGACATTATGAGGCATAGTCCTGTGAGTAAGATGTCAAATGTTGCTTGTGTCTAGTCTCTAAGGTAATGCTCCAAAGTTTGACCCGTACCACTAGCTATTAGCCAGGAAGATTTTGCAGGGTTGACAGGACTGGATTTGCCAATCTCAGTTTTGGTGCATAGGTCGGTGCAGGATGATCTATACAGTTTTGTTCCTTTTTTTAAGGCTTGGCAATTGTTTGATACAACCAAATGACCTTCTGGGCCATTTCAGAGAGCATGTAAGAGTCAATCACATTGCTATGGGTCTGATGTAGGGACTGCAGATTTCCTTCCCTAAAGGACATTAGTGAACCAGATGGATTGTTGTGACAACATCTTTATGGGCTCCGTTAGACTAGATTTAATAAATGAATTCAGATTCGGCCAATTGCCATGATCAGATTTAAAGGCCTGTCCCAAATCATTAACCATGGCTTCTTTGGTACAGTGACGTTACCGGTTTGTCAACTAATCCATTATACTGGCTGAAAGGGAACATATCTAATTAAATGGGATAAAAAAATTTGAAGGCCCATGTATATGTCAAAGAAACTGACATTATCATCGCAGAATTCTGATTGAGACTGACAATTCAGTTTTAATAAAAGATGAGGAATTATAAGTGAATAGGCAGCAGTGTATTGATAATATCAATAGATTAGTAATACAGGACCTGGGGTTAATGTTTTGAGGACATGTGTTTTAATCCTGCCATAGTAGATGGTGAAATTAGAATTCAATAAAAAGCTGTCCTAATAGTGATCACGCAACTACTCTCAATTGGTGAGGTTCGGCCTACATATGACTCCAGAACCAGTGCCCCTGGGTAATTCGGGACTATCTGTCAATGCTGACACCCCACAAACAATAAAAAAAAGTAATTAATGTATCATTGCTGGATTGATGGTAAAAGATAATTGGAGGAATCCCATTGCTATGTGCATGGCCTATCCTTACTTTATTAGAGACAAAAAAAACTGTAGATGCTGGAATCTAAGGTAGCCAGGCAGGTGACTGGAAGAACACAGAAAGCCAGGCAGCATCAGGAGGTGGGGAAGTTAACATTTCGGTAATAACCCTTCCTCAGGACTTTATACTATCCTTACTTTATACTCACTTCTGTTTTTTTGTGGTTTAAACTGATAGATGTGAGATTATAGGTAGATTGGCCCTGTGTTGTACAGTAAACCTTCAAGGAGAGTTTAAATATATATTTACATATGGAGACAACATCCCTCTGTTTTACAACCAGTCCCTATTTGGAGTATGAGGTTAACGCGATATCAGGAAGGCAGATTTGTAGAATGGCCAAGAGATTTGTTTCATCAGAAATGCAATTAGCCAGAATGAAACTTTTTATTCACATTTGCTACATCTGTGTTGTGTGGTTATTATCAATTGAAAAGCCAGGTTTTAATTTATCTGTTTTTAATCACTGGTATGGTTATAAAAAGGGCCCTCATTATTAAAATTAGTTGTGTTCCACTTAAGGTCAGACTATATTATTGATAGCCTTCATCAGGAGCAGCTTTATCCAGTGTTGTGTTCCTGTGTAGCAATCCCAGAATTCAGCTGTGTTCATCATTGTGACTCTGTACTGATCTGTAAATAGACTTGCTGTACCATTTTTCTTTATCCACATATTGCCATGTTGTCTGATGCTCATTTGTTAACTACAATTCCACTTACTTGCTGTCCTTTCTAAAGCTGAAGTGTAGTTTGATTAAAAATGTTGTCTAACAAACTAATAGCTGGACAATCTCTTTGTTAAGAACTGTTGAGGGAAATGTACTTAAATTTAACTCTCACAGGCTGTTTAATATGCATAAATCCATAATCTGCCATATCAACTACATGTAGCATTTTCAATATTGCACAGTGTATTGGGAACAGTAGCATAGTGGTAATTTTATTGGCCTATAATTTAGTGACATGGACTAGTGGAGAAATGAGTTCAAATTTCATCACAGCAGTTGAAAGAACTTGGGTTTGGTTTGTTAACCTGGATAAAAACGCTAGTCTGTGTAGAAATTGTGAAAGTATTGAATTGTTGTATAATCCCATCTGGTTCACTAATGTCCTTTAGGATATCTGCTGTCATTAACTGGTGATTGCAGAACTACATATTAAGTGTGACTCGTAATAACCCTCTGAACAACTCTGTTGTCAGCAGCTAACCATGGCTTGCTCAAGGATAGTTCGAAATGGGCAAAACTTACTGGCTTTACAGTGAAGTTCACATACCAGGAACAAATTTTTAAAATCCCAAAATATTCCAAAGTAAAGTAATCAAGCAAAACGTCACACAGAACCACTTGAGAATATGAGACTGTAAATATAGAATGGGTTTAATGGAGAGTTGTAAAAGAAACAGGAAAAAAAACGAGGTATGGAACACATCATACCCTGTTAAAACTGAGATCTCAGAACTGAGACAAAATGTAGAGAATGTGCATTCAGTCAGACAGCATCTGGTTTGCAGTTTGGGTGAAAGGTATGTTAAAGGTTACTAGTTTGACCTTGGATACAGGGGCTGTTAATTACTCCTGAATGATCTGAGCATTTTGTGTTTGTGTGCCCATATCACCCAGTATCAAACTTTGAAAGAACATAGACTGGATTTGTTATAGTAATGTACATTGAGGCTGGTAACTGGTTGTTAGTGTATTTCACATGTATCCCCATGTGCATTGCTACAAGCATTTTGCAAGCCTGGTGGAGAAGATACTTAGTCAGATGGAGCCTTGATGGAATTGTTAAGCTGCTTATCTCACAACAGGAAAACATACTGATTCACAGTTAAAATTAACTTCACTCAATCCAAACAGTACAACTTGTCTTTGTGTATAAAGTAATGAGTAGCTTCTGTATCTTTACAACAATAGATCATGTTGCTTCACTTAAACAAATTAATTTCTAATCACTCACCTGTATTCTAATCTTCTGAATCAAGTAAATGGATGCCTTGTGCATTAATGCTGAAAATGTTTTCTGATTCTGACCGACTTTTTACTTTTTGAATTATAATCCACAATTCTTTAAATGTTATTAGTGCACAAACAAATAGGACAATAAAATTCAGTTCCCTTGCACTTGTAGTTTCAGCACTATTGGTGCCATTTTGGTATTAGTGCACACATTTGATGTGGTCCATGCTCATCTATTTTGTTGAGAATATTAGAAGCAGGCATTAAAGGTATGTGGAGTAGGAAGAAGTGACATTTATCAGTGTGTAACACTGAGTTGATACCAAGTGCTGCGATTTTTTTTAACCTCCTCACTGTCTTGTTACATACAAAGCTGGACCTAGTGTTCAGCAGCACAAAGCAGCCACTGTGTGACATCCTTGATCTCAGCATCAGGGTGAAGCAGAATGCCATCATCGAATCACATGTACGACTACAGAAATGCTTGTCTGTTCCCAAATGAATGAATCCTCCACCACCTTTGCTCTTTCGTTCTTCTTCCTGCCCTCTCTGGCACCACAAACATGGCTCAGAATGCATTCCTTCAAGGAACCAGCACCTTTGTCAAATTTCAAATGACAAATGATTTGTGAGCAGGATATTGGAGGTTTCCTGCAATATCTGCCTGATTCTGTTGGACTGCATGGTGGTTTCCTATTTTCTTTCCACCTCCAGACTTCAAGTTTCTGCAGCTGGGCAGCACTTCCTGTTCTAGTGTTATCTAGGATACCGATACGGTCCATGATTTTATGCTCCTGAAGAAGGGCTTATGCCCGAAACGTCGATTCTCCTGTTCCTTGGATGCTGCCTGACCTGCTGCGCTTTTCCAGCAACACATTTTCAGCCATGATTTTATGCTCATCTTACACTCTACACATTACACTCGACCCTCGACCAAGTTACTTGCTATGTCTTAACTTTGCTTCCCATAGGTTAACTTTTATGGTTGTTGAATACTTGTATGGGCCTATTTTATTGGCCCAACTCTAAGTTGTTCTTATTATATTGATTGCCAATTTGTTTTGAATAAGTATAAATATGACTTGATATCATTAGCAGTGTTATTTTAAAATGCATGTCCATACACTATCCATGTACTTATTAATAATGTAACTAATAAGTAAACCAATAAATCTTTGGTTAAAACCAATTTTCTGAGGCACATTTTCACTTCCAAGTTTTAATTCAGAATTGCAATACTCTCTTTTAAGTGTTCTTGTTTTCTCTCCATGCTTCAGTTTTGACCCCCCCTCCCCACCCCCACTGCCCCACTATTCACAGAAAATCCAGACGCCCTGAACCACTAGAAGACCACTCAGGGAAGATGTAGCCAATTGCCACAAGTAGAATTGCAATTAAAATTTAAATTTAAATTTAAACTCACAATTAAAATTGTGACCTTGCGATTCAAGCCATTGCCCAGAAACTCAACTCCTGCCTTGATAGATCTATTACTGTTGGTATCACAATCATTCACAGTGCATCAGCTGAAGTCATTAATTGGGCTGTGAACCTTGACATTAAGCTATAACTGCTTTCCTAGCCATTTAGTATGGCTGCCAGCTTTCCACAGCTTTGAGTCTTCTTGGCCTTCACCTCAATGAACCTGCCGACTTTCTTTAGTTGAATAGGCATTGCCGAGGTGGCTTCTTCGTTAGCCACCTCTGGAAGACCACCCAGATATCCTGAATGCAGATGCTATCTGAGGTAGACACAAGTAATTGACAAAGTATGTGAGAATCTTTTTTGAAGAGCAGAAGATTCTGTACAAAGAACATGGATCTGAGCAGTGACAGCAGCAAGAACATTGCCATTTGCTTGTCATTCACAGATGGAGATTTGTGCAGATAAATAAGCAGAAGGCTACTAGAAAAATTGCAACAGGACAGTGTTAAACCATTTTACTGGACAGTTTAAACCTTCCAAGAGAATTAACATGTACTGTATTTTAGATGTAGTGTTACAGAGCTGCTACTTAATGTGTCACTGTTTCCTTTTCAGTTTAGTACTATTGATTATAGCCATCGCAAGCTCTTGCTGTGCAGGTACATGCCATTTTTATACATATTTTCTAACCATAATCTAAATTATTTAGATTCTTATAAATTGGATTTCATTGGCAAGTCCTAAATATTAAGTATGTCTGGCCTTCTCCATTTACATTAGATCTTGAGTAGAAATTACATTTAGATTCATGGCTTGTGCTATACCTCCATAGAATCTCACTTATTCTTCAAAGCAATAATGAATCATCTTCTGACTCATTTTCAATTTAAAAAGAATCAAAATAAATTAACTTACGAAATATGAGCAAGAATATTAGTCACGTGCATGATGTAACTGCACGTCTAGAGTAGACATTGTAGTATTATGTTGAAATAGCAATTTGTTTTTGTTGTTGGCTTGCAGCTGCGATTTGAAACAACACCAGCAAATTCAGGTGCAAGAGTTCTGTTCTCTGTGCATATTCTGATTAAATATCTGACTTTCATCTTCGCAATGTCAATCATTCCTCCATTTGCATGAGGGTTCCATTTTGGAGCTTGTTTAAAAATATAGAATAAAAATAGGTTCAAAATCGTGGATGTGCAAGTTTGCCCACGGATATTTAATTTTGCTGCTACTTACTTTTTGGCATGGATAGGTGAATTTGTGATTTGGGAGTTTGCAGGTACAGGGGATTTACTCTATATGCTTTTTCCCTATCTTTGAAGCTTCCCTAACTTAAGTTAACTATGGTTGGTGGGTCCTAGTTAGAATTTTTTTGTAGGAATATATACAGAGTATACACAAACATCCTCTTAAATGTCTGCCACTGTATCTCTGTTGATCCATTCTTTAGTCTAGTACACCTATTCACTTCGACTCACTCAGCTTTCATGCCTACATAGTTGAATTTATTTAGGTTTAAAGTACTGGCCTAAGCCCCCAATACTCTCTCTCAAACTGGATATAACTCAAGCTTATTAGGTTTGCAGCTCCCAGGAGGTGACTTTACTGTAATGCCATTAATTAATCCCATTGCATTACACAATACAAAGTTTAATATAACTTGCTCTCTGGTGGGTCCCAAATTGTGCTGTTCTCTGGAATTATTTGAAAAGCATTCGATGAGCTTCTCAACTAAGCTTTGACTATCAGTCCGAGTTCTCCTGTCTATATGTAAATTAAAGTCAGCTATGATTACTGTTGTCCTTTTATCATAAGCACCCAATGCTATTTTTATACTTTGTCCCACATTATGATTATTATGGCTGTAGCTGGAAGGTTCGTTTTCATTTCGTTTGAAAATGAACCTTCCAGCTCAGAGCAAACCTACATCCAGAACCTCAACCTGAGCTACAAATCTTCTCAAAACTCGCTAACATCTATGGTTATTATTTGGAGGCATGTAGATCATTTCCACTAGGGATTTATTTCCCTTAATATTCTTCATTGCCACCCAAACCAACTCTATATCCCAAACTCCTCAACCATAGTCATCTTTAACTATTGCACAAATGCCATCCATGAAAAACAGTGCTACCTCTCTACCTTTACCTAGCTTCCTAATCTTCTTGAATGTTGTATCCCCTCAATATTCAGAATCCAATCTTTGTCATCCTGAGGACATATCTCTGTAACAGCAATCAGATTGATTGTGTATACTGAAGTCAATAAAAACAATTTGTTTGCTTTGATTCAGATACAGAGCCTCTGGCATTTTGTTTTGTTATTTTTGTACCATCTAGTCTTGACTGTTGGTGTATTCATAGGGTTAACTTATTACTGGGTCTCTTGCTTCTCTTCTCTGACCCTCATTTCCTGTGTCACTATTCTCCTATTTTACCTTGTTTTTAATTCGTTAATATTCCATATCTTACCACATTTGATCCTTTGACTGCACTATTTAGCTTAAAACCCTCTCTACTTCTGTCTGCTTTGTGAGTCTCAGCACAGTTCAAATATAGACTATCCCAGTTTTACAGTGCTCACTTTCCCCAGTATTGGTAACAATGGCTTGTGAACCAGAGTGCCCTTCTGACACATCAATCTTTGAATCATCTCTCAAATACTGTGTACCCTGTGCTAAATTACATGTGCCTCAGGTAATCATCCTGATATTATAATATTTGAGATTCTGGTTTTTAATTTAGTGTTTAGCTTTTCATAGTCTCTATGGAGAATCTCTTTCCTGGTTCTGTTTGTCCCAGCACTTGAATGGTTTCCTACATCGTGGTGCCATGGTTAGTTTGCTCATCCACTTTGCAGTCTCTGCTCTCATCCAAGCAGGCTGAGAGAACCATAAACTTATTGAACAATTGCAGAGGCTGACTGATTCAAGAACAGCTTCAACCCTGCTGTTATCATCCTTTTGAATGGACTTCTTTGATGTTAATGTTGATAGCTCTCTCTGCAACTTCTCGGCAGCTGTCACACTGCAGCCTTCACTCTATTTTGCTACCATGATGCACTTGTATCATATGATCTGCCTGGAACGTAAGTAAGACAGCAGGTTTCACTCCATCTCGGTACACGTGACTGTGATAAATCCAATCAAATCAAATTCTGCACTCATGCCCTCAGGGTACCCTCATCCTGATGAGACGAGATGGTTCAGATGAGGTGATGGAGAGTTACTGATTAGCTAGGAAGGATTTAAAGAGACAGTTAAGAAGAGCAAGGAGAGGACGTGAGCAGTGTTTAGCAGGTAGAATAAAGGAGAACCCTAATGCTTTCTATAGGTATGTGAGGAATAAAAGGATTTCTAGGGTAGGAATAGGGCCAGAAGTGGGAAGTTGTGTTTGGACCCTGTGGAGATCAGAGAGGTGCTAAATGAATATTTCTCGTCGATATTTACTCAGGAAAAGTAGGATATTGTAGAGGAGAAGAATGAGATACAAGATATTAGACTAGAAAGGATCGAGGTGTTATCAATTCTAGAAGGAGTGAGAGAAGGACAAGTCCCCTGGGCTGGATAGGATTCATCTGAGGATTCTCTGAGAAGTTAGGAAGGACATATTGGAGCCTTTGGCTTTGATCTTTGTGTTATCAATGTCTATAGGTTTAGTACACAGGACAAGAGGATTGCAAATATTGTGTCCTTGTTCAAGAAGGGCAGTAGAGATGACCCAGGTAATTATAGACCAGTGAGCCTTATGTCTGTTGTAGGAAATGTTTTGGAAAGGATTATAAGAGGTAGGATTTATAATCATCTAGCAAGCAACAATTTGATTGCAGATAGTCAACATGGTTTCATCAAGAGCAGGTCATGTCTCACAAACCTTATTGAGTTTTTTTGAGAAGGTGACCAAGCATGTGGATAAGGGTAGGGCAGTTGACGTGGTATACATGGGCTTCAGTAAAGCCTTTGATAAGGTTCCAAATGGTAGGCTGTTGGAGAAAATGCAGAGGCATGGGATTGTGAGTGATTTAGCAGTTTGGAGTAGAAACTGGGGCCACTGCTGTTTGTCATTTTTATAAATGATTTAGATGCAGGCATAGGTGGATGGATTAGTAAGTTTGCAGATGACACTAAAGTTGGTGGAGCAATAGACAGTGTCGAAGATTGTTGCAGGTTGCAGGACTTGAATAACCTGCAGAACTGGGCTAAGAGGTGGCAAATGGAATTCAATGCAGATAAATGTAAGGTGACTCACTTTGGGAAGAATAACAGGAAGGCAGAATACTGGGTCAATGGAAAGATTCTTGGTAGTGTGGATGTAATGAGGGATCTTGGAGTCCATGTAAATAGATCCCTGAAAGTTGCCACCCAGGTGGATAGTGCTGTTAAGAAGGCATACAGTGTGATAGGTTTTATTGGTAGAGGGATTGAGTTCCGGAGCCGTAATGTCATGCTGTAACTATACAAAACGCTAGTGTGGTCGCAGTTGGAATATTGTGTACAGTTCTGGTCACCCCATTACATGAAGGATATGGAAGCTTTGGAAAATGTGCAGAGGAGATTTACCAGGGTGTTGCCTGGTCTAGAGGGAAGGCCTTATGAGGAAAGGCTGAGAGATGTGGGTCTGTTCTCATTGGAAAGAAGAAGAATAAGAGGGGAGTTAATAGAGACATACAAGATGATCAGAGGATTAGATAGGGTAGACAGTAAGTCTTTTTCCTAAGATGATGATGTCAGCTTGTACGAGGGGGCATAGCTACAAATTGAGGGGTGATAGATTTAAGGGTGGTAAGGGTGTGGAATGCCCTGCCTGCCAATGTAGCCAACTCAGCCACATTAGGGAGATTTTAAAAATTCTTGGATAAACACATGGATGATGATGGGATAGTGTAGGGGGATGGGCTTAGATTAGTTCACAGGTCGGAACAACACCGAAGGCCAAAGTGCCTGTTCTGCACTATTGTTCTATGTTCTATCTGTCTCATTGTAAGTCACACTCTCTTTTTCTTTGATGACTGACAAAATCAGAAGATCCTATTCTAAAACACTTTCGCTGCCTCCTGGTACAAAGAATCCAGATACCTTTCTCCCTCCTTGTTGCATCAGTGTCTACAATTCAGCCTCCAGCTGATGAACTCTGAGCTGAAGTAGTTCAACCTTAAACCCATTGCAGATGATTGTGTATTCCTGGCCCAAGCCAATGTGAGAGTGTAGTGGAGGCCAACTCAGTAACTTACTCTTGCAGAGTTAGCATAGGCACTGTAGGGCAGAACGATAACACCTTCCATACTGTAAACATTCTATGATTCCATGTTTTGATGTATCATTCAGTGTATCCTCATGAGTAAAGCAATATCTCTCTTCATCATTTATTACCAGTTGCAGTGCCCCGGTGTCCCAGTTCTTTTCCACGTTTTCTTTCTTTCTGTTTTAAGGAATTAGATTTTGGTACTTCACTTAAGTGTAACTATCCGAGTGCACAAAGGCACAAAGTCCTATTCTTATTCAATGTTCACACATGACTTGTGAGCATGCAAAGCAAACAGAAGAAGACACTACTTTTTTCCAACTTTATAATCCTGGGGATGCAAAATTCAGTTTCGTGCTCTCATCACTGCTGTAAGAGTAATTCACTTGCATCTGATTGAGGGGCCAATCTGCTTCTGTCTCATCATGTTCAGAAGGATACACACAGAAATCCTTTATTCTTCTGCGTTCCCCTATTTGGTCTAATTGTAATATCATCTGGATGCCTGCTCTTAGGCAAGTGCTACAATAGCTGGTCAACTTGCAAGTGTAGGTAATTCACATTCCCACCAGTCATGTTGTGTTCATATTAAGTTGGTGGGCGAGAAGCTTATGTTTGAAAATATATATCCTCAATATGTCCTTTTGGCACAGTGGTAATATATCTACCTCTGAACCAGGAGGCTGGGGTTCAAGTCCCACCTGCTCCCGAGGTGTGCAATATCATTTCTGCACAAGCTGATTAGAATTTTGCTTTACACAACAGTTGAAATTAGGTACTCTACCTCCTTTTTCTTCCTTAATATTTTCTTGCTGCATCTGATGATTCATTTATTTGTTGCAATATTTCATCATCACAAAGACTTGCCCCTTGTGTATGAAATGCTGGTTTTATTTCCTCTTAAGATCTTCTTTTCTGAATTTTAATATGTTATATTTAAGAGTCAAAACCTGACACAGACAGATTAGAAAATAAACTCTCTGAAGCATTGCTGTTCCAAGCATTGAAATGCAGTTTGCATTTGAACCATTGTGAAAGTTGAAGCAAAATAGATTGTTTTAAAAATGCTGTCCTCAACCTTCATTAAGTTTCTTTGACTTTGTTGTCCAGTACGTAATCATACATACAATATTACCAGATCTCTCTATAAATAGATGCGCAACATAGGCTATACAGTATAGCCCTTGGTGACGGTGCAATTCACATGTGACTGCACTGTTGTGTTGCAACCACTTGAATATAGAAAGAAGATTTCAACATGAGAATAAAAACAAGAACAAAATGGTTTGTGTTTACTCAAAGAATACAATACAAGATTGAGGGGCGTAAATAGAAATGATCCATTTCATTCAGTAGAGAGGTAATGGCTAAGAGCATAGAATTAAGGTTTTGGAAGAAGGATTAGAGAATTAATAGTCAAGGTGATTTTTTTTTTGCTGGCAGTAAGAATCTGGAACTCTCTGTATGAAAGGTTGGTAGAGGCAGAAACCCTGTAATAGATATAAAAAGTTTGGATATGCACTCAAAGTGCTGCAACTCGCAGGGCTATGGGACTAAGGTGGAAAATGGAACTAGGCTGGTAGGTTCTTACTTGACTGGCACAGATATGAAAAGCTAAATGCCATCCTCCTGAGCAGCAAATCTGTTATTGTGAACAAAGACCTCATTTTGACATTGAACCATCCTCTGACTCTCCTTTCTGTTACGAGGTAGATAGATATGTGTTCAAAGTTTGTGCGAAGATTTGTAGCTTGGGTGCTCGTTGTTGTGGTTCTGTTCGCCGAGCTGGAAGTTTTTGTTGCAAACGTTTCGTCCCCTGGCTAGGCGACATCATCAGTGCTTGGGAGCCTCCTGCGAAGCGCTTCTTTGATGTTTCCTCCGGTGTTTATAGTGGTCTGTCCCTGCCGCTTCCGGTTGTCAGTTTCAGTTGTCCGCTGTAGTGGTTGGTATATTGGGTCCAGGTCGATGTGTTTGTTGATGGAGTTTGTGGATGAATGCCATGCCTCTAGGAATTCCCTGGCTGTTCTCTGTCTGGCTTGCCCTATGATAAGTAGTGTGGTCCCAGTCGAATTCATGTTGCTTGTTGTCTGCGTGTGCACGCACGCAGACAACAAGCAACATGAATTCGACTGGGACAACACTACTATCATAGGGCAAGCCAGACAGAGAACAGCCAGGGAATTCCTAGAGGCATGGCATTCATCCACAAACTCCATCAACAAACACATCGACCTGGACATTCATCCACAAACTCCATCAACAAACACATCGACCTCGACCCAATATACCAACCACTACAGCGGACAGCTGAAACTGACAACCGGAAGCGGCAGGGACAGACCAATACCCTTTACCTAACACTATGGTGTAATTTAGTATGGCCAATTCACCTGACCTGCACATCTTTAGACTGTGGGAGGAAACCGGAGCACCCGGAGGAAACCCACGCAGACACGGGGAGAACGTGTAAACTCCACACAGTGGGTCACCTGAGGCGGGAATTGAACCCGGGTCTCAGGTGCTGTGAGGCAGCAGTGCTAACCACTGTGCCACCGTGCCGCCCATATTCGAGTATGTACTTATCATTAAATATTTAAGGGAGGCATCGGTCTAGTGATATTATCGCTCGAATATTAATCCAGAAACTCATCTAATGTTCTGTGGATCTGGGTTCAAATCCTGCCTTAGGAGATGGTAGAACTTGAGTTCAATAAAGAATCTGGAATTAAGAATCTAATGATGACCAAGAGTTCATTATTGAAACCCATCTGCTTCACTTCTGACCTTTGGGGAAGGAAACTACTGTCGTTATCTGGTCTGGCCTATATGTCACTTCAGACTGAAAGCAATGTGATTGACTCTTAACTGCCCTCTGGATAATTAGGGATGAGTAATAAGTACTGCCCTAGCCAGAGCCACTCACACCCCATGAATGAATATTATAAAAATATGTGGAGGTTTGAATGTGTTTTCACTTGACATTGGCAGTGATATATTTGCTGTTGATTTAATTCTACCACTAGCTGCCATGACAGGGTCAGTAATTCGACCGAATTGAGATCTCTCTGACTGCACGTTTTCCGCTGCCACTACTTTATCCAATTTTAAGGTGTGCTATGCAGTGATGTTCAAATAGCTAGCCATCACATTTTCCACAGCCTCCTCCACGTATAGAGGTGTTAGAGGTAATCAGAAAGGTTAGGTTGAATGATTGATATTGTTGTTAAAACTTTATTTTGTCAAATAGAATGAGGGTGCATTAGGTTTAGTAAACCAAAAAGGGCAATCCATTTTGGATAACATTGATTCCTCGGCATCAATTTCTTGGCAATGACTTTGTTCTTGGAGGAGAAAGTGAGGTCTGCAGATGCTGGAGATCAAAGTTGAAACTTTATTGCTGGAACAGCACAGCAGGTCAGGCAGCATCCAGGGAACAGGAGATTCGACGTTTCGGGCACAGGCCCTTCTTCAGGAATGAGCAGAGAGTGTTCAGCAGGAGAAGATAAAAGGTAGGGAGGTGGGACTTGGAGGAGGGGAGTTGGAAATGTCTTCTTCTTGACCTCTCCGCCTCCACCCTACTCCGACCTATCACCCTCACCTTGACCTCTTTCCACCTATCACATTTCCAACGCCCCTCCTCCAAGTCCCTCCTCCCTACCTTTTATCTTCTCCTGCTGAACACTCTCTGCTCATTCCTGAAGAAGGGCCTGTGCCCGAAACGTCGAATCTCCTGTTCCCTGGATGCTGCCTGACCTGCTGTGCTGTTCCAGCAATAAAGTTTCAACTTTGATATCCAAATGAATCCAACAAGAACTGGACCAAGCATATGTGGTACTCATAATCTTCTTCATCCTAAGTATACGCATGATTTTACTACAACTGCTAAGTATTTCATCAGTAATATTTTCAGCAACATAACACAAAACATCGCAGATAAGAAAAACTGCAGCATATTAACATGCCAAATTTCCCCTAAAGTAAATGCATTAAAATTCCATCAAATTTGACAATATTGTTATGTATTTGGCTTTAAGGGGTTAACACGTAGGGGGTTCCATACAACAGCCAAGCAGGGTGAGATCAATAGTTGTGATGTTGAGAAGATATGCTCTTCTTCATTAGGGTAAATAAAACCACAGAAAGTAGACAAAATCAAACACAAAATATTGCTGAGGAAAGGAGTGAACAAAGACAGAAATGGGAACTATTTAAATGTAAATCTATGATTCGCTCCAGTAATAATATCTAACAATATTCAATATCTAGGATCATACCAAAAGAGTACTTTGAAGTATTAAAGGGATTTTCTGCTATCTAGTGATCTCTGAGGCATGAAGTTTCCCTTTCTTGATATGTGCAAGATCAAGACAAACACTAGGCATACAGTAACAGTGATATCACCGCAGGGAGTTGGCAGCCAATTACACTGAAGTATTCTCAAACAGCAAATCAGAAAGTAAAATGCAGTAAAATCTTCTACTCAATTAAAATTTCCACAGAGTAAATACAAATCATCAGTGATACACATGGGATTAAAGTAGCTGAAATATCATAACTTTTTTTTAAATTTGAAAAAAACATTATTGCCATAATAATGGCAAAAAAGCATCCCAGTGATATAACATTAGATTTCTATGAGTAACTATTGAGTTATTAAAATTAAATTGCATTTATATAGTAACTGTTATGGCCACAGAAAGATCCAAAATGCTTTACAGCCAATAAAGTACTTTGGAAGTACAGTCAGTGTTGACACATAGCAGGCAATTTACATGTAGCAAGCTCCCACAAAAAGAAATGCTGTACTAATTATTGAAAAAATATTGACTATGACACCTGGAACAACTTTCTCATCAGTGGTGAGGTTCTGGAACCCACGAGTTCAAAGGGTAATACAGGCAAAAACCATAATCACATTAAAACATGCGGTGGAACAGTCAATGGGTTTAGGAATCAAAATTTGGAGAGTGGGATTAGTGTGACGAGGTATTCATCGACTGGTATGGACATAATGTGCCAGACGACTACCTTCTGTGCATGAAATCTTACTGTGTTTTCTATGTATCTATAACTCTTATTAAAAATAGTGCCATTGGCTCTTCTATGTCTACATTAGAGGACAGACAGGCCTTCACTTAGTAGGCTCTCGTCAAAAAGATAGCAGCTTAAATCTTCCAACTTCCCTCACTGGATTGGAATGTGTTGCTGGAAAAGCGCAGCAGGTCAGGCAGCATCCAGGGAACAGGAGAATCGACGTTTCGGGCATAAACCCTTCTTCAGGAATGAGGAAAGTTTGTCCAGCAGGCTAAGATAAAAGGTAGGGAGGAGGGACTTGGGGGAGGGGCGTCGGAAATGTGATAGGTGGAAAGAGGTCAAGGTGAGGGTGATAGGCCAGACTGGGGTGGGGGCGGAGAGGTCGGGAAGAAGATTGCAGGTTAGGAAGGCGGTGCTGAGTTCGATGGATTTGACTGAGACAAGGTGGGAGGAGGGGAAATGAAATTTTCAGCTCTGATCTCCAGCATCTGCAGACCTCACTTTCTCCTAGCCATAGTGAAGCCACACAGTGTCTAACTCAATGACTCGTCTCTGGTAAATACGAACGTTGTTGATCTCCTCTTGTGTTGAAATCAGAAACAGACATGAAGGTGACAATTGGAAGCCACCCACCCTGCACTGAGACTGAAGCCAGCCGTCTCTGGTTTGATGTTTTCAAGAAAGACCTTTATATCTGCGATGGGAAGATTTGGGTGTCAATCTTACAAGGTAATGCAACAATATCATTAAGGTAGAGATGGAGTAGCGGTTAATATCGCGGCGGCAGTTTGCTATGAAGAGGTCGAGGGCAGGTAGGAGGCCAGCACGGGGTGTCCAGGTGGACGGGGTGTGTTGGAGGTGGGAGAAGGGGTCGTCAGAGGGTGGGCGAGAATCTTGATTGAAGAAGAAGGCACGGAAGAGGTCGAGGGCAGGTAGGAGGCCAGCACGGGGTGTCCAGGTGGACGGGGTGTGTTGGAGGTGGGAGAAGGGGTCGTCAGAGGGTGTGATGATTACAAGATAATCTACTTTTCAATTCGAATTAGGAGAGATCCCTGCTACAGTTTTTTCCACCCACTTAACAGAATGAATGTAGAACGGAAGCAAATTTCTTCAGTAATTATAGTCTTCTCAAAACTGAGAATCTTGTACTGCATTTTCTGTTATCACTCAGAACTATAATCTTTGAAAGGCCATAGATTCTGTGGTATACTTTGTTGATCATGCTATATTTCAGGAAAGCATATTTTATTATTGCCAATCTTAATATTAAAAAAAATCAGAAGTGTTTCACTCTGTTATTTCCAAGGTGAAGCCAGAAGCAAATTGTTTGAGTGAACTAGGTCATGTTGTCTGATGTGGGAATTGATTTTTGAGACTCGAAGACAAATAGCAAGCTATTCATAGTTCTTCTGTCTGGGACACTGGAATTCTTAGTCACTGCACCTACGTTCAGTGGCTGGGATACTTTGCAATTTCTTTCTGCTTGACATTTTCAATTAAGTGTGAATGTACCTTTGCAAAATTCATTTGTACCAGCTTTACTATAAATAATCAGCTGGCTTCCAATCCTCTTCAGTTACCTTCACCCTGTACGAAAGACATTTTCTTTCTTAGTTAAGAGATTTTCATTAAACTGATGTAATCCATGGTACAGAAGTTATTGCCAGTCACTGCAGCAGTAATAGGATTTATTAAAACACCCGTTAAGAAGTCATGTATTCTTTACAATGCTAATTGACTTGCCAAGATGTCATCTCAGAAACAAGGAGGCTCCAAATGAGGATTTAGTCACAACTATCTTCGTTGATCTGTTGAATTGCTGTTTTTTTTAATGCTGTACTTGACAGTATATTGTTGCTGTCACTGAGGATCATAACTGCAGGGGTGGGGGTGGTGGGGGGAGGGGGTGTGGAGGGGGGGGGAGGTTGCTTAAGCACTCTTGAATCTGGCCCAGTTTGTTTCTTACTCCCCCCAATCTGCTGCTCAAATCCATATATCTTGGCACAGTCAACTCACCAATCAGAAACTTAATTTTAAAAAGGAAGTGATTTAAAGATTTCCTCATGATCAATATTGTATCAGCAGCCAAACTCTCTTTTTTCCTGTTCCTCAGTATAATGGTCTATTGATGATGCAGTCTTCCCTTACTTGAAAAGGCAATTTTTATTTCCTCACCAGTTCACTCTCAAGATGTATTCTTTCTGCTTAGCACGAGACCAGAGTCTGTCCATATATATATGAGAGAGAGAGAGATTTTTCTCAAGAAAAAGCAGTGTTAAGGGCTGAACAAAAGAGGAAAAAACTTTGTTAAAATTATTACCATCACCCAAATTTGCTCCAATCTCTAAAGTTCTTTCTTCCACCCAAAACTCCATTCTATTTTCAACCACTATTCTATTTGACTACTTGGAGTTGTTTGATGGAATTTGTTAGATGTATCCAAGATGGTAAGTATTCCAAATAGGGAAGTAGATGTACTAGACCTGGCATTGGGAATAAGCCCGCCCAGGTGATCAGAGTTTCAGTGGGGGAGCATTATAGAAACCGTGACCATAATTCTATAAGGTTTAAGTTACTTATGGATAAGAGTGGTCCTAGGATGTAACTACTGAATTGGGGAAAACTATCTATTACAATATTAGGCGAGAATTGTTGACTGCACATTGGGAGTGGCTGTCATGTGGGACTCTTTTTTTTAAAGGCCAATTGATTAGTGCTCAGGACCAGCATATTTCTGTGAAAATGGAGGATAAGGATAGCAAAACTCAGGAAACGAAGATGTCAAGAAAACTTGTGATCTTAGTCAAGAAGAAAAAGAAGGCATAGTTAAGATTTAGGAAATTGAATACAGATAGAGCCTTCAAAGAATAGAAAGAGAGCAGAAAAGCACTTGAACAAGGAGTTAAAAAGGGCCATGAAATATTCTTAGCAAATAGGATTAAGGAAAATTCTAAGGTGTTCTATTCATATATAAGGAGCAATAGGGAGAGGGTAGGTCCACTCAAGGATGAAGGAGGAAATTTATGTGTGAAGCCAGAGGAAGTGGGTGAAGTCCTTCCGAACACTTTGCATTGGTATTGACAAAGGAGAAGGACATGGTGGATTGTGAGTCTAGAGAGGGTGCAGGTATGCAGTGAGCTGATAAGATGTATACAGAATTGGCTTGGTCATAGAAAACAGAGAGTAGCAGTGTTTTCCCAACTGGAGATCTGTGACCAGTGGTGTTATGCAGGGATCAGTGCTGGCACCTCTGTTGTTTGTAATATATATAAATGATTGAAGGAGAATGTGTCATCTACAAACTTATAATCAGGCCACGTACAAAGTCTAGCTGTGGATAGTGAGGAGAATTGCCAGAGGATACAGCAAGATATAGATAGGCTGGAGACTTGGGTGGAGAAATGGCAGATGGAGTTTAATCTGGACAATTGTAAAGTGATACATTTTGGAAGCTCTAATGTAGAAGTGAAGTATGTAGTAAATGGCAAAACTCTTAGAAACATTAACATACAGAGGGATCTAGGTGCACAGTTCCCTATAAGTGGCAAAACAAGTGATTTAAGGTGGTCAAAAAGGTGTGTGGCATGCTTGCCTTCATTGGTCAGGGCATAGAGTGTAAACATTGGTTATGCATGTCATAGCTGTATAAAAATTTAGTTAGACCTCATTAACACTACTAGAAGGATGTGGAGGCTTTGGAGAGGGTACAGAAAAGGTTTACCAGGATGTTGTGTGGTTTAGAAGGCATGAGCTGAGGAGAGATGGACAAAATTTATTTCAGTTGAATGTCAGGCTGTGGAGTGACCTGAGAGGCATGGATAGAATGGGTAGTTGGAGTCTTTATCTAAGGCAGAAATGCAAATGTAAGAAGCAAGTTTTTTTTTGACACAGACAGTGCCTTAATGCCTGGAATGTGCTGTCAGAAGAGATGGTAGAAGCAGAAACTATAGCATCATTCAGGAGACATCTTGACAGTTGCATGAATAGGCAGGGAATAAAGGAATGGAGAGGATAAATGTTTTCAGTTTAGAAAGTCATAGTGTGCTGGCACAAGCCTGGTGGGCTGATGGACCTGTTCTTCTGCTGTACTCTTCTTTGTTCTTATCCTAGGATTCCTGACTTCTGGCCCTGACTTCTGCTCCTATATTGATTTTTCTCAAATCATTGGTATCAATATTTCCTCCTTCAGTATTTCTCTGGACCCATCTCCATTGAATTCTGATTGAACCTTTGTTCATTCCTTCATCCTTGAATGCACTTACCTTTTTTGGATCAATCACCACCTGCACCTTGATCAATGCTGTACTCCAAGACAACTCTTGACATTGTTACATTCCCTGCTGTCTGTATTGATTGCATTTCTTCCATCTGGCTCTAAGACTTTGAATTTATTATTTTCTCTCCTATCTGTCCATATTAGCACTCTAAGAATCAGAAAGTGGTAGATTCCAATCCCACACCAGTGCAAAGATTAAGGCTAATACACCAGTACAGTTCAGCATTGCTGAAGGGGCCATCTTTCTGTCATGTTCAAGTCCCATCTGCCCTCTCAGGTGGACTTACACAAATATTTCAATGAGGAAGAGGGGGTTATCCCTGGTTTCTGGGCCAATATTTATCCCTCAATTGCTTCACATTGATTTCTGCCATGTTTCTGGACAGTGGATTCTCTCAGTATCCAGTTATGTATACATCTCATTACTCACCTGAGCTGACCTCTACAATTTTCTTCAGTTTTTGTACTCCCCCCCCCTTACACATCACCACTGCATGGACTGTCTGTGTTCCTGCTGCCCTGTGCTGGCATTCCTCTTCAACTTCAAAGACTCGATGCTATGATGGAGAAGAGATATTCCGTGTAAGGAGAATTGTCACAACCAGGTTGAAGGGAGATTGGCTCCCATCATTTGAATCTCCTCTTGGTCAGTCATATTAAATATTTTATGTCATTTTAGCACACAGCTATCACACTTCAATTAAAATGTGATTAACTAGATCGGAATGAAGGAGCAGAATTCCAAGTTTTGCTTCAAGGAAAGATTAGTTTTAGTTTCTACTAACCCTGGGAAGATTATGAAAACGAGACATCACACACACACACACACACACACACACACACGTTCTTGGAGTCCTTGAGTTGTGAAAATGACCTGACTCCTGACTCACAATCGGAAGTTACTGGAGTAACTCTGGTCTGGCAGCATTTGTGCTGTGAAAATGTGAGAAACAGTGTTAATGTTTTAGTCCAGTGACTGTCTTCGTCAGGACTGATAGCATCTGGGAGAAAGTAGAATTTATTTTGATGACAAGAGGTTGGGTTGAGGGGGAAAATAGTGAGCTAATAGATGAAGATGGATCCCAGAAAGAGAGAGGAACAAGAGATAGGAAACCAGGGACAAAAAGCTAGGTGGGTGATAATAAGGACTATGAGCGTGTGAAAACGTGTTGGATGTGGTGGAAGCACAGGACTGGAATGTGGGTAATATACATGGAAAGTGGTGTTCAAGCTCTAAAATTATTAAGTAAAAAGTGAAGATTGCAGGTGCTGGAAATCAGAATCGCAAAGTGTGATGCTGAAAAAGCACAGTAGGTCAGGTAGCATCCGAGGAGCAGGACAGTCAATGTTTTGGGAATAAGCCCATTCCTGATGAAGAGTTTATGCCTGAAACTTCGACTCTCCTATTCCTCGGACGCTGCCTGACCTGCTGTGCTTTTCCAGCACCACACATTTTGACTCTAAAATTAGTAGTCATGATATTGAGTCCTGCAAGGTCCCCAAGTGGAAAATGAGATGCTGTTCTTCCAGCTTGTGCTGAGCTGCCTTGGAACACTGCAGCAGGCCTGAGTCAGAAATGTTGCCAGGAAACAGGGTTGTGTGTTAAAGTGGCAAGCAGGCAGCCTGATTCACGGCTGTCTCGCATTTGTCTTGTTTCTTCAGCAGTGAACTTTACAGATATTCACAAGTTCTTGGTGGATAGTTGTTTCCCAAGTTGTTATTTCACTGGGCACTGACCTTGAGTTTGAGAGAAAGAGTCCTTTAGTTTTTGCACTCAAATTCATTTTCTCTTGTCTCTGCCTTACTGTTCAAGAACTGCTGCTGAAATGCAGTTGAGCGTGTATTCCAGAGTCTGTTCCATTATCTTATTTCGAACTAGACAAAATGCAGATGACTTTTAACCCAAAGTGTTACTTCCAGAAAGGTGTCAGTCAATGAGAAGATACAAATCTGAGTTTCAGTGCCTTTTTAACAGACTTGCAAGCAAAAATAGAAAGACTTTTAAAATGATGTTAATTTTGGCTCAAACTGATACTTGTTTGTTGGTGGTTTAATGAACTTGCCTCCATTTCACAGGCCATCACAGTGAACTTTTTCAGTCTGTATTTTCTTTCAACCAAATGTGAGATGATTAAGTTATTGCAAGTAACACTATCATATAGATCCAGTCAGGTACTTGAATTATTGTAATATTGAACAGTTCTTATAAAACAGTTTGTTTGCTGTGAAGTCCTCAATGGCATGAAAGGCAAGCCAATTATTCAGCACTGTGCCCATGCATAATACTATAATATGGAACCAATGATGCAGGACTGAAATAATGGCAATATCACTCACTCAATTAGCCTATTCTCAATCCCCTATTTAAAGTATGTATACAAGTACTGCCACATTGCAATATCTTCTTTCTTTTCAGATATATTTATGGGAAATGCATAAGTTAATATCAGTCAATGCCTGAGTAACTGTCTGTTTTCTGTTTTAAAATTATGGTAATGTTGAAGGCCAATACAGCTTGTCTCATGAGGCTATTTGCTATTGTATCGTGATGCCCTTAAACAATTTTTAAAGTATATTTGGAAAACAGCCAGTGCGTATGGTTATCTGCATGGAGTAAGTTATATTCAAATGTTGCATGCGGGGATGGTACAAAGGGGAATGTCATGATCATGGTTGATGGTGATTATCCACTATCATTGCAATGAAGCATGCCAATTTTCTGCAAAGTTTAACAGACTGTAACGTATCAAGATTAGTGTTGTGAAATCCTGCTTGTGATTGTCAAATGTTATGGACTAGGCCAGACCACTTAAAACATTCTTAAGCAGGCAGCGCAGACCATAACTATGCAATTTGTTTCAGTAAGGGTACAGTGAAAATTACCCAGAGTAAGTTAGCAAGGTGGACTACCAGGTTAAAAACAGATAAAAATTTATTCACAAAATTACACAATGAAACACGAAGAACTGAATAAAGAACACCTACAGAACTCAATCTATCCAAACCTTTAAAAACCAGTATAAATGGAACACATACTTACAGGTTGAAGTTAGAAGGAGAGAGAGAGTTTCCACACAGCTCACTGTTGAACTCCCAACCAGTTCTGGACTGAACTAAACTGCTCAGCCAGAGAGCTGACCACTCCCCTTTCATTCTACAGGTCACTTCTAAAACATGACCACTTAGGCCTGAAGTCTCATCCATTTGCATATAAACAAAAGGCCTCTCAAAATCCTTTCATCTCTGTACCAAACCAGTCTGATTGGAGCCCAACTGGTTTATTACCCCTTTGAAAAAAATCAAAGACAGAGTCTCCTTGAGTCAAGGTACAACCTTTAGCAACAAAGGGACTAGCTTTGTGACACCTCCCCTCTTAAAAAAATGAACCATCAATATCAAAAAGATGGCTTCATTTTTAACCCTTCAAAACCTGGTTAGTGGTCTAAACACACATATACACTAAACTAACTATAAACGTGCACAACCATGTGCAAATTCAGGTGGCGGTACACCCACCACCGAATGCCTCTGTATCGTATTTGAGTCTCGATAACGCATCGGCAATCACGTTTTCGCGACCTGCCACCTGCACAATTGCCAAATGGAACGGCTGCAACAACAAGCTCCATCTAAACAGTCTGGCATTTTTGTCCTTAAATATTTCCACAAATGTCAATAGGTTATGATCAGTGTATACGATTATCTCAGATGCATTGCTGGTAATATAAACACTGAAATGTTGTAATGCCAACACCAAGCTCAAAGTCTCTTTCTCCACCGTTGAATATTTCTGTTGATGGACGTTCAATTTCCTGGAAAAATACCCAATGGGTCTTCCTATCCCCTCATCATACACCTGCAGGAGGACCGCACCAACACCCACATCACTGGCATCAATAGCTGCCTTGAAAGGCTTCGTGTAATCTGGGGTGACTAATACTGGGGCAGTGGTTAACACAGTTTTTAGGCTGTCAAATGCCTTTTGACAGTCAGCTGTACACTGAAACTTCTTGCCCTTTTTTTAACAGTTTGATGAGTGGAGCAGGCAAACTGCTAAAGTTTGACACAAACTTTCAGTAAAATCCAGTCAATCCCAGGAACCATAGTATTTCTTTTTCATCGGCAGTGTGGGAAATTCCCCAATTACTTTCGTTTTTGCATTCCGTGGGACCATTTGTCCATATCCAATAACATGGCTCAGGAAGGTGACATTGGCAAATTCACTTTTAATTAGGTTTACTACCAAGCCTGCCTTCCGAAGTCTATTGGACAAGTCAGATAAAGGTGTAAATGCTCCTTCCATGAGTGACTAAAAATCACCAGGTCATCAATGTAAACAACATAATTGGCTAACCCGGCAACGTCATTATTGGTCAGTTTCTGAAAAGTGACTTCATACTAAATGGCATGACTTTGAACTGATATAGTCCATTTGGCATTCCGAAAGCTGAAATGGCCTATGCTGTCTCTGACAGAGGTACTTGCCAGCAGCCTCTGAGCAAGTCCAACTTAGAAATGTAAGTTATTTATCCCACTTTTTTGACACAGATCTTCAATTGTGTAATTGGATGTGCATCAGTCTTTGTAACGGTGTTGACTTTGCAATAGTCCACACATACCATCTGGCTTTGGCACCATGACTATGGGTGAGCTCCAGTTACTGTAACTCACTTTGATTATGCCATCTTGGAGCATGCGCTCTATCTTCTGAACCTGTGCCAACTTGAGGATTATGCTTATGAGGATGTTGCTTAATCGGAACAGCATCTCCTATCTCGACATCATGCACAATTAGGTTAATACTTCCCAGTTTATTTCCGCTTATCTCCCCATGTGATAGCAATAAGTCTTCCAGGTCATTTTGATTTTCTTGTGGAAGGTAACTCGATAATTAATCCCAATTTTTGACAACTTCCTCATTGTCCAATTTGATTTGAGGAATGTCCAATTCAGAATCCTCTGAACTTGGTTCTTCCTTCTGTGCTGTAATCATTAACACCTTCTCCTCTTGCTTTCCTTCCCACTCAAAATACCTTATGAACGTATTCACATGACACACTGTGCGATTTCTTCCTGTCTGGAGTCCTTATCAAGTAGTTCACCTCACATAATTTCCTCTTGTTTTGATAAGGTCCACTAAACCTGGCTTTTAAAGGCTCACCTGTTACTGGAAGTAACACCAATACCTTAACTTCCATTGCAAAATTGTGAAGTTGTGATTTCTTATCCACTTTCTCTTTCATTGTATGCTGTGATACTTTTAAATGCAGTCTAGCCAACGCTTCAGCTCTGTTTAATTGTTCTCCAAAACTTGACCCATAGTCTAAATGGGTGGTCTCTGAATTCTTACTTATTAATTTCTCCTTAATCAAATTTTTTTGTAAGTATATTTATTAGCAATTTTTTTTACTTTACAAACATATAAAATTATTGAAAAATACAAATAACAAATATCAGTATAATAAAAAGAAAAAAACACAAATTACAATACAACTACTGTCTCCTAATATTAACCTACCCTCTAATACAAAACAAACCCTAACACTGTGCAAAGCAACACCAAAAAAAGAAAGAAAAGCAAAAAAACCCAAAAAACCCCCCACAAAATACAGAACAGCTATGCTCGGTGCAAAGCTCCCAAACAAAGGAAAGGGAGCATTGTGTATATATACCGTATTAACTCAGGAGAGCCTCTCCAGGGCCCAAGGCTTGACAAATCTAACCATCCTGGTTAAATAAATGCCCTAGTTAAGACAACTGACAAATCTATTTCCAAATAACTCTAGGAGGGCTGCCATGTCTTATAAAAATTGTCAGTTGTAAAAAAGTCCAAGGGAATGTGCTCCATAATTAATTTCTGCCATCCCAGCAAGCCCAGCGGGTTCTCAGGCACCCAGTTCATCAGAATATTCTTCCATGCACAGTATGCAAGAATATTAAATAGTTTCTTCCCATGCCCATCTAAAGATGGTAAATTTGGTAGACCTAAGAGGAGAGATATCGGATCTACTTTGACTTCATTCCTCAATACCCTCCCTATCTCTCCTGCCACAGTGCTCCAATAAACACAGAGCCTGTGGCATGTCCAGAAGCAATAGGTAAGAGTACTACACTTATCTTACATTTGAGACACACTGAAGATGCCCCCTTTTTAAATTTCGCCAGATGAGCAGAACTTTTAACTGCGTAGTGCATGTCCTATTACAGATTGAGATCTTTTGAGGATTCTCCCATATATACTCCCATGTTTCAGAAGAGATCTCCACTCTTAGCTCTTGCTCCCAGACCTGACATAACCGGTTAATATCCTGGAGGCCTTGCCACCCAGCAGGCGATAGAGGGCACTAACCGAAAGGGTGCTTGTGGAACGTAGCAACAAGCTCTCTGTATCGGGCTTATAGGGCTAAGTGAGAAGGGTAGTCTTCTTCTGGATGAAATCCCTAACCTGAAAAAAACGGAAAAGATCTCTGCTGGGTAACCCATATTTGCAGCTCAGTTGCTCAAAAAACATCATAACCTCCCCCTCAAACAAGTCTCCCAAACTAGAAACTCCTCTCGCTGCCCATAGTTTGAACCCTGAGTCCACCATCCCTGGTCAGAGCCCTGGCATGCCAACTATATGTATAAGTGGCGAAGTCTTGGATAAACAACTCTCACTCTGATGCATCGCCCTCCATGCCTTGACTGTACTAATAACAATGGGGTTCCGGCAATGGTCCATAACTGTCCTCATGTTATCCATGAACAACAGGTTAATAAGAGGGCACTTTGCCTGGGAGGCCTCAATGTCCAGCCATATTGAGTTCTGATCGTTACCTACCCAATCACAGACAAAAGACTGCAGGGAACTCAACTGATACCTTCTGATGTCTGGGAAATCAACTCCTCCCCCTCCTTGAGGCAACTGCAATTTAGTAAGTTTGATGAGGGGCCACCCACGATGCCAGACAAAGGAACCGAACCACCACATACACTTCCGCAGCGTTGACCTGGGAAACGTTATAGGGAGCATATGCATGAGATAAAGCAAACGAGGAAGAACATTCATCTTAATGAGAGATATTCGGCCCAGCCATGAGATTGGAAGAGCCTCCCATCTCTGGAGATCTCGCCTAATATTGTCGAGCGAGTGAGCAAAGTTAGTCCGAAATAACAGATCAATCTTGGGGGTAATAAAAATGCCTAGGTATCGGAATCCTGCCCATGACCACTTAAAAGGGAACTTAGAGCCACCTTCAACTTCTGACACACCCTTAGGGTTCCCCAAAGGCATAGCCTGTTATAGTTAATCTTATATCCTGAAATAGCCCCACATGAATTGATACATTGTATCAAATGGGGTACAGAGGTCATCGGGTTCAATAAAAACAGAAGGACATCATCCGCATACAGTGTAATCTTGTGTGCCCTCGATCCCACTTCCGGAGCAGTTATATGGACGTTCTGATGAATGGCCTCTGCCAGCGGCTCTATCACCAACGTAAACAACAACGATAAAAGGGGGGCAGCCTTGATGACTACCTCTGCCAATCGTAAAATTCCCAGACTTCACCCCGTTGGTGATGACCACGGCCAGAGGGTGGAAATATAAAACCTCCATCCACCTAGCAAAGACCCCACCCAACCCAAACTGTTCTAAGACATAAAAAAGATACAGCCATTCCACCCAATCAAATGCTTTCTCTGCAGCTAAGGAAATCACCAACCCCTGAATCGATTGTTGCTGACAAACTTGGACCACATTCAGCAACCTTCTAATATTATTAGAGGACCTATGGCCCCTTATAAAGCCTTCCTGGTCCTCTTTAACAATATGGGGCAATACCCTTTCCAATCTCAGCGCCAGGACCTTGCTCAGAATCTTGAAATCTGAATTTAATAGACAGATGGGCCTGTATGAGGCACAATCCTCAGGAACACTCCCCTTCTTAAGAATTAAGGAAATATTAGCTTCTCTCAAAGATGGTGGTCGGCATTCATGCATATAGGAGTAACTGTACATCTCCAACATTGGCCCTGATAGAATCCCTATAAACTCCTTATAAAACTCACCCGGAAGACCATCAGAGCCAGGCGCTTTCCCACTGTGAAGTTGCCTAGCTGCCTGCTGTATTTCCTGAACTGTCAAGGGGGCATTAAGGAGAGAGCCCTGTTCCAAGGTTACCCCTGGGAGGTCCAGGTTCTTAAAAAAGGTCTCCATTTTAGCCCTCCTGTCTTCACAACCTTCAGACTGATAAAATTCAGAGTAAAAGCTCCGAAAAGCCTCATGAATCTTTTTACCATCATATGTAAGGACCCCAATGCTGTCTCTGATTGCAGTAATGGATTGGGGAACATGCTTTATCCTAGTCAGGTCCGCTAAATACTTCCCTGGCCTATCCCCATATTCGAACAGCCTTTGTCTAACGAAAGCAAATTCTTTCTTTGCATTTTGTGTCAGTATTGAATTCAAGGCAACCCGAAGGGCCATGATCCGCTGTAGCTTAGTCACCGAAGGCCGCGCAAAATGTGCCATGCCGCGGCTTTCAACCGTGTCTCAAGTAAACGCTACTGTTCCTCCTTAAACAATTTTAATGGTCCTCTTACTTCATGCCCAAAAATTAATTCAACTGGACTGAATTTGGTCAATTCATTCAGTGCATGTCTGATCACAAAAAGTACCAACAGAATTTCCCTATCCCAATCATTTGGATAATCCTGACCATAAGCCCGCAACATGGTCTTTAGTGTTTGATGCCATCTCTCCAGCTCTCCCTGTGATTCCGGATGGTATACAGTAGATTTGAATTGCTTTATTCCCAAGTTATCCATAACCCCCTTGAATAGTTTGGATGTGAAGTTTGATCCTTGATCAGACTGGATCTCTATTGTCAGTCCGTATCTAGTAAATAATTTAAGTAATTCTTCTACAGCCCGTTTTTGCTGTGATCTTGCGTAATGGGATTGCCTCTGGAAATCTAGTTGACATATCCATTATTGTTAATAAATACTTATTCCCACTTTTTGTTTGAGGTAGGGGGCCTACACAATCAATCAAGACTCTTGTGAAAGGCTCTGCAAATGCTGGAATAGGGTTTAAAGGTGCAGGTTTTATTACTGTCTGTGGTTTTCCAATTAGCTGACATTGATGACATGTCTGGCAAAATTCAACTACATCTTTGTGTAGTCCGGCCAGTAAAAATAGCTGTGTATTTTAGCCTGTGTTTCCCTCACCCCAAATGATCTCTAATTGGTAGCTCATGTGCCACTCGCAGCACCTCTTTTCTATACCCTACTGGCAGAACAATTTGATGAATCGCTGTCTATTTCTCATCTGCTTGAATGTGTGATCATCTCCATTTTCTCATTAAGACATAATTTGTTAAGTAATAACACCGAGGGATGCATTCACTTTCCTTCTATGTAAATGCCATCTGATTTAACTGTTTTAAGTTCTCGTCTGTCTGCTGTAATTCAATCACCTTAGCAGAGCTAAAGATACTGGTATGTTTACCTATTTGCTCCTTCTCTGTGCCACTTATCTGATCAAAGGAAGTTTCAGATAACACTGTGTCAGCTTCCTTATCTTTGCCTTTTGATCTCTCCTGCTTCAGCTTGTGCCTCTGTGATCTTGTGATCACACAATCAGGGAAATTCCT
The DNA here is from genome assembly GCF_004010195.1 of Chiloscyllium plagiosum. Lineage (NCBI taxonomy): Eukaryota > Metazoa > Chordata > Chondrichthyes > Orectolobiformes > Hemiscylliidae > Chiloscyllium > Chiloscyllium plagiosum. The sequence continues at coordinate 20,801,610 of NC_057722.1, read as the reverse complement.
GGATAACCATTCTCCATGTCTTTAGTTGCCTGCATCTCCATTGGCTTTTCAACTAGAGTAGGCAGCACACCTACCGGTGAATCAGCTATATCATTTGCAAGGACAAATTGTATTCCTGGAGCTGAGAGTTTGTCCAGTACTCCTACCACAAATTCTCCACTCTTCTCTGGACTCTCTAGCCTCACTTTACATAATTGAGTGCTTTTTGTCTCACCATGAATTCCTATTACAAGTACCTTTTCTGGCAATAGTCCCTCACGAGTGCATATTTCTTCATCCTTCAGCATTTCAAACTGAGAGGATTCTGTGTCCCTTAATATTCAACCTTCTTACCCACTGCTCCTGGCTTATGTGAATAAACTTTACCCTTGCATGTATATTTTTTAAGCAGATCTAGCACATCCTCCTTAATCAATCTCAGAACATCTTGTATAATTAGAGGCAGTTGTTTAACTTCCCTTGTGCCTTTTGTTACCAGTCCAGCAAAACTTCCAGCTTGTCTGGTTTTCCTACATCTGGCTTTCCCCTAATCCACCACCACTGTGATTTCATGTGGCCCACTTTATTACAATGAAAACACTGGAGCATTTTAACTTCTTTGTCCCCCTCAAGGGTTTCTTTTTTACCCTGTGGTAAATTATCCTTATGATCTCCACTGAGATCTACCTTTCCCTTTCCATGTGAGGATTTCTCTTTGCCCCAATTTCTCTCCCTCATGGACTGAAATTGATTCTGGAAGCCAAACCCTGTTTTATGGACCAGCTCATAATCATCAGCCACTTCAGCTACTGACCTTGCTGTTTTAACTCTCTGCTCTTCCACATGAGTTCACACTACTTCCTTGCTAAGGTTACCTTCAGTCTTTTATCTCCAGCCTTTTAAGTGACTTTCCTTTTGAAGAGTCAGTTTTTGAAGTTCAAATGCTCTCTCTTTTTCTCTCTCTTCTGATTTTAATTGTAACTCTAACTGTTTCATTTCTGCTGCCATTTCCTTATCTCTCGCCTCTAACTTTAGCTGCTCCATTTGCAATTGAATTCTTGCCATCTCTATAGATTCTGATGGTTTCTCCAGCAAGTTTAAATTCTAAGCTACTGCTGTAATTATCTCTCCTGTCCTCACAGAAGCAGGCAGTTCCAACCCCAGCTTGTCTGCTAATTGCTGCAGCTTGGTCTTATTCACCTTTTGCAAACCTTCCAAAGTCACCGCATCCACTTCCAGAAAACTTGAGCGGACTGCCATTATTATCCCAAGCTTTGTCTACCCAACCAAACCAACATCCGAAATAAAGGCACTAGCACCTACCACTCGCTATTTAAAATCTCGCACAAGGTTGGACTACACCAGACCACTCCAAACATTCTTAAGCAGGCAGCCCAGACCATAACTTTGCAATTTGTTTCTGCAAGTGTACAGTGAAAATTACACGGAGTAAGTTAGCGAAGTGGACTACCAGGCTAAAAACAGCCAAACATTTATTCACAAAATTGCACAGTGAAACACCAAGAACAGAATAAAGCACCCCTTCAGAACTCAGTCTATCCAAATAAGACTCCAGTATGCTGTTCTGAATATACACAACAGTCGCAATAAGTAAACCCTTTTTAAAAACCTGTATAAATGGAACACATGCTTACAGGTTGAAGTTAGGAGGAGAGAAGGTTTCCACTCCGCTAACTGTTGAACTCCCAACCAGTTCTGGACTGTACTAAACTGCTCAGCTAGAGAGCTGACCACTCCCCTTTCATTCTGGCGAAGTTTGCCGATGATACAAAGTTAGGTGGACAGGCAGAAAGTACTGAGGAGTTGGGGAGGCTGCAGAAAGATTTAGACAGTTTAGGAGAGTGGTCCAAAAAATGGCTAATGGAATTCAATGTGAGCAAATGTGAGGTCTTGCACTTTGAAAAAAGGACACAGGCATGGACTATTTTTTAAATCATGAGAAAATTCATAAAGCCAAAGTACAAAGGGATCTGGGAGTGCTAATCCAGGATTCCCTAAAGGTTGATTAAGAAAGCAAATGTAATCTTGTCATTTATCTCAAGAGAGTTGGAATATAAAAGCAGTGATGTGCTACTGAGACTTTATAAAGCTCTAGTTAGGCCCCATTTAGAATACTGTGTCTAATTTTGGGTCCCATCGCTCAGGAAGGACATACTGGCACTGGAGTGTGTCCAGCAGCGGTTCACACAGATGATCCCTGGAATGGTAGGCCTAACATACGATGAACGGCTGAGGGTCCTGGGATTGTATTCATTAGAGTTTAGAACGTTGAGGGGAGATCTAATAGAAACTTACAAGATAATGCATGGCTTAGAAAGAGTGGACGCTGGGAAGTTGTTTCCATTAGGCAGGGAGACTAGTTCCCATGTACACAGCCTTAAAATTAGAGACGGTCAATTTAGAACGGAAATGAGGAGACATATTTTCAGCCAGAGAGCTGAATTCATTGCCACAGAGCACAGTGGAAGCCGGGACATTGGGTGTCTTCAAAGCAGAGATTGATAAATTCTTGATCTCGCAAGGAATTAAGGGCTACGGGGAGAATGTAGATAAGTGGAATTGAAACACTCATCAACCATGATTAAATGGTGGAATGGACTCAATGGGCCAAATGACCTTGCTTCCACTCCTATGTCTTATGGTCTTATTCTGCCAGTCACTTCTAAAACATGACCACCTAGGCCTGAAGTCTCATCTGTTTACATTTAAACAAAAGGCCGCTCAAAATCCTTTCCAGTTCTGTACCAAATCAGTCTGATCGGAGCCCGGCCTGGTTTATTACCCCTCTGAAAATAATCAAGGACAGAGTCTCCTTGAGCCAAGGAACAACTTTTAGGGGGGAAAAATACTAGGTTTGTGAAACAAAGGACCATAATGTAAGAAATGGGAGTGATATTAGGCCGGTCAACCTTTGATCTGACTGTGGCCTTAACTCCCAATCTCCTGCTTGCACCCTTAGCCCCCTTTATAACGATATATAATTGATTGCACTCACCGTGAGTTTCAATGTGTGCCTACAGGCAAAATAATTGTTATATTGATGTGAGAAAAAGGGCTTGTGTTATCCAGATTGAAATGAATCCAAATGGAATAATAATTGATGACTTGTGGTGCAACAATGTACAAAATGATTTGCACCATGCAAAGTAAATCCAGTCAGCAGTTGTGACTGTCCTTTTTGGAATACCAGAAGCTGAGTTCAGCATCAATCACTGCCATTGGAAGTCGCGCAATTCTTGCCCCAGGGTTCTCTCATCTATTCTTAGTGCCTCTTTGGAACTGAATATCTTTGCATTAATATGTGTTGCCTTCAAGAAGGACAGCCGTGAGGTTTTGAGCACATACAATGTGTCTGGGAATAATGGGTCTTGATTTCCAGAGCACCACTCCAGTGAGGTGTAGCAATATATTGCTGAATTGTAGTTGATGCTCAAAGTACAGACCAATGTCTGTGACTCTCAGCTTTGCTCTACCATTGTTTTGACAGAGATCATTCGTTAATTAGTTGCTTATTATCTGGAGGAATCATTATTTTCTCCATTCCTTTTGATAGTACTTTAAACTGGGTTCACTCATTTCATTTCATGGTAATGTAGATTTTAACGGCAAAACTGTGTGGTTATAATGTGGCAGTAATTTTGTACATCAATTGAGTCATTCAATATAACCTTTACCTTAAGGCTATGTTATAATGGTCCGAAGCTATGAGTATTGTAAAGGAGTTATAAACATAAATGTGTATCAATCAGCAATCTTGATATTTGTGTTTAAAACAAAATCTGACTTTTTTGGAAAATCTCAGCAGGTCCGTCGACATCTGTGGAGAGGAATTTGAGTTAACATTCTGAGTCCAGTGACAGTTCCTCAGAATCAATGGCAGCTATGAAAAAGTTAGTTTTTAATGCAGAAGATGTGGTGGGGTGAGGGGGTAAGGAGTAAACAATGGGTGGAGATACAGCCCAAAGACAGAGAAGGTAGATATATTTCCAAGTCAGGATGGTGAGTGGCTTGGAGGGGAGCTTGAAGATGGTGGTGTTCCCTTCTATCCGCTGCCTTTGTCTCTCCACAGTTGTTGGCAGACCTACAGAGATTGTCCTGCTATTTCTGTCCTTGTTTCAGGTTTCCAGCATCCACAATTCGTTCGTTTATGTATTAATACTTACATATATATATTTGTCTTATGCTTTTGTCCTTGTCACAGACAAAAGTGAGAGGTAATTTGCATTATTTTGTCATGGTCCTGTTCAGTCTATAACAGAGGGTAAGAGAAAGTGAGGGCTGCAGATGCTGGAAAGTCAGAGTCGAAAAGTATGGTGCTGGAAAAGCTCAGCAGGTCAGGCAGCATCCGAGGAGCAGGAGAATCAACGTCAAAGGGATTATGCCTGATACTTTGACTCTCCTGCTCTTCAGATGCTGCCTGACCTGCTATGCTTTCCCAGTGCCACACTTTTCGACCATAACAAAAATGACCTATAATTATTGTTGCTTTTTCTCTTCCCCTCTCCTCTAAAAAAAAAATCACCCTCTGTCTCTGACGTCCAATTTTGAAATGACCTGCATTAAATTTTTTAAAGAGTTAAACAAGAAATGACATGATTTATTAAAACATTCAAACACAAGGGAAATGTTTTTGCATTACGTACACACCCAAGCATATACAGAAGAACGATGAGAAAATAACTTACAATTACAAATCTCTTTTTATTAAAAAAGAGAAGAGGTGGACATTAATTGATATGAATTAGTCAGTCAGTATCCAGTGCTGGGTCTGGCAGAACCTATTTTTATCGGAACTTGGATACAGGTGGCAGCAGTTGAAACGGTAAAAATATGATTCTTGCAGACAGGAAATTAGTTCACGTTTTGGGCAAAATTAATGTTTCAAGAGAGGTAGGTGATTGAGGCAAGCTCTGGCTGAACTAGTTGTTTGGTCTTAAAAAGCAGTCTAAGAGAATAGTTCAGTTTTATCAACAAATTTGTTGGTAAACTAGAAGTTTCAGTCATGTGACAGCAATTCAACTTAACAAGGTAATCTTGATGTCTCTCATCAAATACTATTGTAACCTGTAAGAGATAACTGTAGAGCACTTCAGCCATAATAGTTTTCAGTGGTTTTCTTTGTTTGGAAATGACCGAGGCGGTCACATGTTGGACTTTTTTTTTATATGCGGGAGTTTATAAAATTGGGAGCTGTAACATTCCAGAGAGATGAGGAATTAGTTTTTCTGTCCCAACAATTGCTGGAAATTTCTTGAAGTGGCCAACTGGCCCATTCTCTCTTCAGTCGTGGTCGCTTTAAGTCTGCTTCAAAAAATGAACAGTATGTATTTTGTAAAAATAGGTTCTCCCTTCATCTGTCATGGGCATGATGGTTCCAATCTGAAAATTATTCAGTCCTTTTTCACAGTTGTTACGCACTGTCTGGCTCAGGGAAGAATCAAGAGATATGGAACCTCTGACATTGGATCACATAGCACAGAAGGAACCATTCTACCCTTCATTGCTTGTACTGACTCTTTGATGGTAAATCTAGGTTACTGTTTCATTTCTCTTCTAGTACTGCAACTGTTTTCCTTTCATATTTTTAATCACTGGTGCTCATTAACTGTTTGCTAGGAAGAGTGAATGCAAGAAATTAGGGTTGACACGCTGTTCAATTCTGCTCAGGACAGTGTGGAGACTGTGTGCAAATCACAACATATTTTAAATTGCAAACTATGTGACAAAAAAAGTAATATGTAGTTTAAAAATTCTAAATTAAAATTTGCAGCCAGTTGTTTGGAATTTTGTTCATGTGTGGCTTAATGTCATGAAGATTCTGTGATGGAATAGTTAATTTTTTAAAAATTGTCTATGGAAGTACTTACCTCTGAGTTGAGATGCTCGACTTATGATAAGTTGTTTTTCAGACTTGAACATGTGGATGGCAGTGTTTCCAAGTGTTACTGATTAGACTACACCCATTTCTGGTTATATGTAAATGAGTTAGATTTTGGAATGAGGTAAAATTTATACATTTTCAATGATACCAAACTTAGAGGTGTAGCAAACTGTGAGCATGACAACAATCAGCAGCAAACAGGATGTGCGTTTGCATAATGACCACACAGTGGCAGATGAAATTTAATGCGAGAAGTATGAGCTACTGTAGTGTATTTCAGCAGAAGGGACAGAAAAAGGCAATATATACTTAATGGTACGTGTGCAAGGACCAATGAATTTGGAGCTTTACTTATATTGTTCCTTGAAGCTGGCAGGCCATATTGAGACAGTAGTTAACAAAGCATTTAAACCTTCGGCTTCATAAATAAAAAGTTATGTTAAATCTTTATTAGAGTAACTCTGGTCATCACAGTTTCAGATAGTCATTGAGAGGATGCAGAGATGATTTACTGAGGCTTTTAGCGCTAAAATTGGTTCAGAGAAGCTTGGTCAAGTTGGTGACTGTTCTTCTTGGAGGTATAGGAGCTTGATAGGAGATTTGAAAGAGATATATAAGATTATAACTGGTTCAGATAAGATAGACAAAGAAGAGTTATTCCATTAGCTGATGGTGCAGAGACTCAGGTGTTAGGTTTTGGGCAAGAGGTGCAGGCGTAATGTGAGGAACACTTTTACACAGTAGGTGATAATGACTTGGAACTTGCTACCTATGACTGTTGTGGAATTGGAAATGATCAATGATTTCAAAAGAAATTTGAATTGCTACTTCAGAGAAATAAACGTGCAGGTCAGTGGAGATTGAGCATAGTGTTGGGACCGAGAGAGCTCAATGGGCTGAATGGCAGTCTCCTGCAATATAATAACTCCATGGCACAATGTTAGAATGTAACAATAATTCTAGTGGGCTAATGTGGACTTGGGAAATATCCTGCATTTATTCTGTCAAATTAAAATAAAAGATATATACTACAACCTACCTCTGAAGGGTGTTGGAAATTGGCTGCAGCCCTCACCCCGTGCTGTTAGATTCCCATTGCTTACAAGCTGGTCGGATGCTTGAACAGATGATAGTCAGATCAGATGCTGAAACACATTAGCTTCAATAACAATAACAATAACACACTTTTCTTGTGAAGCTACTCCAGGCTCCTGTCCAATTTATTTATTTTCCTTCAGAAGCAGTTGGTTGTATAACCATGCATTTAGGCATCTTATTAACACACAACGAATGCATTTTCTCGAAGGTTCTTTTCTCCCCATCACTGTAACTTTGGCTGACACCCTGTTCATGTAATTCCCCTGGTTACCGTGGCAATGTGGGGGGAGTTTGATAACATTCCTGAAGATTATTTATTTAATGTTTAGTGAGCTGGATTCAGAATGCGGCAGTATTACTTATCAGGTACAGTTTGACATGAAATCCCCAAAATGATCAACTTTTGGGTGCAATACTGGTGTACTCATTGGTCTGAAATTTGTAGGCAGGGGTGAAGAAATTGTGCTCACTGCTGATTTCAACAAAAGCTCACCACAACATTTTATTGGACTAAAATGTCAAGTTCACCAATTCTAATGTGGCTTTGAATCTTGAACCATCTCTGGTGATCTCTAGTGTCCAACATTGGTGAAGTGACTAAGCTGGTTAATAAGCCAATCAGCTTTAAGAATTCTCACAGAGAGCAAGCTATGAAGTAAATGCCACAGATTATGAATCCCTTTAAAACAAAATAAAGATGGGAACATATACATGGGATTTAGGTAAAAACTGAAATATCGAAATCTCATATCAAATGACAAATGTACATTTTTATCATCTTAAAAACCATGGCTTTATAAATGTTATTGGGAATAAATGAGACTCCACATATGTAACAGTAAGCTTTCGTGGTTAGAGAGTTGTCCAACAATAAGTATGACTTTATGCGCCTTAGAAAAAAATGATATCTTAACAAGGCAGAACATTTTCAGTAGTTCTTCGTAAGAATGACTTGAAGATCAAATCACTCATTCTGGATTACTTGGGTCTGCAAAGTCTATCCCAGCATGCCAGTAGAACATGGGAATTAATGGTAGCGCCTTCCAGATTTCCATATCTTTACCCACACTTGTGTGCTGGCACAAGTTCCTGTCATTACCTAATAATGATGACAGGGAAGTCTGACCATTTTGTTGTCTTTATATCTATGAGTTTCAAGCAAATCATTTGTGCATATCTGGCTGTTTGCTGAATTCATACATTCTTTGTCAACCAGTAAGCTTCTTTACCAATTTCCAGCTTACTATGTGCTGAGTTGCAATTTGCTCATTTTTCCAATGTTTTGGTGTATGTGTATAGTGATATTTTAGGTGTACAAATTTAACTATACTCCCATATGTGAATAAAACATTCTGTGGAACTCTGTCCTTCATTCTTAAAACATTAGTATGAGTTCTCTCTTCTAAGGGAGGCACCGAAGCCGATGTTAACATGCAGAATATAGAGTCCTAGAGATGTACAGCATGGAAAGAGACCCTTCCATGCTGACCAGATATCCCAACCCAATCTAGTCCCACTTGCCAGCACCCGGCCCATATCCCTCCAAACCCTTCCTACTCATATACCCATCCAAATGCCTCTTAAATGTTGCAATTGTACCAGCCTCCACCATATCCTCTGGCAGCTCATTCCATACACATACCACCCTCTGCGTGAAAAAGTTGCCCCTTAGGTCTCTCGTATATCTTTCCCCTCTCACCCTAAACCTATGCCCTCCAGTTCTGGACTCCCTGACCCCAGGGAAAAGACTTTGTCTATTTATCCTATCCATGCCCCTCATAATTTTGTAAACCTCTATAAGGTCACCCCTCAGCCTCCGACGGTCCACGGAAAATAGCCCCAGCCTGTTCAGCCTTTCCTGTAGCTCAGATCCTCCAACCCTGGCAACATCCGAGCTATGAACCTGCACTCCAAGGTCTCTTTGTTCAACAACACTCCCTAGGACCTTACCACTAAGTGTATAAGTCCTGCTAAGATTTACTTTCCCAAAATGCAGTACCTCACATTTATCTGAATTAAACTCCATCTGCCACTTCTCAGCCCATTTGCCCATCTGGTCCAGATCCTGTTGTAATCTGAGGTAACCCTCTTCGTTGTCTACTACATCTCCAACTTTTGGTATCATCTGCAAACTTACTAACTGTACCTCTTATGCTCGCATCCTTGAATTCCATTTCATCAGTGAGTCATCTGTTGCCCAAGCAACCAAAGAACCATTTCCTATCATTCAAAGTTTGGTTACAAAAGCACAGACAATATACATCATTCTTAAAAAGATTGTTAACTAACATAATCGCAATTGTGTTTATGAGGAGGGAGAGGAGAGATGGAGATTACTGTATTTTCGAGTATTACTTCAGGTCTTTTAGTCTGAGAAATTGGGCTATACACTGTGTCTGGAGTTGGTTCACTGGAAGCCAGAGGGCCTTAAGTGGGTGTGCTGTGTCATTAGCATGGCCCATGTAACATCCGATGCCAGGAAAAACACTCCTATCATAAATGCACCAACAGTTTTCCAATTGGCCATAGTGATGTCAATCCCTACCGCAACCTCTCAACTCCTCTGTTGTGTCAAAATGGTCAGACTGCTTGTCTGACAGTCCAGTACTTGAGGTACAGACATCCCATCTATTTAAAAATTGAGAAAACCCAAGTTGTGGTCTTCAATCCCCTCTGTGACCTCAGTTCCCTAGCAATTTACATGGTCTCTCATGTTGGCATCTTTCTTTCTGAACTGTGTTGATTGCAACTTTGGTCTTTTAATTAACCCCGAGATGAGCATCTGAATAGAGTCATGGAGTCACAGAGATGTACAGTACAGAAACAGAACCTTCAGTCCAACTTGTCCATGCCAACCAGATATCCTAACCCATGTGCCAGTACTTGTCCCATATCCCTCTAAATACTTCCTTTTCATATACTCATCCAGACACCTTTTAAATATTGTAGTTGAAGCCTCCACCGCTTCACCTGGCAGCTCATTCCATACACACACCACCTTCTGAGTGAAAACATTGCCCCTTAAGTCCCTTTTATATCTTTCCCCTCTCACTCGAAACCTATGGCCTGTAGATCTGGACTCCCCCACCCCCCACCACCCCAGAGAAAAGACCTTGTCTATTTATCTGGTCTATGCCCCTCATGATTTTATAAACCCCTATAAGGTCACCCCTGAGTCTCCAGTGCTCCAAGGAAAGAAGCCCCAGCCTATCCAACCTCTCCAAATGGCTCAAGTGTTCCAACCCTGGCAACATCCTTTTAAATCTTTTCTGAGCCCTTTCAAGTTTCATAACATCCTTGCAATAGGATGAAGACCAGAACTGCACACAATATTCCAAAGTGACCTAACCAATGTCCTGTACAGCGGCAACATTGATTTGTATTAGATTCCCTACAGTGTGGAAACAGGCCCTTTGGCCCAACAAGTCCACACTGACCCTCCGAAGAGTAACCCACCCAGGCCCATTCCCCTACATTTACCCTGCACCTAACACTAGGGACAATTTAGCATGGCCAATTCACCTAACCTGCACAACTTTGGACTGTGGGAGGAAACCGGAGCACCCGGAGGAAACCCACACAGAAACTGGGAGAATGTGCAAACTCCACACAGACAGTTGCCCGAGGCGGGAATTGAACCTGGGACCCTGGCGCTGTGAGACAGCAGTGCTAACCACTGAGCCACCGTGCCGCCCCAAATAAAAGAAGCAAGGCCAGCTTGTTGCATTGAGCTTAAATGCAGCAATGGTTAACGCACTGATGTGCAACCTGCGACGCTCAGGAATGGCAGCGGTTGTATGCTCTGACCAATAAAGGAAAGCATACCAATAGTCTTTTCTAGCCTATCTACCTGTGACTCTACTTTCAAGGAATAATGAACCTGCATTCCAAGGTCTGTTTGTTCAGCAACACTCCCCAGGACCTTATCATTAAGTCCTGCTCTGATTTGCTTTTCTAAAAGGCAGCACCTCGCATTTATCTAAATAAAACTCCATCTGCCACTCCTCTGCTGATTGGCCCATCTGATCAAGGTCCCATTGTACTCTGAGGTAACATTCGCTGTCCACTGCACTTCCAATTTTGGTGTTATTTGCAAACTTACTAACTATACCTCCTATGACTATAACCTGGTGTTGTGTGATTTTTAACTATGTTCACACCCAAATCATTTATATAAATGACAAAATGTCGTGGACCCAGCACCGATGCTTGTGGCATACCACTGGTCGCAGGTCTCCAGTCTGAAAAGCAACCCTCTACCATCACCCTCTCTCTTCTACCTTCAAGCCAGTTCTGTATCCAAATGGCTAGTTCTCCCTGCATTCCATGAGATCTAGTCTTGTTAACCAATCTTCCATGAAGAACCTTGTTGAACGCCTTACTGAAGTCCATATAGATCATGTCCACCAATCCGCCCTCATGAATCCTCTTAGTTACTTCTTCAAAAAAACTCAATCAAGTTCATGAGACATGATTTCCCACACACAAAGCCATGCTGACTCTCCCGAATTAGTCCTTGCCTTTCTAACCACACATAAATCCTTTCCCTCAGGATTCCCTCCAACAAATTGCCCACCACCAATGTCAGGCTCACTGGTCTATAGTTCCCTGGCTTTTCCTTACCACCTTTCTTAATTAGTGGCACCACGTTAGCCAACCTTCAGTCTTCTGGCACCTTATCTGTGATCCAAATATCGCAGCAAGGGGCCCAGCAATCACTTCCCTACCTGCCCACAGAGTTCTAGGGTACCCCTGATCAGGGCCTAGGGACCAATCCACTTTTATGTGTTTCAAGACATCCAGTACCACCTCCTCTGTAATAAGTACATTTTTCATTGTTAAAACCATCTACTTCCACCTTTGTAATATTGCCTGATTCTGGCCTGTCTCAGCTGATCTGCTGCAGAATTTATGCTCATTTTACAATTTGTTTAGCTCTTGAATTGACTATTTCAATAGTTCTGGCCAGCCACCAATATTCTACTCACTCTGTCAGCTTGAAGCTGTCCAAGTCTCTCTCCTGCCTGTGTCCTTACTGCCATCAAGTTCTGTTCACCCATCACCCCCCATGCTTGCTCTTGATTTAAGCAATGTCTCCATTCCAAAATCCTCACATTTGTTTTCAAATCCCATTGTGGCCTCTAGTCAGCAGGATCATGGTGAGGCAGGATTTGGGAGAAGGTATAAAGCAGCAAATACTGTCATTTTTATTGCAGCCAGAGATGCTGGATGCCATGCTCCCAAATGCAACTTTGCTGTAAGTCTCAAGCGGTGCAGTTATCCTTGTGTTCTGCTGGTGCTGGTCTGTTTTGGTGGTTACAGACATACTCTAACCTCATATATTTAATACATTGTCTGACCCGAGATGTCACCTTTTTTTTAATAAAACCTTAAGTTATCTCGAGATTGCGACTTAAAAGACGTTCTGGGATTTACATATTAATGAATTGAAACCTGTAGCACATTCTAAAAGTTGAAAGACTTTTGAGCTCTCCTGAGCCTCAGGCAGGAACATGGTCTTTCTTGTGGTGCCAACCTCCATAGTTCCAGTGTCACACGCTGACTTAGGAACGCTCTCTTTGCCAGGACCCTATTTGTATGACAGCTTACAGCAGGTCCTTCTCATTCCATGCAGTTCCCCTTTAAGAAGAGCAGGCTCATTGCACCAGACATCAGTTGATGTTATTCAGTCCCCTGCTGAGTGCTCAAACAGCAAGCTGAGCAGGTTCAGGCTTGTGAGATGTTGCAATCATGTAAATGAGGAGAAACAACAAGTTTCCCTTATGTCTGCGATAGATCTAGGAGCAAATTGGTGTCGGGTAAATAAGGTTAATGCATTGTCTGAGCTGAGATCTCGCTTTTTTTTCCACAAAACCTTAAGTTACCTGGAGAATGTGCCTTAAAAGAATTTCTGGGATTTACATATTAATGAATTGAAACCTGCAATCCATTCTAAATAATGAAAGACTGAACAGCAATCTACGTTTGTTCAAAATGTCATTTCAGTTGCATGACACTGTAATCTTTTACTATAAATTCTGTGTTATGATCCCGTCCCACAGCTACCTGATGAAGGAGCTGCGCTCCAAAAGCTAGAGCTTCCAAATAAACCTGTTGGTCTACAACTTGGTGTTGTATGGTTTTTAACCAGGGTTACTTTCCAAACATAGACTGGGACTGGCATAGTGTTAAGGGTTTAGATGGAGAGGAATTTGTTAAATGTGTACAAAAACATTTTCTGATTCAGTATGTGGATGTACCTACTAGAGAAGGTGCAAAACTTGACCTATTCTTGGGAAATAAGGCAGGGCAGATGACTAAGGTGTCAGTGGGGGGGCACTTTGGGGCCAACGACCATAATTCTATTAGATTTAAAATAGTGATGGAAAAGGATACACCAAATCTAAAAGTTGAAGTTCTAAATTGGAGAAAGGCCAATTTTGACAGTACTAGGCAAGAACTTTCAAAATCTGATTGGAGGCAGATGTTCACAGGTAAAGGGACGGCTGGAAAATGGGAAGCTTTCAGAATTGAGATAACGAGAGTCCAGAGAAAGTATATTCCTGTTAGGGTGAAAGGAAAGGCTAGTTGGTATAGGGAATGCTGGATGACTAAAGAAATTGAGGGTTTGGTTAAGAAAAAGAAGGAAGCATATGTAAGGTATAGACAGGATAGATCGAGTGAATCCTTAGAAGAGTATAAAGGCAGTAGGAGTATACTTAAGATGGAAATTAGGAGGGCAAAAAGGGGACATGAGATAGCTTTGGCAAATAGAATTAAGGAGAATCCAAAGGGTTTTTACAAATACATTAAGGACAAAAAGGTAACTAGGGAGAGAATAGGGCCCCTCAAAGATCAGCAGGGCGTTCTTTGTGTGGAGCCACAGGAGATGGGGGAGATACTAAATGAGTATTTTGCATCAGAATTTACTGTGGAAAAGGATATGGAGGATATAGTCTGTAGGGAAATAGATGGTGACACCTTGCAAAATGTTAATATTACAGAGGAGGAAGTGCTGGATGTCTTGAAATGCATAAAGGTGGGTAAATCCCCATGACCTGATCAGGTGAACCCGAGAACTCTGTGGGAAGCTAGAGAAGCGATTGCTGGGCCTCTTGCTGAGATATTTGTATCATCGATAGTCACAGGTGAGATGGCGGAAGATTGGAGGTTGGCTAATGTGGTACCACTCTTTAAGAAGGGCAGTAAAGACAAGCCAGGGAACTATAGACTGAGCCTGACATCGGTGGTGGGCAAGTTGTTGGAGGGAATCCTGAGAGACAGGAAGTACATGTATTTGGAAAGGCAAGTACTGATTAGGGATAGTAAACATGGTTTTGTGCATGGGAAATCATGTCTCACAAACTTGATTGAGGTTTTTGAAGAAGTAACAAAGAGGATTGGTGAGAGCCAAGCGGTGATCGTGATCTATATGGACTTCAGTAAGGCGTATGACAAGGTTCCCCATGGGAGACTGATTAGCAAGGTTAGATCTCATGGAATACAGGGAGAACTAGCCATTTGGATACAGATTTGAAGACCGAAGGTGGTGTTGGAGGGTTGTTTTACAGACTGGAGGCCTGTGACCAATGGAGTGCCACAAGGATCGGTGCTGGGTCCTCTACTTTTTGTCATTTACATAAATGATTTGGATGTGAGCATAAGAGGTACAGTTAGTAAATTTGCAGATGACACCAAAATTGGAGGTATAGTGGACAGTGAACAAGGTTACCTCAGATTACACAGGATTTTGATCAGATGGGCCAATGGGCTGAGAAGTGGCAGATGGAGTTTAATTCAGATCAGTGCACAGTGCTGCATTTTGGGAAAGCAAATCTTAGCAGGACTTATACACTTAATGGTAAGGTCCTAGGGAGTGTTGCTGAACAAAGAGACCTTGGAGTGCAGGTTCATAGGATGTTGTCAGGGTTGGAGGATTTGAGCTATGGGGAGAGGCTGAACAGGCTGGGGCTATTTTCCCTGGAGCGTCGGAGGTTGAGGGGTGACCTTATAGAGGTTTACAAAATGATGAGGGGCATTGATAGGATAAATAAATTCTTTTCCCTGGGGTGGGGGAGTCCAAAACTGGAGAGCATAGGTTTAGGATGAGAGAGGAAAGATATAAAAGAGACTTGAGGCGCAACGTTTTCACACAGAGGGTGGTACGTGTTTGGAATGAGCTGCCAGAGGAAGTGGTGGAGGCTGGTACAATTGCAACATTTAAAAGGCATTTGGATGGGTATATGAATAGGGAGGTATTGGAGGGATATGGGTCGGGTGTTGGCAGGTGGCACTGGATTGGGTTGGGATAGCTGGTCAGCATGGATGGGTTGGACTGAAGGGTCTGTTTCCATACTGTACATCTCTATGACTTTAGGACTCTAAATAAGATCAGAGATCTAAATGTGTGGCTCAGAGATTAGTGTGGGGGAAAGGACTTTCAATTCAAACCACACTAAGCTACTCTACTGGTCTTCACATGAACATTGATGGGAACATCATCTTGGTGAATTGGATAATTCCAATTCTTAGTGAATTCCATTCCTGATGAAGGGCTTATGTCCAAAATGTCAATTCTCTTGCTCCTTGGATGCTGCCTGACCTGCTGTGCTTTTACAGCACCACACTCTCGATTCTGATCTCCAGCATTTGCATTCCTCACTTTCTCCTCCTTGGTGAATTGGACAACCAAAACTGTGGAGAGAGCTCTAAAATTGTGGGTTTGTGGGCGGGGTTACATGTGACAAGGCTTGGAAAGTTTAAGAGAAAAGACAAGGCAATAAAGCAAGATAGTTATGTCAGTATGGTAACCAGAGTGTGACAGGAAGACAGAAAGTTTGCAAGCTTTAGAGAGAACCAATAAATAATGTCTGCTTATGGAAGAGTGGTAAAAAGATAAAATCAGAGCTTTCTATTTGAATTTGTGTAGCATTCACATCAAGGTGGATGAATTGATAGTACAGTTTGAAATAACTTAAAAATCACATAACACCAGGTTATAATCCAACAGGTTGATTTGGAAGTACTAGCTTTCAGAGCGCTGCTCCTTCATCAGGTAGCTGTGACGCAGGATCATAAGACACAGAAGTGGGAATGATATGATAGTCTTTGCAGAGACATGTTTGCAAAGTCACACAGTTGAATCTGAATAGTCATGTTATTTGACATTTAGCAAGAATAGGAAGAAAAGCAAATGAGGTGAAGTGACTTGTTAAGCAATGATGAGATCTATACAATAGTGAGAAATGATCTGGATTCTGATTATTAAAATGTGGATTCAATTCAGGTGGACAATAACAACAGCAATGGTTGGAGTGGTTTATAGGTTGCTGGCAGTAGCTACTCTGTATAAACAAGGAAAACTGGCGGTTTGTAAGGAAGGTACTGCAATAATCTGCGAGATTTAAACCTTCATATAGATTGGATAAATGAAACTGGCAAACATTGCCTTATGGATGAAATCATAGAGTGTATTTTGGTCAGTTTTCTAGAACCAACCATTCTGGGAACAAATTCTTTTCGATGGATAAAGGAGAAACAACAGTATTCAGATTTTCAAATGGCAGTTAATGGGCTGTTACCTAAAAGGTTACTGAACAAGATGAGAACTCAAGTGTTGAGGTGACATATTAGCAAGGTTAGAAAATTGGCTAACAACAGAAACGGCCAATCGGGATAAAGTGCATTTTTTTTTGGTGGGCGAAGTGAAATTAATGGAGTGTTGTAGGGAACAATTATTTCCAATCTGCCTTTAGCTGGGTGAAGGGGCAGATGTATTGTGGCCAGATTTTCTGATGATGCAAAGACAGAAAAATAAGTTGTGAGGAGGATAAAAAGAGTTTACAAAGGGATATAAATAGGCTCTGTGAGTGAAGAAGAATTTGGCAATTGGGGTATAATGTAGGAAAGTGTGATGATGTCCACGTTTTGGCAGGAAGATTAGCAAAAAACCATATGATTTAAACAGCAGGATGCTGTAGAATAGAGGATTATAGGGGTCTTGCACATGAATTACAAAATGATATGGTGCAGGTTCAGCAAGTAATTAGGAATGCAACATGGAAAAGTGGCCATTTTTGCAGGGATGATGAGGTATAAGTGTCGGGAAAGCTTTCTACAACAGTACCATATAGGGCACTAATGAAACTGCATTTGGAGTAATAACTGTCCATAGTTTTGGCCACTTTATATAAGGAGGGATGTATTTGAACTGGAGAGAGTACAGAGAAGTTCACTAGGTTGATTCTTGGGGTGAAGGGTTTGCCTTTTTTCACAAAAGGTTGAGCCTATTGTGTTCCTATTCATTGGGGTTTAGATAAATATATCTCATTGGAAAATTTAGGATTCTGAAGAGGCTTGACAGCCAAAAACCAAGGACAAATTTTAAAAATCAGAGATTTCCCATTTAAGACAGAAATGAGAAATTCTTTCTCTGAAGATTGTTAGTCTTTCGCACTCACTTCAGAAGGCTGGGTGATTGGAAATATTCATAGCTAAGGATGTCGAGAATTATGGAGGACAGGTGCAAAGGGTTGGGGGTGACTTTATAGAGGTTTGTAAAATCTTGAGGGGCATCGATAAGCAAAATCCTTTTCCCTATGGTGAGGGAGTTCAAAATAAGGGGGCATATTTTTAAGGTGAGAGGAGAAAAATTTAAAAAGGACATGCAGGGCAACTTTTTTAGAGAGTCGTTCGTATGTGGAATGAACTGCCAGAGGAAGTGATGGATGCAGGTACAGTTACAACATTTAAAAGATATTTGGGTAAGTATATGAATAAGAACGGTTTGAGGAATATGGGCCAAATGCAGGCAAGTGAGACTAGTTTAGCTGGGGAACATGGTCGGCATGGATTAGTTGGACCAAAGGGTCTGTTTCCATACTGTATGACTCTATGACTCTATAAGACCTGATACTTTTGGCATCATGAGATAGGATCGATTTCCTAGAAGTGTACAGTCAAACTTTGTATGTGACTACTGAAGCTCCTTGGCACAACCTGAACCACCAATAACTAAATAAAATGAAACAGAGATGACCTATACTTACTAATAATGCATTTCTTTCCTTTCAGGATGTGGATACAGTACCAGCAAGAACTCGGAAGTCTACTGTTAGTGGCTTCTGGTGTCTGACACTTGGATTGGTTATTCTTCTTTCTGGACTGATATTGGGGACAGTATACGTCTACAAGCATTACTTTGTTACTCGGGTATAGTATATATTTTATTGACTGAAAATATAATGTTCCTTAGAGTAGAAAAACAAATTTTGGATATAATAAAAAAGCAGAACAACTTCAAATAGATTTTCACAACACCACTTTGACATTGAGAAGTAAGGCAATTTTCATTTTCCTACTGTCCCATTCATGCTGAGAAGTGAAGTGGTAGACTGATGATATATCTATTTCCTGCACGGCATAATTGAAAATTGCTCGCTTCTATTTAAGTACAAGTAAATTAACAATCTATTTAATAATGACCCAGAGAGGTCGGTGTGGTATGTACCCATACTATTTTCTTCTAAAGGAATATATTTAAAAGTAAATCTTCTGTCAAAGTGTTTATGTTCTACTTTGTGTCTACATCTGTAACAAGATTCCACTTTGCAAAACATAGCTGGGTTACGTTAGACGTGAAATTTCTCTTAAGGCTAAAAAAGGCATACCTAAATTCTATTAGTATATCCTTAATTATTTAGAAAAAACAGAATTATATTTGTAACTTTCATTTTAAAAACACTGGTTTTAATTTGACTCTCCAACTTGATTCATTTGTTTTCAATTCTTTATATATGGATGTCGTGGTTGTTTGAATATTTAATTGGCACCTGTTCATTTAAAGTTTTCAATATCCACCATTTGATGCAGAGTTGATTAATTTAGAGACAAATTGTTGGAAAACCAAGTCAATGCCTATAGCACCTCAGTTTTTAATGGGGTTTACATTTTAAGCAAAGTCGAAAGATTGGTTAGTTTGTGCTAACTGTGCGATGCATGCTTCCTATTTCTCTGTTTCTTTGATTTTTTTTAAATGATTTACCAATTTGATCAGTAATTGCAACAGAGAAGATCATGGCTCTTTTTGCATTCTGCTAGATTTCTACCAGTTTATGGAAGTATAGATTGATCAATTAAAAACAACATTTAGAAACAAAAAATAATTTGAAGACCTGATCCTATTGCAACTTTGCAAGCAGTGAGGCATCAGCAGCTGTGATTAGTCTTTCAGAATTGAAATGACTCTATAAATTATTAAACCATTAGAAAAGGATGTATTTCTGGGGTTCTATAATTGCAATTGTGGTCTCTGAGCAATTTAACAGTACTGCATGTGGAAAGCTTTGAAATAATTTCGATATATTTTCATTTGAAGTCATCTGTTTTAAGAATTGAAATGTTTAAATAAAATATAGTTGATATTTTTCCCATATTGTATAGTATACCAAAACATTAACATTTTCAGCAACAGCTTCTATAATGATAATTTGCTTCTATTTTAAACCACTTGGGACACTTATAAAAATTTCTAACGCCTCTAGTAATTTTTCTTAAAGTACAAGATACACAATGTACCAGCAGATAGAATTCTTTATTCATCAGATTTATCTTTGGACAGTTCTCTTAATAGCAATATCCTAACAGTAAGCACTATCTCTGGAAATACAGCCCAACCACACACATTCTCACTCCTGAACTGAATTTGAATTCTGCAATGCGAAACATTGCGACTGAGTAAAGTAAGAAACATTATTGTATTTCCAGATAATGAGTGGGGGGAGGGGGCGGGGAGCTGGACCAGTCCTCCTTGGAGGCTCTTAGTCTACTGGATTTATTTGATGAAAAGGTCAGTCGTTACAGAATTGAACATGGGTATGCACATTACAAGTGAATTTATTTTGAACTTTAATAAAATTACATTCTTCTTAAATGTATTACATAACTAAGTCACATCCTCTTTCCTATCATTGCCTAGTGAATTAATTTAAGGCAATATTGTAGAACATCTCTGAGATTAAAGTGCTTTCTTCGAACCAGTCTGGACTCCAGTCTGTCTAACTAGAACTAAATAATTTGTCAGATCTTCTAAAACTAGATAAACTTTATGCAGGACAGAGGGGTGAATGCCTGCCTCATCAGCCTGGACCAGGGGAAGACCTTTGACAGGATACCGCACACCTCCACATGGGACGTACCCTTCAAAATGGGCTCCTCTAGCTTATCTCTCCACCCTTCAGGCTCTCTGACTTTATTCCTGTTGAAGGGCTTTTGCCCAAAACGTTGCTTTTACTGCTCCTCGGATGCTGCCTGAACTGCTGTCCTCTTCCAGCACCACTAATCCAGAATCTGGTTTCCAGCATCTGCTGGAAGAGCACAGCAGTTCAGGCAGCATCCGAGGAGCAGTAAAAATCGATGTTTCAGGCAAAAGCCCTTCATCAGGAATAAAGGATGCCTGCCTTGAAGAAGTTTTCCTCCTCTCTCTACAATGGTTACTGCAGTCTCAATCAAAGGGAGGGAATCAGCTTCTCGATCAGATCCGGGGTCAGGCAGGTTGCCTGCTCTCTCCTGCCTTGTTTATGTGTTCTGCTTTTTGGACTCAGCCTTTTACTGAGTCTATCAGGAAGGATGTGAGCCTGAGAGGAGTGACTGTTCCAGGCAGCGGGGGCCTGCAGGTCAAAGCCTCTCTGTACATGGATGATGTTGCCATTTTCTGCTCAGATCCACTGTCAGCACGCAGACTCATAAGCATCTGCGACCAGTTTGAACTGGCCTCAGGTGCCAAGGGAAATTGAGGCAAGAGTGAGGCCATTGGGAACTGGGCCAACCGTTCCTTTATCCCTTCACCGTCAGGACAGATTACCTGAAGGTGCTGGGAATATGGTTCAGAGGAGCTGGTAAATACTCAAAAACTAGGGTGGAGTGTCTTGCCAAAGGGAGTCAAACTGGGCTTTGGGAAGCACCGCTCCCCCTCCATTGCGGGTAAAAACCAGGTCATCAGCTGTGAGGTATTCTTTCTGTTGTTTTATGTGATGCAGGTCTGGCCCATTCCCTGAACCTGCACCGTTGCAGTCACCCAAGCTGTCTTCTACTTCATTTGGAGGTCAGACATAGACTGCAGGGACACCATGCACAAAGCTCTCGATGATGGGGGGGATTAATGCACCTAATACTGCCCTCATTCTGATGGCTGCCTTTCTGTGCAGAGACTTTCAGTACGCAATAACGGTCACTACGTATTGAGGTCCCCCATGCTGGGAAGACTGGGACTGGCCTTGTTGCCGAGGAACACTCGAAATAGTTAGACCATTCCATATCACCTGTCATTCCTGTGGAAATTTACAAAGAGAAACTCCTTTGACCATGAGTCCATCAGGAAATGGTCAGCACGTAGTGTCCTTGAGACCCTGTGGGAATAGTGGATCCTATTTTGTGGTTACCTGAACAGACTGTCAAAGTCATTTGACAGAATTTCTCATCACCAGAAATTTGTGAGGGGATAGATACTATTACACATCTCCTGCTGGAATGTACCTTTCCAAAGGAAGTCTGGAGAGAGATGCAGTGAGGTTTGTGTCGAGGTTTGTGCCGGGCAGCTCCATGATGCGTGACTCAGTGCTCTCTGGTCTGTTCCCTGGGACACAAAACAAGACAAACATCGATTGCACCAGTAGGGCCATCAACTTGATGAAGGACACTTGCGTTGGTCTTCCAGTGCGAGGAGTTGACTTCAACCCCAATCAGATTCCCAGATGCAGAACTACTTGCTGGGGGACATACTAAAGCTTGGGGCAGCTGCCACCAAGGCACGGTGGGGAAAGTAAGGTCTCCTGCTGAAGTAAGATTGGAGTCTGTTCAGTTATTGGACCCTCCTGATACCACAGATACAGGTAAATAGTATGTTGCCTCAGTAAGAAAGGCCTTCGAGTTGTTGGAACTGTCAGGAGAGTTAAATACACAGTCAAATTCACATATATGAGTAGTTAATTCATGTAAATGTATCAAAATCCGTTACAGGAAAATGAGTCAAAAATCACATTCCTAATTTTATTTGGAAAAGCAAATGTGATTTGATTTGTCTTTTAGTTGCATGACAAAATGAAATATAACCCAGGACTGATTTATAGAACACACTTGATATCAACCGGGGTAATAAAGACATTCTGAAGTAATAAAATATTTCAGACCATGAAGTAATGATGTAAAACACTGGAAATAACCAGAGATGATACTGTGTGCACTAACATGACATCTCAGACTGGAGTATATGTTTACTTAGATTACTGTAATATTACATACAGAGTCGATTGCATGACATACAGGCATTGACTACACAGAAAGTAAGTTGGAGGCGTCTTATACTAGAGTGTCATATGTTGTGATGCCATCTATTTGTCTCAAATGTGTGCTGAGTTACTGAAATTTGTGTAACCAAATAACAATTGTTTAAAAGCTCTGTGAAAGAGGTAGGTTTTAAGGATTTGCTTCAAGGAGGATTTAAGAGCTTGGTGCTTTAGGCAATTTAAGATGCATCCCCGTGTTGATATTTGGGAATAGAGAAGGATCACAGCATCACATCACAGGCTGGAAGAACAATGTCACTGCATTAACATAACTAAAATAAAAACAGAAAGTGCTGGAGAGACCAAATGAGTCTGACACCATCTTTGGAGAGTGAAACAGAATTCACGTTTTTCGGAACTAAAGGGACTAAAAAATGATGGTTTTTATCCAGTTGATAAAGGGGAGATGGAGCAAGTGAAATTGGTGGTGAGGGTGCTCAGAGCTAGAGACAGTGGTTGTAAGAGAGAGTTTGCGATGCAAAGTAGGTGTGAAAGGTAGAAAATTGAACATTTCTTCTGAGAGCAAAACCATGCAAATAAGTGGGTGGCCAGATGTTTGAAAGACAGCAAAATCAAAATGGGGGATAGTGTTAATACTCTAAAGTTATTGAGCTCAATGTTGAGGGCACTTTACATCCTTTAGGACTTAACATTTGAGTTCAATAACTTCAGGGCACAAATGTTGTCCTCCATTTTGGTTGCATCTGCCCCCATTCAGACCCCCTTGGTTCTGAAGATTATTTGGACTCATTGTTAGCTGTTTCTGTCACCACAGATTCTATCAGATTTGCTGAGTTTCTCCAATATTTTCTATCATTATTTCAGATCTCCAACATCAGCAATGTTTCGTTTTCATTTAAACATTGTTTAATTTACCATGTTGACTAACTTGCAAAGAAGGCTATCTGACCTTCCGCCCCCAGTAAAGTGGCTACATATGTAGTATCTTACACTATCCTATCTTGTATGTAACGCTCAAGCCCAAGCATAATTAACTGTCATCATGACATCCTTTTTTTACCAAATTGAAAACATCATTAAAATTCAGAAAAAGTGTTTTTCTTATGTTTTGTCTGAACTTGCATCATCCTGCATCACAACTCTCCAATAATTATGTACATTTACAAAATCTAGCAATATATTTAAATAACTTAAGTAACATTAAAGTTTTTTTCACAACGTTACAAATTTGAGCATGACATATACATTTCAGTCAAATTTTCCTTCTTCATTTTTGATTGGGATACCTCTGTAAACATACTATATTAAATTTTGCAAATGAACTGAACAAATTATTATTTTCCTAACTTACTGAGTAATTGAATTCCTTCAACTACAAGTCAGGTAACTTTAGTGCATTACAGTCCAATATAGTTTTAATATTTCCATTCAGTATTTCACTTTCTGAAACTGCTGTACCTCTTATGACTTTCTTTCCTGTTAATTGGGTTTCCCTTTCATGATTTAACTGTGGCATCCTTTGTGATAAATATTTGAGTGGAATTCGACTGTCATCAATAATTCAATCCAACTGCTTTCTCATGTACTTTGCAAATATTACAAATGGGAATGTCAAAATCTCAAGGGCAGCATTCATTGCATGCCATTTTTATTTTGACATAACACAAAACTTACAATTAGGTGCATGTTTAGTGTCATGCCTTACTGTTTATCAATTTAAAATCACTGCTTTAAACTGCATATAGTTGGTCCAAATTAATTTGCAATTTCATGTTCTGTTGCTAAGTTGGATAAAATCTTCAAATCACTTTAGTGCTTTCCCTTGTGCCTTTGTCTGCCCCTTGTCTCAAGAACTATGGTTATCACACCAAGTTAGTTATTGTCCTCATTCCCTTTGAAACTAATGTTTTTTTCCTGTGGACAAGTGAGCTGGCTGCTTCACGCCAGCATTGCTGACTCGGACCAAGTAAGTGAACATCAGCTTTGTCTCAGTGCCTGTACCTGGTTCATCTGTTGCTGTGCCTGTGTCACCTTGGAGACATGCAGAATTTCTGTACATACAGTACTGCTCTGACAGCTGCACAGTCACACTATTTCCCTTCTTGGTTATGGCAGTGTAGGACTTGGGTATTGGGTCTTGGGTATCTGTATACTTGGATTCTCCCATCTTACTTCACACCAGAATGTCCAGCTTCTCTTCTGTCTTTTGCCTAAAAACAACGCGCCGTCCTTTTCTCAGCATCATGAGTTTAGACTGCCTGATAAACACCAATGCCCCTCAGCCAAGGCATCTTTGTGTTCCATTGGCATTCAAATAGCAGCTCAGCTGCCTCCTTTTCCACCATAGTGTAAAGGTACTCCAGACATGGCCATTTACAATTGCAATGACTCCAATCTTTGCCCTCCAGCTTGAGTGTTCCTCATCCATTTCTCTACGAATTGGTTTTGTTGTTGCAGCGTTTTCCATGGCCATTTAGGGACTACTCTGTGATGAGGAATGTTTTTGCAGATTATGTACAGGTCATGGACAATCTGTGAAATGAATTGTGGCCCGAATGCGGAGGGAGTGGTAGATTTTGGTCTGCAAATATTTTAGTCAGTGCAAACGCTTCTTTCTCTGATGTTGTGGACTTCATCACAATATGCTCATAGTAATAGAGGTGTGGCAATTGATCACCAATAGAATGGAATCTCCTGATGAAAATAGGCCTATGAAATAAACTGTTATATTCTTCACGTGGACCTGCTGGTTTTGACATGCTGCATACTGGTTCTGGTGAACTGGCTTTGCCAACAAGTTGACATCCAAGATATGTTTTGACAAAATGTTCCACATGTTTCTCTATCCATTGCCATCATACTTTGCTCTTGAGATTTGCTTAACATCAGCCAATCCCAAAGTAAACCTGTGAGCTAGTATCCCTAAAGTGGGTCAAAGCATCTGAAGAATGACAGGAAAAGTGTGCTCCAAGCACACGGTTTCAAATGGCAGAGTACACCTTCAATACTCCATTCTTCCAGTTTCCAGCTTGGATTCTGTGTCGGATGTCATCCACCTCTGGATGTTTGCCTGACTCTGTGTTTCTCTGGATGTAACATAAACTGTCAGAAACTGCAAGAAAAATCTGTTTGCTTCTCTAGAGAGGATCTATGTGCATGTTGCTTCTTCAGTCTTGATGAGAGTTAGTCAGTGATGTTTACCTCTCCAGCTATTTGGACCACTGGAGTATCATCCAATGAGCAGCCGCCTCCTCTTTCCTGCAGCTAACACTTCAACTTACCTGACATATAATGTTGGACATGCGATACACTATCTAGTTGCTCAGATCCAACCCAATATAATTGCATCCATCCAAGGCTTTCCTGAGTCACAACTACAGCTATTTTAAATTATTTTTCTGTCTCATCTGATGGAAAACATTCCTTGGAAATGTGGCATTTAATGTCACCACATAATGGTTCCTCACATCATTCATTGCACATTCATAATCTGCTTTTTTTTTACTCTTGTCAGACATAACACTTGCATTGAAGAGCAGTAATCTCCCTCACCGGGCTTGCTGCATCACCCTCACCCCACCCAAAAACAGACTGCAACTGTCAGCAGGCTTTTCAAACATCTCCAGCCACTATCTCCATTTCATGCTGATGCTGCTGTCATATCAAACAGCTCGATTCCTTGATGTCAACCTATCAATGCCAGCAAATGCTGTTGTGTGATTCCTCAGAGTCAGTATGTTAGCCATTAAGAAACTTGCTTATAATGCCCTCACTACATCATAGTATGTGAACTGAAGGAGTAAAGATCTCAGGCTCTATCTTACCTTGGATCACTTGGAGCACAACACTCCAGTGGAAGCATGCTCCTGTGTTGTAGAATGAGGGTTCCTTAACATTTGACTCATGAATACCAGCTCTTATGATCACAATTCCATGTAAAGGTGTAATTTTAAAGATCTGACTTATGAACATTTTCTGTATTTACAAACAGCTACTTTACATTTCCCTACCATTGTGTTACGACTTGCGTACATATTAACATGCTAAACAATCGAGCCCGTTCATAGAATCCGTAGAGTTTGGAAACAAGTCTACACCAACGTTCTGAAGAGTATCCCACCCAGACCCATTCCCACACCCTATTATTTTACATTTCCCCTGACTAATGCACCCAATCTACACATTCCTGAACACTATGGGCAATTTAGCATGGCCAATTCACCTAATCTGCACATCTTTGGACTCTGGGAGGAAACCCACACGGAGAATGTAAAAACACCACACAGTCACCCAAGGCTGGGACTGAAACAGTGTCTTTGGTGCTGTGAGGCAGCTGTGCAGACCACTGAGCCACTGTGCCGCACAAACAACCTGGGGACTGTCTGTAATAGTGCTTTGTTAGCCCAGGCATTTGTATGCCTGTGTAATGTAACGTTTCACATACTAGTTCATCACAATGACAATATCTACAGTAACTTTGTTATGTTACGAGGGATAACATGAGCACAGCTGCAGCAGGTAAAACACCATTGGGAGGCAAATTCACACTAAATGCCATGACACAATCCTAAACTTTTCTAATTATATTCATTGCCAGTGTCACATCTTAGCTGAAAGTGCAACACTTGAAATCTCAGACTTAATATTATTTAACATCATTTAATCTCTATCCAGATTGACTGCCTTTCAAAATATACAATCTGACCTTCCAGTGCCAAGTCAAGTGACCTCATATGTAATACAGAGTGTATCTTACAGTATCTTATCGCAGTGTCATATTGTATCTAATACTCAAGTTCATACACCGTCAATTATCATCATTACATACAGATATCTGGAAGGGTTGTGGGGCTGAAAGTGAGTTGGGTCAGACCAGTGTTACAACAAATCAAGTCTGATCATGGCTACTTTTAGATGCTTGAACTCGCAAGCAAATAGGTCTGTAAAATCATTGTGGCCTAGCCAGAGTGATTCAACTTCAGACTGGTTTATAAGTAACCACTCCAGTCTTTGAAACACCAAACTGTGGTTATCATGTAGTATTGCCTTTTGTTATTGCACACAGCTTCACTGGTTAGAGCTTTGATTCTAGCTTTCCCATGCAAGTAAGTGGAATGGTACTGAGATGAGTTATTTATAAACACTTTATCTAGCTGACAGCACAAATGATACGTCATATGTTTGCAAGACAGATTTGTAGATCGGCAGTTTAATCATTTTGTTGCCTGGCTGCAGTTATTAAGCAGTATTTTCTTGGATTAGTATCTGTTTTAATGCACAAAGCTTAAGGAGGTAAGGGAACTGGTATTATGTAAAATATTCTAAAGGGCGTTATACCTTGCTATAGTTACATTTGAGTTCTTTGGTCAGATAAATAGACTATTGTCCATATATCCGAATTAGCACAGATAGCTTTATTGTTCGTTGACTGAATTTCCTGAAAATCTCAACTTGTATATTTATCATTGAGACTCCATTTTTCTGAAATGCAAAAGCAGAAATTTGACCTTGAAATATTTTTAGGAGGAAGAAGGAAGAGAAGCGGGAGATTAATTGGCCTTTGAAGCCTGGCAATAAAATCCTGGCCGTCTGATAACTCCTGTCCATTTTCCTGCCTTCCCTCATAAGCCTTGACTGAATTGTGGACCAAAAATCTGTCTAACTCAACTTTTGAACAAAAATAAGGATGCAGACCCACTGCAATCGGTGGCATTATAGTCTTACAACCGAGCCCTCAGAGAGAAGAAATTCCTCCTCATCGCAGTCTGAAATAAGATGTTCTTTCTTTAGAAATGATGTCACCTTTGTCCCTGCCCACCAGGAATAGATTCCTCCCAGATGGGGCATCATCCTCTCAGTGTCCAGCCTGTCCAGCCCCTCCTCATAAAAGTATTAATAAAATCACCTCTCATCATTCTAAATACCAATCCCTATAAGCCCAACAGGGTCAATATGTCCTCAGAAGTCAAGGCCACCTTCTTGGGAGTCAAATCGGTGAACCTTCTGTGAACTGCTTCTAATACGATTATATCCCTCCTTCAGCAAGTAAACCAGAAGTCTCTGGAGGACTTTAGGTGTGATCTCCCATTCGAAAATGAATTCGTCAATAAAGTAATTTT
The DNA here is from genome assembly GCF_004010195.1 of Chiloscyllium plagiosum. Classification (NCBI taxonomy): domain Eukaryota; kingdom Metazoa; phylum Chordata; class Chondrichthyes; order Orectolobiformes; family Hemiscylliidae; genus Chiloscyllium; species Chiloscyllium plagiosum. The sequence continues at coordinate 20,773,210 of NC_057722.1, read as the reverse complement.
AAAGTGTAGTCACTGCTGCAATTCCTACATTCAAACAACTAATTTGCACGCACAAACAGCAAAATACTGATATAGCTATCACTGTGGCAGAATAGTGAGGAGTTTTTTGCCATTCATGAGGGGGTTTTAAAACCTTTCTTTTGGAACCTTGCTGATAGGTAAGGGCAAGTGAAAATCCCAGCCAGGTATGAGATTTAGAAGCAAAAACAGAAGTTGCTGGAAAAGCTCAGCAGGTCTAGCAGCATCTGTGCAGAGAAATCAGAGGTAACATTTCAGGTCTGGGTGTGCCTTCCTCAGAACAGTTCAGAGGAAGGGTCACTGGACCCGAAGTGCTGACAATAATCCCAAATTAAACTAGTCCCATCTACCAGCGCTTGTCATATCCATCCAAACCTTTGCTATTTGTGTACTTATCCAAATGTCTCTTAAATGTAACTGTATTTGCATCCATCACTTCCTCTGGAAGTTCATCCACACACGAACCACTCTCTGTGTAAAAAAAAAAAAAATTGTGTCCCTCATGTCTTTTTAAAATCTTTCTCCTCTCACCTTAAATATACCCCTTACCTTGAAATCTCCCACTCTCAGGAAAATGGTATGTCAAATGGTGTTTGTGGATCTTACAGAATTCATGAGCAGACTATTGAGCATCTGTGAGATCCGCAGGTTCCCAGCCATCTGTGTGTGGAAATACTGCCTGACTCAGGCATTCTGTACATTTTGTATTTGTTGACTTGCTAGCAGACTGGAGACAGTTTTAGCCCAAACTGTCTGATGGTAAATCAGGGGTCTGATTGGCCCCATGTTTTACACTCCACCTGATCTTTTAATATCAACATTTGCTTGGGTTGCTATTTACTAATAAAAGGAATGTTTTTGGCAGTCATATCCTTACAGTAGCTGAAATTGCCTTTTAAAATTCAGGATGCCAGGAGACTGAATTTCTTCCACGTGTAAAAATACCTTGTTCTCAGAAATGTGCATGTCCAAATTGGAATGAAGTCTTGATCTATCAGAGCATTGGCCTTTCTTGACTAAGCAATATGTCCTTTTAAAAACCAGGGAGTTGCATAATACATAATAATATACATTGATAGACTGGGTGGGCTACAAAATGGTTGTTTATGCAGTGTCAAGAAAATTAGGGAAAGGTTATATGGAATTAATGCCTTCAACATTTTAATTTAGCAAGCAAATGACAGACACTACAATGTGAATATCTGTAATATTTATGGTTGTTGACTGTATTGAAGATGTAAAATTTCAATTTTTTCCTCTCTTTAACGAGCACCCGCAGGAGAATATGTTTCACTGCAGGGTACTGTATGATGACGACACAGCCTATGCACCATTCAGAACTGGGATGGAACTGGAAGAGGATGTAAAAATTTACCTGGAAGATAAAGTGGAGTTGATCAATGTCCCTGTGCCCCAGTTCAGAGGTGGTGATGCTGCTGATATCATCCATGACTTTCAGCGAGTGAGTACTAAGCATGAAGTAATAAGCTTTTGAGTGATTGAGGCATTAGTTTTTTTTAAAAAATGTAACAAGAAAACAAAGCTTCTAATATCACTGTTGCAGTTTTATACTGTTACTTGCCAGGATTAAAACAGAGGACTAGGAGAAATTGAGGGCTGCAGATGCTGGAGATCAGAGTCCAAAAGCATGGTGCTGGAAAAGCACAGCAGGTCAGGCAGCATCCGAAGAGCAGGAGAGTCGAAGTTACAGGCATAAGCCCTTCACATTTCTGATGGAGGGCTTATGCCAGCAATGTCGACTCTCCGGCTCCTCGGATGCTGCCTGATTTGCTGTGCTTTTCCAGTGCAATACTTTACATCCAGGATTAAAACAAATTCTGATCCTTGAGTTATAAGCAGTCGTAAAAGTATTCAGTAACTTAGTATTAGGGCACAGTTGCATTTACACCATTTTAGATCCCTTAGCCCCTCAAATTCTCAAATTCAGTCCAACCTGGGAAATGTTAAATAAATGATAGATGCTTTGTCTTATAGTTAGTGGCTAGGCAGTGGGAGAGGTAGTGGTCAGTGTGGATAGGTAGGGGAGAGGTGTGAAGGAAATGAAGAGTTGCTTGCTCCCAGTTACTTTCTCAGAGCTGGTTTCCGAGCAACATTCATAAGCCTGGCCTTTTAGTATTAGCATTCCGCAGCCCTGTTAGTCAGTGAGCATCTCAATGAGGTTTACTGTCAATGCTGCTTGTCGAAAAGTGTGGTGCTGGGAAGGCACAGCAGGTCAGGCAGTATCCGAAGAGTAGACAGTTGACATTTCGGGCATAAGCGCTTCATCAGAAATGGGGGTGAAGGGGGCTGAGAGATAAATAGGTGGATGGGGATGGGGCTGGGTGGAAGGTAGCTGGGAAGGTGACAGGTAGATACAGGCAGGGGGGTGATGGTGATAGGTCCATGTGGAGTGGATAGATGGGAAGGAAGATGGACAGGTAGGACAGTTCAAGAGGGTGGTGCCAATTTGCAAGGTTGGATCTGGGATGAGGTGGGGGGGAGGGGAGATGAGGAAACTGGAGAAATTGACATTGATGCCGTGTGGTTGGTCCCAAGGCGGAAGATGAGGCGTTCTTCCTCCAGGCTTCGGGTGGATTGGATTTGACGGTGTGGAAGCCCAGGACTTGCATGTCATTGGTGGAATGGGAGGGGGAGTTGAAGTGATTGGCCATAGGGCGGTGGGGTTGTTTCGAGCGTGTGTCCCAGAGATGTTCCCTGTAACATTCCGTGAATTGGCGTGCTGTATTTTCCTGTACTTAAACGAATACAGAATGTAACAGAGAGATCATTAAAGTAACACTGTGAAGGATCATTTTTTCCTCCTTCAAAATACAAAACAGCTGCTAATGGTAGTTGTTCTTATCTTTGTTTATGGTAACATCTTTGGAAATTGCACCCCTGTGTCTGAGCTTTGAGTCTCAGGAGCACAGGTTATGGGTTTAGGATGTACATTGACACAGGAAAGATTTTCCATCCAATAGTTAAGTTTTGCGTTGGGAGTATGAATTTGTTAAATACACGGTGGAGTCCAGAGAGTCCCATGTGGGGGGAAAAGAAAGAAAATATTTTCCACAACTGAACTTACATTTCCTTTTTTGTAGAGGTTGACTGCTTATCATGACATTTCTCTGGATAAATGCTATGTCATTGAACTGAACACCACCATTGTAATGCCACCTCGTAACCTCTGGGAACTGCTTACCAATGTGAAGGCAAGTGATCTTTTTTTCTTATTGCCCTTTAAGCAATTCCGTTGAATTTTGTAAAACTGAGGAATATTCGGTTTAGTAATAATGGATTGGGTTTTCAATGTGACAAATGGAAATGAAAACTGATACTTCTGATAATGGGCAACCGATCTGCCATGACATACTGTCCTAACATGTCAATGTTTGCTGTAGACTTTGTTTTAGTCAACAACTAAATTGTTCATCTTCACAGAAGGGAACCTACCTCCCCCAGACTTATGTTATTCATGAGGAGATGGAAGTCATAGAACAAGTCAGCAACATGCAGCAATTGGGTGCCTTTATCCACCGACTGTGCAGTGGAAAGGAAACCTACAAGCTGAAACGCAGGAATGCTAAGAGAGGTAAAGGTTGTTTCTTTTATTCTGTTGCTCCCAGTGTGGGTTTTCCATTTTATCCCATGTGAATGGTACCCATATGTATATGATTACTAACCCAATCGCATCTGACAACAGATAAGTTTATCTTAAGGAACTATTGTCAATTTAATTTTAGTCATTTCCCCTATCTTACTAATAACTTTATTACAAGAGATGGTAAATTCAAGAACCGCTAAAGCTTATTATAATATGGTCAACTGATTTGGGTCTGCCACAATCACTCAATATCTGACTAGAAGGCAGATATTGAAAAGAGGTGGACTTTTACTAAAACTTTCGAGTTGAACTTTACTTTGAAGGCCAGAATTGGGAGTATTGTTCAATAGAGAAATGAACCTCATTTGGGGTTGGTAGGGCCTAACAGATACTATTCTATACTTGGACGCTGTGACAGATTGTGTCCCGCAGTAACCTAAACATCGTCGAAAAGTGTGACACTGGAAAAGCACAGCAGGTCAGGCAGCATCCAAGGAGCTGGCCAGTCAACATTTCGGGCATAAGCCCTTCATCAGGGATGTGTGAATCAGAACCTCCTGCCCCTTGGATGCTGCCTGACCTGCTGCGCTTTTCCAGCACCACACTTTTCGACTTTGACTCTCCAGCATCTGCAATTCTCACTTTCTCCTAACCGAAACATATTCTGACAATATTAATCAGTCAGGCTAGTTTGACACCCCAATTCAAAGTATATCCAGAATAGTGTACTGAAAGGAAAGCTGATACATTTCAAACTGCTTAGCATAAGACATTGGCTGTTCAGCATCTTAAGACTGCCCTGTTATTCTGTATGCTCATGGCTGATCTGCCCCAAGCCTCAACTCCTCTTTCGTGCCAGCCCTTCATAGCCCTCAACTCCTCAATATTTCAAATGCCTATGTAGTTCCTTTTTAAATCCTTTCAGTGATCTTGCATCCTTAACCCACTGTGGTAGAGAATTCCAGACATTCATAATCCTCCCGGAGAAGAAAATAGTCCTTCACATCTCAGTTTTACATTACCATCCTGTTATTCTGTATCTAGGTCCACAGTCAAAAGATTTCACCACTCATTTAAATATCTACCCTGCCAAATGCCCTCAGAATTGTGTATGTTTCAATAAGATCACCGTCCATCCTTCTAAACTTCTGACGAATAAAAGTCTAACGTGTTTAGCTGCTATTGATAAGTCAACTCCTTCATCCCCTGAATCAGCTTGGTGAATTACTTTTGAACTGCCCTCAATGCAAGTATATCATTTCTTAAATATAAGGGCAAAAACTGTTACATTATTCTACATGGAACCTCCCTAACACCCTGTACAATTGTAACACGACTCCTCTATTTTTAAACTACAACTGCCTAGCTTTACGTGCCAATATTCCACTTGTCTTTGGAATTACTTGCTACATCTGCATGCTAACTTTTGTGTTTAATGCACAAGAACACCAAGATCCCTTTGTCATTCATTTTTGGAGTCTGTTTCCAATACAATATTGGGCTGCCTTTTGATTCTTACCAACTAAAGTGCATGACTTCACACTTTGTACACAAAGCATCATCTGCCAAATTTTTGCCCACTCACTCAGTCTATCTATATCCCCTTGCAGATTCCTTATATCCTCATCATCACATGCCCTCCGACCTATTTTTGTATCATTGCCATGAATAAGAACAGTTTAAGGTCTTGCTTGCCCTAAGGGGTCTTCACGCTGCTCTGAGCACACACAAACAGATGAAACCTTTTACAGCTTCAACACATATTTTTATAAGGACAGTGAGATGAACACATTGTATTGTTTTTAATTAATTATATTCTTAAAAGAGCAGGGATTAGCCATCATACAATAAAATTCAATATGTTGACAGTGTTCATTAAACTGCTTATGGAGCAATAATTATAATTCAGCATAGTCATGATAAAAATAAAATGAACATGGACACACTTTAATGCAGAATAACAAATTTGTAGCTTTAAACAGGGCATCATTTCTTACTATGGTAAAATATGATTGCTTTTTGAAAACAAAATCCTGGAATAAATATAATTTCTATATATCAAAAATATATATATCAAAAATATTTCGGCATAATGCTGAACTATCCTTCATAAATGTTTACATCCATACTTATAATGAAAAATAGCCATGTAACCTTGTTAAACTGAAGATATAATTACAGTGTAAAAATTTACACAGGCAGTTCCTATTACAAATGTCATTTGAATTTACTATGGAAATATAAGTATGTGGAGAGAATGTAGAATTTTAGAGTAGGGAGTGAATTGTATCTATATTCCCTGATCTAATTAATGCCTGCCAAGTAACCCTGCTTCACCTTAGTGCTGCCAGTAGGTACGAAAATGGATGACGATTATGCAAAATTAATGTTCAAAAATAAAATTGAGCAGTGGTCATCTCTGTGCATTTGTAATATGTATCAATTATGTTTTCCCTTCCTATTTCAGCCATTGAAAAGCGTGCTGTCAAGAGCTGCCAGCGTTTCAGACACTTTGTAAATGTATTTGTGGTTGAAACATCCATCTGTGAAAGAAACTGAAGTCACAAAGCCAATTGCTTGCAGTATCTATGTTATTCAAGGCACTGCTGCTTGCACATATTCTTGCATTCAAGATCAATGATATATTAGTTTCCTGCACTCTTGTTCATGTTTCTGTGATGATTCTGCAATCCTGCTGTTTAAGTGGTCACAGTTGCATTTTAACACTGTATTAGTTGCTTTCTACAGTCCAACAGCCTTTATGCTGATGAACAAATCAGTACAATGGATAGTCTCTCCCCCCACCTCTTAAACTGCATGGCTGTATTTGTTGAACATTTCAGTTAGGAGTATGTATTTAACAGCATAATTAATAAGTTTCAATTGAAAAGACAAAGTAACAAAATGACTCTTTCAGCCAAAACAAGAGAAGAGGGATGTATATCTGAGCCAAAAATGAGCATTGTGTGTTCTTACATTGTAAATGTAGCATAGAAGTAATGACATGCCTGAAAGAATAAATCGGAATCAAAATTTGACTCAGTTTTTCTCCTTGTCTCCATCTCTATCTTCACTGTTTCCTTAGTGCAATTTGGAACTGTTTATCAGATGTGTTGTGTAAGTAATGGTCATAGTCACGTCCTTGCATGAGTTGGTCTGATCAAACAAAATGTTTGAGAACCAGGCTGAGCACACTGCATGTTGACGTTTCAGAGAGCAGGCCAATTATTCTTTGTTCCTTCATAGACCAACGGACGACACATTCTAAGTTTGACATACAATTGAAAAATCTTCACTCTAAAAGATTACAGACATCTTTATACTGCAGCTCATTTGCATGATTTGTTGCGACATCCTAAGTAAATGCTGGGTTCCAAAATGGTCACAAAGCTTTCAATAATGATCTCTGTATTTTGGGAATATACAACAGTAAGGTGATAATAGTTGCATTCTGCTGCTGCTGCTACTCTGTGCAGGAGAAAGGTACATTAGTCACAGATATGCTATGTATAGATGGCATAACGACTGAATTGGCTTGCAGCTTCGATATTTGCCTGCAGGGAGATGGAGACATAAGTTTTGCTGGAGGAGGTGATCTTTTAGTATAGTTTGATGGTCGTTGTTCTTCCATGACTCAAACCAGTTGTGTTTAGTATCCTGTGCAGAGAGTCCCAGTGTTCATTACCAAATATCCATGTCTAATACCCGTGGAGAGATGCAGAGAATAAAGGCACATAGAATGTATCTTATGGTGGGTGGCACAGTGGCACACTGGTTAGCACTGCTGCCTCACAGTGCCAGAGACCTGAGTTCAATTCCTGCCTCAGGCAAATGTCTGTGTGGAGTTTGCACATTCTCCCCGTGCCTGTGTGGGTTTACTCTGGGTGCTCCAGTTTCCTCCCACAATTCAAAAATGTGCAGGCTCGGTGAATTTGCCATGTTAAATTGCCCATAGTGTTAGTGAAGGGAGTAAATTTGGAGGAATGGGTCTGGGTGGGTTGCTTTTCGGAGGGTTGGTGTGGATTTGTTGGGCCGAAGGGCCTGTTTCACACTGTAAGTAATCTAATCTATACTGCAGGAGTTTTTGAACTAATTCCCATCATTTTTAAAAATTTGATTGCTGCTATCTGTTGGCTTAGATTTCATGCTGTTCCTTGCCTTCCCCAACTTTGCTTTTATCTTTTCTTGATTCTGATTTTTAAAAAAAACCCGGAATTGTCTCATTTGCAGTCACATTTCCAGTGAAATACAAAATAGTTGACAAGTTTACGTTCCAAGTATGCATTGGAGGTTGAAATAGGGCAAGAGAGAGGCCATAAGTTGATGAATGACTCATCTTCACTCACTTTCTTCCCTTTGGATGAAGATATGGTTAATTCTAAAGGGTAGGAATGTCCTTCCCTCCTGCTCCTACATCCCCTCCTCCCTGCTGGCACTTTAGAATCCTGTCTTAATAGATCAGTAAGGAGGCTCGTCACTCTCCCAGGAATCAATCCAAGACAATGGAAGTTGACATCTGTATAATTCTTTACCACAATTGGGCCTCATAAGGGGATTCAAATGATAACTGATTCTACTCAAACTATGACATCCTCCTTTGGAATTGTAGAGTTTCATTCCATTTTGCTTTCTGCATGTTGTTGACCCACTTCTCTGAATTTGTGATAGAATCTTGGTCTGTAAAAACAAAATGATAGAAGGAACTTCCCATATCATGTTGAATGCTAGTCGTAAGCAATTTTCATGTTTTAAAGAAAGAGAAAGAGGAAGAAACAAATGATAACAGAATCTAGTTGCCCTGTCTACAAGTTCTCATAAGTTTAAAAATAATCACGCTGCCCTCAAAAGTCTGAAGCTTTATTCACTGCATTTCTTTCATCTCTCCATGTGGCTGATGGGGCCGGTAAACTGATCGATTGTTATTCAGAACATGACTGCAGTGCAGCAGTGAATGTGGCACTGTGAGACATTTGAACATGAAAATTAGTATTTAGTTCTTCATGAAAAATATAAGAATACAACAATATAGCAACAGTGCTAAAAATATATCAAAGTAGCATAAGGCCCCATGACTCTTCAAGGGTTCCACCATTTATGAAAATTCCTATCAGTCATTTTCAATGGGTGAGAGTACTAAATAATGTCTACTGTTAATTTTATGCTGTTGACCAAGAATCTACTTATAATCTTAACCTCGCACAGAAAATGGTGTGCTTGCTGAGAATATTTGCTTAAAAGTAGTTTAGTGTTGCTTCATAGAACATAGAACATTACAGCACAGTACAGGCCCTTCGGCCCGTGATGTTGCGCTGCCCTGTCATACTAATCTGAAGCCCATCCCACCTACACTATTCCATGTACGTCCATATGCCTGTCCAATGATGACTTAAATGCACTCAAACTTGGCAAATCTACTACTGTTGCAGGCAAAGCATTCCATACCCTTACTACTCTCTGAGTAAAGAAACTATCTCTGACATCTGTCTTATACCTATCTCCCCTCACTTTAAAGTTGTGTCCCCTCGTGTTTGCCGTCACAATACTTGGAAAAAGGCTCTCCCTGTCCACCCTATCTAACCCTCTGATTATCTTGTATGTCTCTATTAAGTCACCTCTCAACCTTCTTCTCTCTAACGAGAACAGCCTCAAGGCCCTCAGCCTTTCCTCGTAAGACATTCCTTCCATACCAGGGCAACATCCTAGTAAAACTCCTCTGCACCCTTTCCAAAGCTTCCATATCCTTCTTATAATGCGCTGATCAGAACTGTACACAATACTCCAAGTGTGGCCATACCAGAGCTTTGTACAGCTGCAGCATAACCTCCTGGTTCTGGAATTCAATACCTCTATTAATAAAGGCCAAAACACTGTATGCCATCTTAACAACCCTGTCAATCTGGGTGGCAACTTTCAGGGATCTGTGTACATGAACACTGAGGTCTCTCTGCTCATCTGCACTCCCAAGAATCTTACCATTAGCCCAGTACTTTGCATTCCGATTACTCTGCCCAAAGTGTCTCACCTCACACTTGTCCACATTGAACTCCATTTGCCACCTCTCAGCCCAGCTCTGCATCCTATCTATATCTCTGTGCAACCTACTACATCCTTTGTCACTATTCACAACTCCACC
>NC_057722.1:20737216-20762531 GCF_004010195.1 Chiloscyllium plagiosum | reverse complement strand
TCTAGTCTAGATGCAAGTATCTCTGTATCTTCCTCGCCAACATTTTCATTTTCTATAGTGAACACTGTCGAAAAATATTTATTTAGTGCTTCCCCTATCTCCTCTGACTCCATACACAACTTCCCACTATTATCCTTGATTGGCCCTCATTTAACTCTCATCATTCTTTTATTCCTGACATACCTATGGAAAGCCTTAGGGTTAACCTTGATCCTATCCGCCAACAACTTCTCATGCCTCCTCCTGGCTCTTCTGAGCTCTCTTTTTAAGTCTTTCTTGACTTCCTTGTAACCCTCAAGCGCCCTAACTGAGTTTTCACATTTTGTCCTAATATAAGCCGCCTTCTTCTTCTTGATCAGGGATTCCACTTTCTTAGTAATCCATGGCTCACGCTTTCTATATCTTCCTGCCTGCCTGACAGAACATACTTATCTAGGAGACACAGGAGCTTTTCCTTGAATAAGCTCCACATTTTTAATGTGCTAATTCCCTGCAGTTTCCTTCCCCATTCTATGCTTTCTAAATCTTTCCTAATTGCATCGTAATTTCCCTTCCCCCAGCTGTAACTCTTGCTCGGTGGAGTACATCTGTCCCTTTCCATCACTAAAGTAAACCTGACAGAACAGTGATCGCTGTCTCCAAAGTGCTCACCTACTTCCAAATCTAACACCTGGCCAGGCTCTTTACCCAGTACTAAATCTAAAGTGGCTTCACCACTTGGCTTCAGTTCTATTTCAAGTGTGATGTTTTTGGCAAGAAGCATTTAGGTCGCTTAAGCTTTGTGATCATAGAATCCCCACAGTGGGGAAACAGGCCATTTGGCCCAACAAGTCCACACTGACCCTCTGAAGAGTTACCCACCCAGACTCATTTCCCTACCCTATTACTCTACATTTACCTCTGATTAATGTACCTCACCTATACATTTCTGAATACTATGGGCAATTTAGCATAGCCAATTCACCTGACCTGCACACTTTTGGATTGTGGGAGGAAACCCACACAGACACAGGGAGAATGTGCAAACTCCACACAGACAGTTGACCGAAGCTGGAATATGACCCCAGGTCCCTGGTGCTGTGAGGCAGTAGTGCTACCAAACTGAGCCACCATTTGGTTTCTTAATATTGCCTTTATGGGCAATGTCTTATTTGATTGGAGGACACTTGAATTTCCTTTTTTTGCTCTGCATTCTGCAACCTTCTTATAATTTGTTGCCACATTTAAGGGAGTGTGGCTTGAAGAGGAATTTGCAGCTAATCAATGAAGGTTATGGTTGGCTGGACTGTTAACATATTGGGAATGGACTCATATAGCTGAAAGATTTCTGCAGCAAAGTAATGAGGGATCCAAGCACCTTCTGAAATGAAATACAAATGATCTTCCCAACTTATATGCAAATGACCAACAGCAAATAATATGTGACCAGAAGATGGCAAAAGTGAACTCTTGAGTGCCTCCTAGTGCACACTCTGTCAACAATGACATGCACTTCCAAACCCCATTGATCTTACCTCTGAAATACAATGGAAAGCTCTTCATTTTGAGGTGGCTTGTGAAAAAGGGAAGGGGGTGAGATAGGGTTGAACAGGGAGCCATTATGATCCAGATGAAACCGAAGAGAGAGCCATCACGATCTCAGTGAAACCAAAGAGGATTCTATCCTTGGTAACTGAGCTATGGATTCTGGGTAATATAAGTTGGAGGATGGGAAAAAGTTGTGGCTGTAAGAGCGGCTGTTTTTGTTTGCGGTATTTTAGGTGTTGGAGATGACCTCCAGCATCTGCAGTCCTCCTTTCGCCTACTCTCAATGTGGTGTTCAGCAATCACTGAACTCACACTGAGTGCTGGTGTGGCTTCCATTCATGTGTCACTGTCAGTGCTAGTGAAGGATGCTGCAGGTGGCTTAGCCAAAGTTCCCTCTGAGGCATCGCCATGGGTGGTTGACATGTCCTGTGGGGCAAGTAGGTAGGTCTCTGTTGATGGGTCGGTTCATCTGTATCTCAGTAAAGGTTGAAGGCATCGCAGCCAGTGGTGACAAGTGACATTCTCGGCAAGGCACTGACACTCTGCTTATATTAAAAATCACACACCAGGTTATAGTCCAATACGTTTATTTGGAAGTGCAAGCTTTCAGAGTGCTGCTCCTTCTACCTGACAAAGGAGCAGTGCTCCAAAAGCTAGTGCTTCCAAATAAACCTGTTGGACTATAACCTGGTGTTGTGCGATTTTTAACTTTGTACACCCCAGTCCAGCACTGGTTCCTCCATGCTCTGTTTATGGTCAGTGTTTCCAGATATGAATATTTCAACATTCCTGCCTTGAGGGGAAGCTTCATGCTTAAGTGTGCCCTACACCATAGTAGAAGCAAAGATCAGAAAAATATTGCGGTGCTGACTTTATAAACATCCATCTTCCTATACTCTCTCTTAAAGTTGTCCAGCCATTAGATGGGCCTACAGGGAATGATCAGATATTCGGGCGTTGTAAGAAAACACCAACATCTCTTCACACATTCCTGCCAAGTCTCTGTTGTTGGCTGTTATCTTATTATAGACACACAAGGACAGAATTACTGACAAATAGCTGAGTTTTTCAATTTGGCTGCAAGCAGATCAGCCGCAGTGCGTGGAGCTGATTTTCTGTTGCTGCAAATGCTCCAAGTCAACACATTACAACCACAAAGTCTGCTCACATTTCCCACCTGCAAGGAAGTTACAATGCTGTGGTTTTACGACTGACAGCAGTCCCACTGACTTGAGATTGAAAATTCAGACAGACTCTCTATTCTTGATTAATATCCAATGGGTCTTTTCCATCAAATGCACTAACTTCTAAAATCCCCTACTCATATCAGTATAGATGTCAGTGTACCTATCAAAGTGTAGTAGGCTGCCTCATGAAGTTAGATTATTCATCAGAGATACATGAATTTGTACTTCAGAATTACCTTCACAATGTAAACTTTAACCCCAAACTTTTAGAGCTAACCAATGTTAATTCAGAAAGATTTGAGGCAATTTGGAACACAATTCAGGACAATGTAAAGCAGCTGTTCTTAAATGCAGGAAAAAGTTGTATATTGGCTCTTTAGAATTATAGCCCTATGGGATCGTATTTATAAGTGTTCTGAAGTTGAGTGTCCATAAAATGAAGACTCCTGTTACTTCCGTCAAAAATTGCATGTGTGAGACTATAAAAAGCAGACTTGGGAGAGTTGATAATGGGGAATAAGGAAGTGGTAATGAAACTAAACAAATACTTTGGGCAGAATTTTCTCAAGAGTCAATGACAAAACAGACTGGGAAAGTACAGTAAGATTGAATAAGTGAGATTATCTAATCAAGAAAAACATAATTCTGAATTTCCTCTTAAAGTGAAGCCAGATGAGGATCTTGCCAGTGAGCCATGAGGGCTGTATTTGCATGTGTTAACATCTCATTATTACCTAATCATGTCCCATTTATACGTAGGTTGTTATTCTTCCAGATAGCGAGGAGAAACGAGAGAACACCAATTCCCAATGTGAAAATCTTAGCATTTACTTGGGAGCTGCGGCTCTCTGGTGTTTCCATCCTGGCCTCCCTATTGGCCAGTATTCCCCAAAATGTCAGGGCACAATCCATAAGTAATTAGCACCTGCGTTCTCCATCCACAGATGTTGGCACCAGCCTCACCACCTCATCAGAGCTTTATCTCGGACTAACTTATTATACAGTTCACCACTTCGGTATTGCACTTTGGAGTTCCCTGAACCCTGACATTACAATGCTGCTGTCAGTCCACTTCATGCATAGAGACAAGCAATGATTTAAAGTGCCAATATATTTATAAATGTGATATGCCATGCACAGTGAAGTGTCACTCATGCCACCGATGTATCCTAAGAAGATGGTCTTTTTTCCTTGACCTCCCATTGTATCTGGGTGCAGTCCCTGTGTCTACAGCTCGGATGAAGGGACTCTGCCTGACAGTAGTGCCTGTTTACCTTGGAGCTTTGGGGAGGGGCTCCTGGGGCATTTGTGGGGAGAGGGCTCACACACTCTGAGAGTGCCCTGGCCAGATGCAGGCTCACCCTCCTTAGCCTCAACCTCCACAGTTTTGGGGAGTACAGACAGAGTGGACGTGCTGAGGCTGGGCACCTGCGCCATATTCTGATAGGAAACTTCTGGAGGTCATGTGTGTGGTTTCCTCTCTGTCTGAGTGCCTAGCCTAGTTTCCTGAGTGCTCCATTCTGTTGTTACTGATCCCCAGTGATAAAGTGATGGAGTTCAGATCTGTGTACAACTCCAGTAACCACTGAGCATTGAGTTAGACCTGACCCTCCATTGTCAGCCTCCATCCTTTCAACAGACACACAAATACCGGAACAAAAACAGAAGTTGCTGGAGAAACTCAGCAGGCCAGCAGCATCTGTGGAGAGAAAGCAGAGTTAATGTCTCGAATCACTGACGCTTCTTTGGAACAGACAGAACCCTGGTCACTGGATTTGAAGTGTTAACTCTGTGTTTGGTCTCTACAGATGCTGCCAGACTGGTTGAATTTCTCTGGCAATTTCTGTTTTGTTTTAGATTTCCAGCATCCATACTTCCTGTTGTACACAAAATGCTGGAGCTTGTTGGCAGTCCTCTGAGTGGCAGCAATCTGGGACTTTTTTCCCTTGGCCACTTGTGAAGCCGTGCCAGTGATATGCTCATCAGATTGTGCACCTGAGCCTAATCCAGCTGAAGTACCCATCAGTCTCTGAGATGCTGGAGGATGCAGTGGATCATGTTATGGACCAGGCCAGACCCTCTCAAAATATTTTAAGTAGGTTAGCCTAGACCCTAACTTTTTCTTTTTTTAAAGGCAGATGTGAAGTGGGTGTTCCAGGTGTGAACCAGCTGGTCAAACCACTCGGCTTTAAGCCAAACAAATTTTATTTAAACACTATAGTTGTAACACCAACAAAATAAAATGGAATTTAGAATAACTTAACTATTGGAAAACTTAACCAACCCGGCACAACAACATAACTAAGGAGCTGATCCAATTCCTGTAACATCCCATGAGCGTACCCCTTAATAGAAGGAAAGTTCAAGCACAGGTTCTGACAGGCAGGAAAGATTTCAGAGTGAAAAGTCTGTCAAGAATCATCTGCTGAAGCTTGAAACCTTTCTCTGGACTGAAGCAGCTTCTCACTGTTGCAAGTAAGCCAAACCACAAAATACCTGAACTGGGAGAACTGGCCACTTCCTGGCTGGCCAGTGTTAAAGTAGACATTTCCGCACCTCTGCATTTACAACCTCTTTTGAAAAAAAAACCCAGTGGACAAAATAACCTTTTTAAAGTGACTGCATCATCACAAAGCCTCACTAGTATGCCCTCTATAGGATCTGTGAGTCCTTCTGATGATATGGAGGAGGTGTTGATGTTCAAAGGAAATGGGTTCTTGCAGTTGAAGGCTGCACAAATGCTGCTGGTGTTACAGAAGAAAAGAGGGGGGAATCATTTGACAAGAAGGGTGGAAGCTTGACCATCTTAAGAACATGTAATAATGGTGATAATGGAGAACAATGCAACACTTGACAATGAATCTTACTTGGTCACCACGACTTAAAGATCTCAGCATCCCACATGAACAGTCATCATCCTACTGCATGGGCTCAAGGAATCTCTCCTCGTATGGGGTGAGGAAATGATTGTCAGCCACCCTACCACCTGTCTTGGCCTTTCCAACCTGTCAGTAAGCTGTTTTTGACTGGAATGAGACAAAAGGATGGATTGAGGGAGATGAGAGTGGTTGGAGCAGTTAATGTTGCTCAGTTGGAGAAATGTGATGAGGTCTCCTGAGTGAGTGAATAGGGTGCACTGAGGACAGAAAAGGTTAGTAGTTTGTGGAGCTGGGACTAGTGATGGCTCTTGAAGGAAGCTATCATGTGCAACAGTGAGAGTGGTAGGCCATGAGCCTCAGTAAGATAAGGGTGCTGTGGCCAAGTTAGATTGAGTGTAAGGTTGCAGAGAGAAGATAGTGGTATGCAGGCTTGTACAGTGCAGAAGATCATTAACATTCTCGTGGTATCACTGCACATTCCTCTGATCAGTGGACACCACATCAATATAGTGACTACTTGAGATCAGGGTGGCAGAGCCTGGTGCTGAGGTCTTCTTCATCCGTCCTGCTATAATGGGCACCCTCAGCAATATCACTCTGTCCAGCAGGACTTCCAGTCCCTGTCCATGAAGCAGAGTGTCACTTTGCCTTTCTTAGTCATGTCTTTTGGAATTGTATATGAACACACTAAGGGCAGTTCATGACTTACAGTATCTGAGAAGGCGCGTAGCTGTGGTTTAAGTGCCATACTGAAAGGACAATTCTTAGGCCCCTGCTATTCATTATCTATATCAATTATCTCCACATGGGCATTAATTGTATCATTTCCAAGTTTGCAGATAACACCAAACCTTTTGAAGTGGAAATTGCGAGAACGCAAATACATTTCAAGAGGATTTTGAGTGACTAAGAATCTAAGATGGATGATGGGAAAAATTTCTGGCTGTAACAACTGCTCCTTTTTTTGAGGTATTTTAGATGCTGGAGGTGATTTCCTTGAATTCCAGGAGCAGTAATTACTGTTTCGTAGGCTGTTGCATTGTTTTGGAACTTTGGAAAAAAAAAGTCAAAACAACAGCAGTTTTAAAAGGGAGAAGACAGACAAAGGAAGCACGTGGTGAGGACAGTACAGGAGAGAGAGAACCTGCACAGTTACTGCCTTTGCTGTTTGAATTCATGTATCGCTGGACATCGGAGTGCGTCTGGGAAAATTAACTAACAGTGAAATTCACAACTAATCTTAAACTAACCTGTTTGGGCGAAGTTCACAGCACAGAATCGGATAAGTTAATCGTTGTTTGAAGTGTGTCTAACAGAAAGGCTGCAGTAGTGAGTAGAGTGGGTTCTTTCTTGATTATATGTTTTTGGAGATATGTCTCTTGATTAAACTTAAAATATAAGCCAAAACTATTAATTGAACCTGGGGCAGTGTTGTAGAGGAATAAGGCGGTGTTATTTTCTGGGTCTGTAGATTGTGAAGGAGCAAAAATGGCCTTTAGTGCAGTGATATGTACTTCTTGTCAGATGTGGGAGTTTACAGAGAGTTTAAGGATTACTGCGAATTATATCTGCCATAAGTGCTATTGGATGTGAATCTTATCAGACCGAATGGATCGGTTGGAGAGACAGTTAGAAGCAAAGAGGAATTTGCAACAGCAACAGTATGTGATGGATGACAGTTATAGAAAGGGGGGAAGTGTCTCAGATACAGTCACATAAATGGGTTAACTCCAGGAAAGGTAGGAGAGGTAGGCAGCTAGTGCAGGAGTCTTTTATGGCTATATCCATTTCAAACAGGTATGCTGTTTTGGAAAATGTAGGGGGTGATGGATTCTCAGGGGAACGTAGCACAAAAAACCAAGTTTCTGGTATTGAGACTGGCTCTAATGCAACGAGGGGTACGTCAGGTTCCAAGAGATCAATTGTGTTAGGGGATTCTGTAGTCAGAGGTACAGACAGACGTTTTTGTGGCCAGCAGAGAAAAAGCAGAATGGTGTGTGGTTCACTGGTGCCAGGATCAAGTATGTCTCAGAGAGGGTGCAGGATGTTCCCACGGGGGAGAGGGGCCAGCAGGAAGTCATTGTCTACATTGGAACCAAAGACATAGGAAGGGAAAAGTTTGAGATTCTGAAGGGAGATTACAGAGAGTTAGGCAGAAATTTAAAAAGGGGGTCCTCAAGAGTAGTAATATCTGGATTACTCCTTGTGCTAGGAGCTAGTGAGGGCAGGAATAGGAGGAGAGAGCAGATGAATGCATGGCTGAGGAGCTGGTGTATGGGAGAAGGATTCACATTTTTGGATCATTGGAATCTCTTTTGGATAGAAGTGACCTGTACAAGAAGGACGGATTGCACCGAAATTGGAATGGGAGTAATATACTGGCAGAGAAATTTGCTATAAATGCTCGGGACGATTTAAACTAGTAAGGTTGGGGGGGGTGGGACCCGGGGGGGTGGGACCCGGGGGGGTGGGACCCAGGGAGATAGTGAGGAAAGAGATCGANNNNGCTGTGCTGAGGGAGGATATTCCCAGAAATACATCCAGGGAAGTTATTTGGGTGGAACTGAGAAATAAGAAAGGGATGATAACCTTATTGGGATTGTATTATAGACTCCCTAATAGTCAGAGGGAAATTGAGAAACAAACTTGTCAGGAGATCTCAGCTATCTGTAAGAATAATTGGGTAGTTATGGTAGGGGATTTTAACTTTCCAAACATAGACTGGGACTGCCATAGTGTTAAGGGTTTAGATGGAGAGGAATTTGTTAAGTGTGTACAAGACAATTTTCTGAATGACTAAAGAAATTGAGGGTTTGGTTAAGAAAAAGAAGGAAGCTCGTGTAAAGTATACACAGGATAGATTGAGTGAATCCTTAGAAGAGTATAAAGGCAATAGGAGTATACTTAAGAGGGAAATCAGGAGGGCAAAAAGGGGACATGAGATAACTTTGGCAAATAGAATTAAGGAGAATCCAAAGGGTTTTTACAAATGCATTAAGAACAACAGGATAACTAGGGAGAGAATTGGGCCCCTCAAAGATCAGTAAAGCGGCCTTTGTGTGGAGCCGCAGAAAATGGGGGAGATACTAAATGGGTATTTTGCATCAGTATTTACTGTGAAAAAGGATGTGGAAGGTATAGACTGTAGGGAAATAGATGGTGACATCTTGCAAAATGTAATATTACAGAGGAGGAAGTGCTGGATGTCTGGAAATGAGTAAAGGTGAATAATTCCCCAGGACCTGACCAGCTAGAGAAGTGATTGCTGGGCCTCTTGCTGAGATATTTGTATCATTGATAGTCACAGCTATGGTACCGGAAGACTGGAGGTTGGCAAACGTGGTGCCAAGGAACTATAGACCAGTGAGCCTGACATCGGTGGTGGGCAAGTTGTTGGAGGGAATCCTGAGGGACAGGTTGTACATGTATTTGGAAGGCCAAGGACTGATTAGGGACAGTCAACATGGCTTTGTGCGTGGGAAATCATGTTTCACAAACTTGATTGAGTTTTTTCAGTAAGTAACAAAGAGGATTGATGAGGGCAGAGCGGTAGATGTGATCTATATGGACTTCAGTAAGGCATTCAACAAGGTTCCCATGGGACACTGATTAGCAAGGTTAAATCTCATGGAATACAGGGAGAACTAGCCATTTGGATACAGAACTGGGTCAAAGGTAGAAGACAGAGGGTGGTGATGGAAGGTTTTTTTCAGACTGGAGGCCTGTGACCAGTGGAGTGCCACAAGGATCGGTGCTGGGTCCTCTACTTTTTGTCATTTACATAAATGATTTGGATGTGAGCATAAGAGGTACAGTTAGCAAGTTTGCAGATGATATCAAAATTGGAGGTGTAATGAACAGCGAAGGGGGTTACCTCAGATTACAACAGGATCTTAACCAGATGGGTGCTGGCAGGTGGGACTAGATTGGGTTGGGATATCTGGTCGGCATGGATGGGTTGGACCAAAGGGTCTGTTTCCATGCTGTACATCTCTATGACTGTATGACTCTAAGGTAGGCTAATATTGAGCAGATAAAATATAATGTGGAGAAGTGTGAGGTTTTCTACTTTTTTGAGAGAAACTGAATATAAATTATTTCTAAAATGGTGAGAGGCTTAGGGATGTTGAACCTCAAAGAGACTTGGGTGTCCTTGTTCATAAGTCTCTGAATATTAACATGCAAGTACAGCAAGTGATTAGGAATAAATAGTATTTTTGGCCTTTGTCACAATGTTATTTGTGTGTAGGAATACAGGTGTCTTACTGCACTTATGCAGGAACTTGATGAGACCAGACCTGGAGTTTTGTGCACAGTTTTGATCATCTTACCGAAGGAAATATATGCTTGCCATTGACGGAGTGTAACGAATGTTCACCAAACTAATTCTGGGAATGGAGAGATTGTCCTTTGATTACAGTACATGCATTGGGCTTATATTCTCTGGAGTGTCGAGAATGAGAGGTGACATCATTCATACATACAGGATTCTTACAATATCATCACGATAGATGCAGGAAGGATCTTGCTCCTGACTGGATTGTGGTGCTTTGTCTACGATCAGAGAACACAGTCTGAGAATAACAAGTGAGCCATGTAGACTGAGGGAATTCTTCACTCACAGGTTAGAAAGTCTTTGGAATTCTCTATGCCAGAGGGCTGTGGAGGTTCAGCCTATTCAAGACTATATTCAAGACTAAAATTGATTTGTACATAATAAAAACATGTAGGGAGATGTGATAGCTCAGGAAAATGGTGATGAAATAATCAGTTTTGAGAGATCTGAAACCCCACCAAATCTTTAACGATGAATGATTGCACTATCTTGAAATAGATGAAAGCTAACTGTAAAAATAACTGTTTGAGTCAAACAGGATGCATTTTACCTCGTATTTAAAGCGATCAGTTGCAATGATAACCTTGTCACTTTGCAAAATATAGATACGCATCTTAGCTTCAAATATTGTCTTATCAGTAGACTCTTACATTTTGCTACTGGTTTCAGTGGAATTATTCAAAGTATGGAACAGAGCAGAAAAGTGATAAGAGTTTTGCATTTCAGCCATTTCATGCCACCCAAATCTGAACTTGAATTATTGGATTCAATATGTGAATGATCTCACTGAGTAGTAATATTCTGTACAAATTAGAAACTGTAAATTTCACCACCATACAGCAGACTGACAGCTTTTGTTTTAAACGCTGTGGCAAGATTTTTCACAGACTTCAGAAAGTCATTTAGGGTTTGTCCCCATGCTATAGAGTTTTAAGTATTAATGACATCAGTGGTCAGTTCCTAACTCAGAGGCACAGTTGACTTCCAGCTCAGAATCCAATCAGTCTGGCTTCAGTTAAAGTCATACTTTGGTGAATTGGTGCTATGCCTGTGTGAGATATTGTATTTTAGGTTATCTTTACTAACTCACTCACCAGCTCACTAAATTCGTTATTATCGGGTTCTCGTTCATTCATTCATAACCCTTTACTAACCCATTGTTTACTAAAACAGTTTCATTCATTCATTTACAAAACCATGTCTGGTAGTATGTTTTACTATTACAATACAGACTAAAATTAAAACACCCCTTTCACCTTAAACCTTTATCAGGCCTATTTCTAGATCAAAAGTTACCTCTGAATAGGTGTCAATATAGAAAATAGTACCATTCCCACCATCATGTCTCCGCGAAACATTATGATATTAATTAGCCCATACCAATTGTCTCTCAGACCTGAATACATTACAGAACACCAAACAGTTTTCCCCAATTAGTATGTACTTGTTAAATACCTTTTAACTGGGCTGTTATCCCTTTAAGAAACTAACTCGCTTAAGTAAAATTGCATGAGTGAATGAAACTCACATGAGCAAATAGTAAACAAATCTCACAACCCAGCTGTGGTAAACAGTTTAATACCCTTTATTCTTTTAATACGTATAGGTACAATTTCTAACTTATTTAGAGCATTTAGTCCTAGCATTTTAACCAACATTTACTAACTTAATAGACAAATGGACTAACACCTCTTAATTATGCAAGCAGACCAGACAGAGACTCTTTATCCTTTCAGGCGTAGCAGCCAGTATTTCGCACAACAACAGAAGCCCCTCAAACCTTTGTGTACTATAGATAAAACAATTTAACATCATAGTAATGGAATTTTAATATCTGCAAGAACTGTGTATAAAAGGGGCAGTGTAAGAACTGTATTTAGGGATTCTATTCCAAACTCAAACTTGTGTACTTGCAGTTGCTGAATAAAGGAAGGCATTTTCGCCAATGATTTCGGTCGTTATTTGAACAGATCCCACATCATGCATAATTAGGTTAGTACTTCCCAGCTTATTTCCACGTATCTCTCCTTGCTATAGCAGTAACTCTTTCAGGTCATTTTGATTTTCCTCTGAAAGGTAACCCAATAACTTATTGCAATGTTTGACAACTTCCTTATTGTCTAATTCAACTTGAGGAATGTTTGATTCCGAATCATCTGAACTTGGTTCTTCCCTCTGTGTTGTAACCTCCCTCCCTATCAAAATACCTTTTGAGCATATTCACATGACACCCTCTGTGAGATTTCTTCCAGTCTGTAGTCCCAATCAAATAGTTCACCTCACTTAATTTCCTATCGGCTTAATAAGGTCAACTAAACCTTTTAAAGTTAAAAATCACACACCAGGTTATAGTCCAACAGGTTTAATTGGAAGCACACTAGCTTTCGGAGCGATGCTCCTTTATCAGGTGATAGTGGAGGGCCTGATGAAGGAGCGTCGCTCCGAAAGCTAGTGTGCTTCCAATTAAACCTGTTGGACTATCTGGTGTTGTGTGATTTTTAACTTTGTACACCCCAGTCCAACACCAGCATCTCCAAATCATTACTTTTAAAGGTTCACTATCACTGGAAATAACACTTACACTTTATCTTCAATAGCAAAATTGTGAGTTTTTGATATGTTGTCTGCTTCCAGTTTCATTGTACGCTGTTATACTTTTAACTGCTGTGTCTAGTAAACTCCCCCACTCTGTTTAACCATTCTCTAAAATTTGACACAGAGGTCTCTGAATTTTGACTTTCCAATTTCTCCTTAATCAATTTTAACAGTCCTCTCACTTCATGCCCAAAAACTAATTCAAATGGACTTGGTCAATTCATTTGGTGCAACTCTGTTCACAAAAAGTGCAAATGGAATTGTTATCCAATCGTCTAGATAGTTTTGACTATAAGCCCTCAACATGGTCTTTAATGTCTGATGCCACTTTTCTCGCATTCCCTGTGATTCTAGATGAAATGGAGTAGATTTGAATTGTTTTATTCCTAAGCTGACCATAACTTCCTTGAGTAATTTTGATGTAAAATTTGACTCTTGATCTGATTGTATCTCTGTGGGTAGTCCATATCTTGTGAAAAGTTTGAGTAACTCCTCTACAATCCTTTTAGCTGTGATATTGTGTAATGGAATGGCCTCTGGAAATCTAGTGGACGCATCCATTATTGTTAACAAATACTGATTCCCACTTTTTGTTTGAGGTAGGGGTCCTACATAATCAATTATGACAATTGTAAAAGGTTCCTCAAATGCAGGAATAGGTATTAAAGGCATGGGTTTTATTACTGCCTGTGGTTTTCCAAATACCTGACATGTATGAAATGTCTGACAAAATTCAACTACATCCTTGTGCAGTCCCAGCCAGTAACAACAGTTTTGCATTTTAGCTTTAGTTATTCTTATCCCTAAATGACCTTGTACTGGTAGTTCATGTGCTACCCGCAACACCTCCTTTCTATAACCTACTGGCAATATGAATTGATGAACTTCTGCCTATTTCCCATCTACCTGAATATGCAATGGTCTCCATTTCTTCATTATATCATCATTTTTAAAATAGTAGTACTCAGGGATACATTCAAATTCTTTTTCCAAGTATGCCTTTTGAATCAGATGCTTCAATTTTTTATCTTTCTGCTGTAATTCACTTAGTTTCTTTGAGCTAAAAATGTTTACTTTGTCAACCATTAGCTCCTGTTTTGTCTCAACCATATGATCAAACAGGGTCTCTGCTAATTCCACTTCAACTTTCTTACCTGTGCTCTTTGATTTCTCCTGTTTCCACTGGTGACTTTGTGACCTCATTACCACACAATCAGGAAAAATCCCAGGACATAATTCCTGTAATAGCGCAGTTGCCTGATTTTCTAATGGCTTTTCAACCACAGTATGCAGCACTCCTATCTGTGAACCAGCTTTATTGTTAGCAAGGACAAATTGTATCCCTAGAGCTCAGAGTTTGTCCAGTACCACAACTTCTCTACTTTTCACTGGATTCACTAGCCTCACTCTACATAACTGAGTGCTTCTTGTCTCAACATGAATTCCTATTACTAGCACTTTTTCTGGCAATAGTCTTTCTGAGGTACATGTCTCCTCACTTTCAACATCAAAGATTGACATGATCCGGTATCTCTTAATATTGTAACCATGTTACCTGATGAACCTGGCCTACACGAGTAAACTTTACCTTCACAAAGTATATGGTTTAAAAAGATCTGGGATTTCCCCTTTACAAACCACTGACCAGCTTGTACATTCTGGTGCGGCTTTCTAGCCTCCATTGTGCTTTTTGTTACCACTCCAACAAAATTCACCGGCTTATCCTGTTTTTTGTCCAACTAGCTTCCCTGTGCTTTTTCTAAACTACCAATACTGTGATTTCCTGTGGTCTATTTTATTGCAGTGAAAACACTAGAGTTTTTTAATTTATTTTTTATTCCCTTCAAGGTTTTCTTTTTACTTTGTGGTAAGTTGTCCTTCACCGAGATCTACTTTTCCCTTACCATGTGAGGATTTCTCTTTTCCCAAATTTCTGTCTTCAGCTGCTAATCTTTCCATTTTAACTCTCCGCTCTTCCACAAGAGATCTCAGTACTTCAGGAAGTAAATTTAAGAGTTCCTCCAAAATAATAATTTCTTTAAGAGCTTCATAGGCTTGCTGTATTTTAAATTCCCTTATCCATTGATCAAAATTACTTTGTTTGATACTTTCAAACTCAGTGTAGTTTGACCAGGATCCCTCGTTAAATTCCTGAAACACTATCTGTAGGCTTCTGGTACAAGCTCATATGTACTTAAAATGGTTTTCTTCACTTCCTTACACTTCCCCAATACCTCCTCTGATAGTGATACACATACCTCACTGGCTTTACCTATCAGCTTTGTTTGGATCAACAAAACCCACATGGTCACTGACCACTTTATATGTTTAGCCACCTTCTCAAATGAGATGAAAAAAAATTCTACATCGTTCTCATCAAATATAGGCAATGCTTGGATATATTTAAACAGATTCTCAACCAGGCTTTGGCTACCATGGGTTTGCTCATCCTCACTCTCTTCCTCACTAGGCTTACCTTCATCTCTCTCCTTTTAAGCTAACTTTCCTGTCTAAGTGCCAATTTCTGAAGTTCAAATTCTCTCTCCCTTCTTTCCTTTCCTCTCTGTCTTTTTCTATTTCTTCTCTCTCCTTTTCTTTTTGTTCTGCTAAAGCAATTCTGTACTTTTCTTTTTGTTCTGATAAGGCCTTTCGTTACTTTTCCCTTCCCTCTGCTTTTAATCATAATTCAGTTTCATTTCTTTTTCTCTTGCTTTTTCTTTTGCCTCTAACTCTTCAATTGAATTTTAGCCATCTCCAAAGATTCCAATGGTGTTTCCAGCAAATTTAAATGCTGAACTACTGCTGTAATTATCTCTCCTTTACTTACAGATGAAGGTAACTCCAACTACCAAGTCCAGCAGCTTGGCCTTATTTACGTTTCGTCAATTCTTCCACCACCACAAAATGTTTAGTGACTGAAAGAGCCATTACTATACCAAGCACTGCTTAAATCAACCGAATTCAACACCTGGAACAAAGGACACTAACACCTGCCACTCACTGCCTTTGAGTCCAACAACCTTAAACTCAAATCAGAACTGCAGAACAAATCCCACAAAAAGCCCCAATCTGTTATGAACCAGGCCAGACCTCTCTCACAACATTTTAAGAAGATAGCCCAGAACCCAACTTTTCCAGTTTTTTGCATAAACAACAGGACCAGAATGGTTATCAAGTCCTTCACATTTCAGTTGCTGCAAACTGAATGTGGACTCACTGCAGAGGTCATTCTGCATAAGTCATTCAAGAGAGAAGCCAACATGACGTTTATAACTTTTATTCCTGGATCTGTTACAAGTTGTAATATTTCCTACCAAGAACATGTTGTAAATATTTCTTCCTACTGTAATTTTACAAGAGTTCAACTTCAAAATATATTCATTTTTAAAGTGAATCTCATGTGTACTTAAGATCCATTTAAATATGAAAATAACAAGGTTTTGCCTTAAAAATGTCAACATAAAATGCAATTTTGAATTTTGCATCAAAAATTTCCTTTTGTCTTTCTAAATTTATTAAGATGGTCAAAAACAAGTTTTGTGAAGATTTCAAATGTGAAACTTTCAATTGTTACTTCCATGCTACCTTTCAGTTCCCTATTCTTTTCATTAATCTTATCTTTTACTTACGCGCTTTGAACTTTATAATTTCTTCTATTACCATGTTTCATTCTATCATTATATAATTAAGGTTAAAACTTCTAATTGCCCTTCACTTCTCCTGACTTACCCCGCATACTGAATAATTGATTCTTATTTCAAAAATTTATATTATACATTATCTAAAGTAAGACTGATATAAAGTGAAGTTGTGAGTTTTATGGCCTTATTTGACTTTATCTGCACATCAAACCAATTTGAAACAACATAGAAATGTCAGAATAGATGTTTTTCTGTTTGATCTAGACTCAATGTTCACATTGACCTGAGCCCCTATTAAAGTGACGGTGTCAAATCTTAACATCACTTTTGGGCTGCTCATAAAAATCTTGGTAAGATAAATGTTAACATTTTGGGTAGCTGTCCAAAAATATAATTAATGTTTTCAACAATTTAAAACTCTGTATCACAACATGGGAAACAATTTTTCATTCTATGCTTTCAAGTGGAGTTTATAAAGAGAGAAGTCACATTTTCAGCATACATAGTTCTCCATTTCATTGTTTTAGGCAGGGCAACATTAGATCATTCGAATTAATTCAACCCAGGCAAATGAGGCACAGTTGAATTTTGCAAGTCAACTGTTAAGTCTATAAATTGTCTTTCCTTGGTTTCTTAGATTTCCAGAATTCCTTAATGACCAGATAGTAGTACATTCCATCCAGGCAGCAGTTAATGGTTGCCAAACACTGAGTGACCTGGAGAAAGTTTCGCAGAGGTACCCAGTATTCAGTTTTACAGTACTGCCTTGCTAAGAAGTACAACAGCATGGCTATGTGAGAAGGTGTAAAACATAAAAGGAAGGTTATCAGATTTGAAGAGACAATATTCAAAGATGTCCTCATGTTCACATCATCTCTTTCTTTATCCACTCTTCGTAATGTTCTGATGATCTGAATACTACAGAAAGACACAGTAACTGCAGAAATAAAAAAGATAATTTCCATACTCACAGGAATGACACCATTTTTCCAAAATTCATCAAATTTTACAAAGCACATTTGCACTGTCTGATTTCTGTCAGGTTGGATGTAATTCGGAATACTTGCAGACCAGATACAAACCCACATCACAGTGCAGACAATGGTGGCTTTCTTTGATGATCTGAGGGCCTGGGCCAGAAAGGGATGCTTGATAGCAATGTAGCGATCCAGTGAGATCAACGTTATTAACAGGATCGTCCCATAGGTGTTCACAAAATACAGAGACTCCATAAACTTACAGAATATTGGTCCCAGCTTCCACATTCCATTCATCTGGTCTGCATGGATTTTGAAAGGCAGAGAGAAAAGCAGAAGTAAGTCAGAAAAAATCAAGTTTAACATGTAGATTGTAGATTCGATCAACTTCTTTAACTTGTTGCAGAGTATCCAGAATGCAGCCAAATTAATAATCAGCCCGAGGATGAACGTCGGTATGTGCACCACATGCTGAAATGTCTTCACGGGTGGAAGGAGCTCTATCTTGATCGCAATACACAAATTTGCTGAATTTGACATAACTGGTTGTATGTATTGATTAAAAGGTAACCCAGTAAGTTTGCCAATATGTTGGCAAGTGTATGTAAACTTGCTGAGATTTTCTATCTCTTACAAATCCAGGAATGCCAATATTTCCTCAAAACACTGCACCATATGCAAAAGGTAGTGACAATTCTTCACTGACAAGACTTGCAGCCATGCTATTTTTGAAATTAGTTCTGAATATTAGGTGAACAGAATCCACCACATCCTGTGTAATCTTCCTGTCGGAATCAGGGGACATCAATAGAAAGTCAAGCTTGTTTGAACAGAAACTGGCTGCTTCTCATGATGAATGGGTGAATATAGACAACAACTATTCTCTGCTCATTCATTTCCTCTAATTGCATGACATTTTACTCTAAATTATTATTTTGAAGCATGAAACAAGTTAAAAGGACATTAGGTCGCACATCATGTGTGTATAGCGCTTAACATCAAACTCTGCTCTTCTCAGAATCATGATGAAAGTGGAAGGTTTTTTGAAGTATGCAATATTCCCCAACTGATCTGTCATTTTAGACCCAAGTTAACGTAAAGCATGAGCATCTTTCTGAACTTAACGTGAATTGCTGCTTGTTGACTTGTTGTCGGTGTGAACTTGTTGAGCCGAAGGGCCTGTTTCCACACTGTAAGTAATCTAATCTAATCTTACAATACACTCTAGTGACAAGTAAACAACTAATGACTGTAGATATCGAACTCCACTAGTCATAACACATGCAAACAGACTCAAATGAATACAAAAGCAACAATTGCTGTTATGGATGGAGGAAAATCTGGGAAGGCTGTTCAAATGTCCCTGTGCACAGGGTCTGGCTTTTTGGGACTTGCTGCTCCTTGATCTTGCCTTTTCATGTACTTTCTCTTGCTTTCAGGAGGTACGAAGTACCTGGTTCACAAATTATAAGATCTCTGACTTATTGTTTAAAAGTAATAGATTACAACACCTAGTGAGATAAAATAAAATGGTCTGCTTCAGGATTTAGGTATTTTTACTGCAGAGAAAAGGACACCACCCTTTTCCAGAGGTTCAAATCCCTCTGACTGCTGGCAGACCTTTATCATTGACAATTGATCATCACTCCACAGACAAATTTCACTTTGTACACACCCTCCTGGTGTCAGTTCATCAGCAATTAACCTTTCCCCAATGGTTGAGCAAATGACGGCTTAAATCATACTTAAAATAAATGCTCCTAGATGTTTTTAAAAAGTGCAGCAATCACTTCCAAAATCATTGCTTTTCAAATCAGTGTTTTTTTTTCCCAAATACAGAAAAAAATAACAAAAAAAAAATGACCTTTCCAATTATTAGCTACTCCCAACATAGGTTGGTGTGGGCAAGATAAGCAGTCATATGATGTATACTGACGTCAACCAGAGAAGTTTCAAGCTTATCTGTGCCCTACTTAACTAATTTAAGGAGAAAGTGAGGGTTGCAGGTTCTGGAGATCAGAGTCGAGAGTGTGGTGCTGGAAAAGCACAACAGGTCGGGCAGCATCCGAGGAGCAGGAGAATTGATGTTTCGGGCGTAAGTCCTTCATCACTAATCTAACTTCAACCCACATGCTGCACTTGACAAACTGTCAGATTTACATCTTGACTCTAGTCTTTCAGTGACCTTTGCTGGAAAGTATTGTATACTTTAGCAGAGAGGTGGATTAAGTTTATCTATACATGAAAGTCATGTTGAAACATTAAGCTGGACTCCAGGATGTGGGGAAACCTGTGGAGATGCTGTGGAATTGAGAAATTTTGAACAGCTAGTTTCTCAAAAGCCCTTGTGAATTTAACTGTGGGATTTATGAAATGTATTTTGTTCTCTGTTGTTCCAGCCCACTAGCAACTTGATTGATAGACAGCAGGTTCTTCAGTGTGGGATGCTAATGTAAAATGACTAACCCTGACCGGTTTGCAGTAACCCTTTTTAACTCAGGCACATTATATAGAGAGATAGCCAAAGGGATCAGGGAAGGTCTAACACAACTTTATTGAACACTTTACCATGGAAAAAACTATATTTATCAGATTCTACCCTTATGCTTTAATTAAACTCCATCAAACTCTATAAGTCTCTTCACAGGACTCTTCAGTAAACATTAAATCTCTAAGTAAACTGTCTCAAATCTACACCAACTATCTACATTTGATATGGGCTTATGAGAATTTGCTACACTTTACCTACAGGTCTCTACCA
This sequence comes from Chiloscyllium plagiosum, assembly GCF_004010195.1. Lineage (NCBI taxonomy): Eukaryota > Metazoa > Chordata > Chondrichthyes > Orectolobiformes > Hemiscylliidae > Chiloscyllium > Chiloscyllium plagiosum. The sequence continues at coordinate 20,742,628 of NC_057722.1, read as the reverse complement.
TGGAATCCTGATGTTTTAGGATCTGCAGTTGTTAATTTTGGCTTCTCCTCTTGTGTAGTGCTGCTTCTGGTCTTTGGCTTGTCTCATTGGGATGATCTCTCTGGAGATGCTGTTGAAAACGTTGCAACAAACAGAGAGCTGGAGCTCCATGTTGCCACTGTTAGGCCCCTCTTCGTGCCCTTTTCGAAGATTTTGTGGCCTGTTTCTATATTATCATTGGGCAGGGCAGGGAGATCCAATGAGGTGACTAGTTGCCCTATTTGAAAGTTGCAGAACATGGTTTTGAACTGTTCACATGTTAAGTGCTGCCCTTGTTACACTCTGCCTCTGGCCTACGACTAAGCTGGGTTTCACCAAATCAGCATAGCATTATTCTAATGCAGCAGGTTCACTGGACATGTAAACGATGTGAATGTTGACACCTGCCAGGCAGTTCCAGGCCTGTCTAGTTTCAGCGGAAGATTGGTTTTCCAAGGACTGATGGCATGAATACTATGTGTTCTAGCTTTGCTCTAGAGGACTCGAAAACAACCAATGTAGATCCTTTGTTTAAGAAGGGCAGCAGGGGTCTCGGCAAGATGGCGGCGATTCTGTATAACTGCTGTGGACAGCTCTGCCTAACAGCCAAGGCATATTGGTGTTTTTTTGCCATCCCTGGCCAACTTATGTGGAGGAATTATTAGTTTATAACCTTACAGAACACATATTTGTTAGTATTTGGGAGTGGGAAGGATGCCAAAGGGAAAAGGGGTGAGCAAACAGCAGCAGGGAGGACACTCCCCTGCAGCACTTACAACACCAGAGACTGAACCCCCCCGGGGACCTGACAGACTCACAGGAATTGGCTGTGATGGCGGCGATGGAGAGATTTACCCTGAAGGTTGGGGCTGTGATTGAGAAGTTCCATGGGGAGATTCGAGCCCAGGTCCAATCTATCACATCCATGCTGCAGAAGCATGAGCATGAGATCCAGGGCCTCGGGGAGTGGCTGGAGGAGGTGGAGGGTTAAACTAAGGCTTCGGAAGCTGCGATGGAGTCCTCATGCAGTCAGATCCAGGTGCTGGAGCGAGAGGTGCGGGCCTTGCGAGACCATATCGACAACCTCGAAAATCGAGGTCGGAGGATAAATCTCCGAATTGTCGGGCTCCCGGAAGGTGAGTAGCCAGTCAGCTTCTTTGAAAGCTGGCTGCCGAAGTTTTTGGGCCTTCACATCGAGTCCAGCAGGCTGCAGATTGAAAGGGCTTATTGGGTTACAGTGCACAGGTCGAGGGCTAGTGCAGCCCCCCTGCTCGGTCCTAGTGCACTTCCACTCATATAAGGACAAGCAAAAAGTCATAGAAGCTTCCAGATCCCTGGGAAAAGATCACAGGCACTGCTGAACAAGGGGTCAAAAATCATGTTTTTCCAGGATTTCTCGGCAGCTTTAATTCGAAAGAGGAAGTCCTTTGGTGAAGTTAAAAAAGAGGCTGAGGACCCTGGGCATCCAGTACTCCATGAGATACCCCGCAGTGCTCCATTTCAGCCACGAGGACTCAGTTTATACATTTGACTCAGTGGATAAAGCTAAAAACTTTATTGACATTTTAAAATTGATGGACTGGTCTGAAGAATACAGTTAATGTTTGTTCTCTTTTCCTTCTTTCCCCATGTTTTCCCATCCTTTTTTTTTCCTTTGTTTCTCCGTAATAATTTATTTTTTTGGAAAACAAAACTTGGAATATGCTGTTCCTATTTTTTTTTATAACTGGATTTTATAATGGTAAATTTTGTGGATGTTCTTTGTTGTCTCCCCCTTTTTGTTTGTTCTGTTTCTCTTTTAGTCACAAGTAGGGGTGACATGAAGCCAGGGATGGGTGGAGGACTCATCCTGACATGGTCTTTTTTCTGTTGATTTAAGGATCATCTCCTTTTTTTTTCTGGCCTAAGGCTGGGGCATAGTCTAGGCTTGAAGGAGCTGTGAAGGAGGGGATGGGCAGGGTGAGTGCCCCCTATGGGCAGAGGGGAGAGTCTTCCATTCAAGGTTTTATAGTTGGTTTGCTTTGTAGTTGTTTATAGTTATAATAGAGTAGTTTTTGTACACATCATTCTTCGACTTGGCACTTGGCACTTTGTAAGTAGGGTTCTCCCTCCCAGGGGTTCAAGGGTCTCTGAAAAGGGATATGGCTAAGTGTCTTATTAAATGGTGCACCTGGAACATCAAGGGAGGTCATTTACCCGTTAAAATGAAAAATGTGCTTTCTAGCCTTAAGAGGGAAAGTGTTGATATTGCTTTGGTGCAGGAAACCCATCTTGATGATAGGGAACACCTGAAGCTACAACAGGGGGGTTGTGACTGGGTATTCTTGTCATCCTTTTCTACTAAAAGTAGGGAGTGGCAGTACTTATCCAGAAAAATCTTCCGTTCACATTATTAGAACAGATGAAAGATGAGCAGGTGATACGTAACACCCTGATACATGGGGAAGAATATGGAATTTTAAATGTCTACTGTCCTCCAGCACATCCCCTCAAATTTTTGATTAGTGCTTTCTCTAAGCTGAGTGCCCTTGGAACACGGCACATTATTATAGGGAGGGATTTCAATTGTCCTTTGGATCCGACAGTGGACAGGATGCCTAGTGGGCCCCCAACTATTTCTTGGCAGGCCAAGCAGGTGGCTGATTTATGCGAGGAGTTGGGGTTGGTGTACCTTTGGAGATGTCTTCAACCTACCGGCAGGGATTTCACCATTTTTCCAAACCCACATAAATGTAAGACGAGGATTGATCTCTTTCTGGATTCCTCGGCCGTTTTGGATTCAATTATGGATTGTAAAATTGGGAATATCGCCATTTTTGATCATGCGGCAGTACATTTGGAGGTTAAGGACAAGTGTGAGGGGCTAGATTTGCGGCATTGGCGTTAGGACCCTTTTCTTCTTAAGGATTCCAAATTTGTGGAATACCTTTTGAAGGAGTTTCAGGAGTTCTTAACTATCAACTCAGGCACGGCTAGTAGTCTGCCTATGATATAGGAGACCGCTAAGACATTTGCTAGGGGATTAGCTATTTCCTATTCGGCTAGCCAGAAATGACAGAAGGGGGAACTGCAGCGTTTACTTGAGACGCGGTTGAAAGCTGCTGAGGTGGCACATTTTGCGCGGCCTTCGGTGACTAAGCTACAGCGGATTACAATCCTCCGGGCTGCCTTCAATTCAATACTTACACAAAACGCAAAGAAGGAACTTGCTTTTGCTAGACAAAAACTGTTCGAACATGGGGATAGGTCAGGGAAGTATTTAGCGTACCTGACTAGGAAAAAGCGTGCTCCCCCATCCATTACTGCAATCAGAGACAACGCCGGGGTCCTTACATACAATGTCAAAAGGATTAATGAGGCTTTTCGGAGTTTTTATTCTGAATTGTATTGGTCGGAAGATTGCGAGGACAGGAGGGCTAAAATGGATGCCTTTTTTAAGAACCTGGACCTTGGAACAAGCCTCTCTCCTTAATGCCCCCTTGACAGTTCAGGAAATACAGGAGGCAGCTAGGCAATTTTAGAGTGGAAAAGTGCTTGGCCCTAATGGTCTTCTGGGTGAGTTTTATAAGGGGTTTATAGGGATTCTGTCAGGGCCGATGTTGGAGATGTACAATCACTCCTATATGCATGAATGCCTGCCACCATCTTTGAGAGAAGCTAATGTTTCCTTAATTCTTACAAAGAGGAGGGCTCCTGAGGATTGTGCCTCATACAATCTATTAAATTCGGATTTCAAGATTCTGTCTAAGATCCTGAGATTGGAAAAGGTTTTGCCGTATATTATTAAAGAGGACAGGCTTTATAACGGGTCGTACATCCTCCAATAATGTTAGAAGGCTGCTGAATATGGTCCAAGTTTGTCAGCAATGATCGATTCAGGGGTTGGTGATTTCCTTGGATGCAGAGAAAGCATTTGACTGGATGGAATGGCCGTATCTTTTTTGTCTTAGAATGGTTTGGGTTGGATGGAGTCTTTGCTAGGTAGGTGGAGGTTTTACATGACCACCCACTGGCCGCAGTTATCACCAATGGGGTGAAGTCTGGGAATTTTAGGATTGGCAGGGGTAGTCGGCAAGGCTGCCCCTTTCACCGTTGATGTTTACATTGGTGATAGAGCCGCTGGCAGAAGTCATTCGTCAGAACGTCCACATAATGGCTCTGGAAGTGGGATCGAGGGCCCACAAGATTACACTGTATGAGGATGATGTCCTTCTGTTATTATTGAACCCGACGACCTCCATACCCCATTTGATACAATGTATCAATTCATTTGGGGCTATTTCAGGATATAAGATTACAGGATATAAGATTAACTTTGCAAAATCGGAGGCTATGCCTTTGGGGAACCTCAAGGATATGCCAAAAGTTGAAGGAGGCCCTAAGTTCCCTTTTAAGTGGGGTTCCGATACCTAGGCATTTTTATTACCCCCAAGTTTGATCGGTTATTTTGGACTAATTTTGCTCACTTGCTCAACAATATTAGGCAGGATCTCCAGAGATGGGAGGCTCTTCATGATTGGGCCAAATATTTCTCATTAAGATGAATGTTCTTCCTCGTTTGTTTTATCCCATGCGTATGCTCCCTCTAATGTTTCCCAGGTCAACGCTGCGGAAACTTATGGGATGGTTTGGTTCCTTTGTTTGGCATTGTGGGTGGCCCCTCATCACATTTCCCAGAAATCAGAAGGTATCAATTGAGTTCCCTGCTGTCCTTTTTCTGTGATTCGGTAGGTAATGATCCAAACTCAATGTGGCTGGATATAGAGGCCTCCCAGGCAAAGTACCCTCTTATTAACCTGCTGTTCATGGATAAGGTGAGGACAGTTATGGACCACTGTCAGAACCCCATTCTTATTGGTACGGTCAAGGCATGGAGGGCGATGCGTCAGAGTGAGGGTTGTTTATCCAAGACCTCGCCACTTACACCTATAGTTGGCATGCCAGGCTTCCGACCAGGGATGATGGACTCAGGGCTCAAACTATGGATAGTGAGAGGATTTTCTAGTATGGGAGACTTGTCTGAGGGGGAGGTTATGATGTTGTTTGAGCAACTGAGCTGCAAATACCAGCCCAGCAGAGATCTTTTCCGTATTTTTCAGGTTAGGGATTTCACCTAGAAGAAGACTACGCTTCTCACTAAGCCCTATCAGCCCGATACACAGAGGATGTTGTCATGCTCCACAAGCACCCTTTTGGTTAGTGCTGAAAATGTGTTGCTGGAAAAGCACAGCAGGTCAGGCAGCATCCAAGGAACAGGAGAATCGACATTTCGGGCATAAGCCCTTCTTCAGGAATGAGGAAAGTGTGTCCAGCAGGCTAAGATAAAAGGTAGTGAGGAGGGACTTGGGGGAGGGGCGTTGGAATTGCGATAGGTGGAGGGAGGTCAAGGTGAGG
>NC_057722.1:20731031-20735853 GCF_004010195.1 Chiloscyllium plagiosum | reverse complement strand
AGGTTCTGGATGGTCTGGGAGATGATGGTTTGGTGATGGGAGGTGGGGTCATGGTCAAGGGGGCAGTAGGAGGAGGTGTCCGCGAGCTGGCATTTAGCCTCAGTGGTGTAAAGGTCGTTAGTGCCCTCTATCACCTGCTAGGTGGCAGGGCCTGGCAGGATATTAACCAGTTATGTGAGGTCTGCGAGCAAGAGCTAGGAGTGGAGATCTCTTCTGAAACATGGGAGAACATATGGGATAATGCTTGAAAGATCTCAATGTGTAATAGGACATGCGCTACACAGTTAAAAGTTCTGCACAGGGTTCATCTAGCACCAACCGTCAGGCGAAGCTTTAAAAAAGAGCATCTCCAATGTGCCCCAAATGTAAAATAAGTGTAGGTACTCTTACCCATTGCTTCTGGACATGCCACAGGCTCTGTGTTTATTGGAGTGCTGTGGCAGGAGGGATAGGGAGGGTATTGAAGATAAGTTAATGTTGATCCAATATCTCTCTTCTTAGGTCTACCAAATTTACCATCTTTAGATTGGCATGGGAAGAAATTATTTAATATTCTTGCATACTGTGCACGGGAGAATATTCTGATGAACTGGGTGTTTGAGAACCCGCCGGGCTTGCTGGGATGGCAGAAATTAATTATGGAGCACATTCCCTTGGACCTTTTTACAAACATGGTGCACCACACAACAGACCATTTTTATAAGACATGGCAGCTCTACTTGAATTATTTGGATATAGATTTGTCGGCTATCTTAACTAAGGCGTTTGTTTAACCAGGATGGTTAGGTTTGTCAAGCCCTGGGCCCTGGAGGGGGGTCTCCTGAGTCAATACGGATATATATAGTCAATACGGATATATATAGTCAATACGGATATATATAGTCAATACTGTTCTTTTGTTTGGGAGCTTTGCACCGAGCATAGCTGTTCCGTATTTTGTGACTTTTGTTTTGTGTTTTCTTTTGCTTTTCTTTCTTTTTTTTTGATCTATTAGTATTTACTTATTTATTGGTGTTGCTTTGCACAGTGTTAGGGTTTGTTTTATATTATAGGGTAGGTTAGTAGTTGGTAGTTGTATTGTAATTTGTGGGTTTTTTTTCTCTTCATTATACTGATATTAGTTATTGACTGTATTTTTCAATAATTTTATATGTTTGCAAAGTTAAAAAAAATTTGCTAATAAATATATTTACAAAAAAAGAAGGGCCGCAGGGATAATGCAGGAATAATGCAGGAATTCACAGGCTGATGAGCCTTACATCAGTGTTTGGGAAATTATTGGTGAAGGTTGTTAGGGATACGATTTATTCACATTTGGAAAAAATATGGACTTTGTGTGGGCAATGTTGTGTCTCACAAACTTGATTAAGTTTTTTGAGGAAGTGAAAAAGATGATTGATGAGGTCAGGCTGGTATATTTTGTGTACATGGACGTTAGCAAGGCCTTTGATATGTCTCTCAAGGCAGGTGGATGCAAAATGTGAAATCATATGTGAGTTGCAGTGAGTTGGTAAGATGGATACAGAGCTGGCTTAATTATAGAAGACAGAGTCGTGTTGGAAGGGTGTTTTCAGACTGGAGATTTTTGACCAGTGGTGTTCCACAGGGATCAGTGCTGGGACTTCTATATGTAGGTGATATGATTTGTAAGTTTGCAAATGACATAAAGATTGGGAGAGCTTGGATAGTGAGGAGGATTACCTGAGGATATGCTGGAGAAATGTAGGCTGAAGACTTAGAAGGGGAAATGGCAGCTGGACTTTAATCTGGACAAAGGCAAGATGACACATTTTAGTAGAACTAATACAGGAGGGATATATATAGTAAATTGCAGAACCCTTAGTAGCATTAACATGCAGAGGAATCTAGACATTCAGGTCCACAGTACCCTGAACGTGGCAATGTAATTGGATAAAGTAATCAAGAAGGCATATGGCATGCTTGCCTTTATCGGTAGGGCATGGAGTATAAAAAATCGCAAGTAATGTTGCAGTTGTATAGAAGTTTAGTCAGGCCACATTTGGAATATTGAGTAGTTCTGATTGCCAAATACCAGAAGGATGTGGAAGCTTTGAGATGGTACAGAAACGGTTTACGAGGATATTGGCTGGTTTGGAGGGACTTAGCTATGAGGGGAGATTAGTCAAACCTGTTATGTTTTCATTTTAACGTTGCAGGATGAAGGGTGACCTGATAGAAGTTTACAAAATCACGAGTGGAATGGCTAGAATTGATAGTTAGAATCTTTTTCCCAGCATAAAAATGTTAATTACTAGGGGACATAAGTTTAAGTTAAAAAGGAAAAAGTTTATAAGAGATATGAGGCATTTTTTAAATGAGGTGTAAGAGGTAAGTCACTGGTGTGCATTGCCACAGGAGGTGGTAAAGGTGGATATAATAGCAATGTTTAAGAGGCACCTTGACAGATAAATAAATAAGCAGGGAATAGAAGGATATGGACCAGGTAGAGGCAGAAGAGTCTTGATTTAAAAAGGTATCATGTGTCAGTGGAGTCTTGGTGGGCCAAAGGGCCTGTCTTTGGTCTTTTCTTTGTTCTTTACGGTTTGTAAATTGCAGAGTCCGGCTCGGTTTAGTCTTCGCTTCCACATTTTGAGTTTTTAATTCTGTTCATGAAAAAGAAAGTCAATATTCCCATAACAATCCTGGAAGTCATGGGTCACCTGACCACAATGGCTACTTTACGTAGTTGACATTAAGACAACAAATAAATGTGTCGAGGGATTAAGTGAGATCTTGATGTTGAGGCTGGGAGAATATATTGCCTGATGAGTGGAAGTTAGGTCATGTTACATGGTGACGCATTTGCAATCTTGCTTATGAGGGAAAGGGTTGGATGGTAGTCTGGAGATCCCAACTGTGGGGAACGTTATGATGTTTGGCAGTGTCTAATCATGGTCAGGACTAAAAGGGCAGTAGACAGATTGCTGGAATGGGGGTTTAATGAGCCTGGAGGAAGCACTTCTGTTCTTCTTAGTCCACACCCATTTGGATCAATAATGTTCTTTCGGGAAGGAAACTGTCATCCTTACCTGGTCTTGCCTGCATGTGACTCCAGACCCACAGCAATGTGGTTTGACTCTTGACTGCCCTCTAGAAATTAGAGACAGACAATAAAATGTTGCCTAGCCAGCAATGCCCACATACCGTGAATGAGTTTTTAAAAAAGCAAGCATTGCTGTAAAATCATTTAACTCAAGGATACCTATTTCAAACAGGTATGCTGTTTTGGAAAATGTAGTGGATGATGGATTCTCAGGGGAGCGTAGCACAAACAGCCAAGTTTCTGGTATTGAGACTGGCTCTAATGCAACGAGGGTTACATCGGCTTCCAAGAGATCAATTGTGTTAGGGGATTCTGTAGTCAGAGGTACAGACAGACGTTTCTGTGGCCAGCAGAGAAAAAGCAGAATGGTGTGTTGTTTCCCTGGTGCCAGGATCAAGGATGTCCCAGAGAGGGTGCAGAATGTTCTCACGGGGGAGAGGGGCCAGCACGAGGTCATTGTCCACATTGGAACTAACGACATAGGAAGGGAAAAGGTTGAGACTCTGAAGGGAGATTACAGAGAGTTAGGCAGAAATTTAAAAAGGAGGTCCTCAAGGGTAGTAATATGTGGATTACTCCCGGTGCTAGGAGCTAGTGAGGGCAGGAATAGAAGGATAGAGCAGATGAATGCATGGCTGAGGAGCTGGTGTATGGGAGAAGGATTCACATTTTTGGATCATTGGAATCCCTTTTGGGGTAGAAGTGACCTGTACAAGAAGGACGGATTGCACCAAAATTGGAAGGGGACTAGTATACTGGCAGGGAAATTTGCTAGAACTGCTTGGGAGGATTTAAACCAGTAAGGTGGTGGGGTGGGACCCAGGGAGATAGTGAGGAAAGAGATCAATCTGAGACGGTGACAGTTGAGAAGAAGCGAGTCAAACAGTCAGGGCAGGCAGGGACAAGGTAGGACTAATAAATTAAACTGCATTTATTTCAATGCAAGGGGCCTAACAAGGAAGGCAGATGAACTCAGGGCATGATTAGGAACGTGGGACTGGGATATCATAGCAATTACAGAAACATGGCTCAGGGATGGGCAGGCCTGGCAGCTTAATGTTCCAGGATACAAATGCTACAGGAAGGATAGAAAGGGAGGCAAGAGAGGAGGGGGAGTGGTATTTTTGATAAGGCATAACATTACAGCTGTGCTGAACATAGAACATAGAACATAGAAGAATACAGCGCAGTACAGGCCCTTTGGCCCTCGATGTTGCGCCGATCCAAGCCCACCTAACCTACACTAGCCCACTATCCTCCATATGCCTATCCACTGCCCGCTTAAATGCCTATAAAGAGGGAGAGTCCACCACTGCTACTGGCAGGGCATTCCATGAACTCATGACTCGCTGAGTAAAGAACCTACCCCTAACATCTGTCCTATACCTACCACATACCACCCCTTAATTTAAAGCTAAGCCCTACCCCCTCGTAATAGCTGACTCCATATGTGGAAAAAGGTTCTCACGGTCAACCCTATCTAAACCCCTAATCATCTTGTACACCTCTATCAAGTCACCCCTAAACCTTCTTTTCTCCAATGAAAACAACCCCAAGTGCCTCAGCCTTTCCTCATACGATCTTCCTACCATACAACATCCTGGTAAACCTCCTCTGCACCCGTTCCAGTGCCACCACATCCTTCCTATAGTATGGCGACCAAAACTGCACACAATACTCCAGATGCGGCCGCACCAGAATCTTATACAACTGCAACATGACCTCAGTACTCCGGAACTCAATTCCTCGACCAATAAA
>NC_057722.1:20701629-20730760 GCF_004010195.1 Chiloscyllium plagiosum | reverse complement strand
ATCCATTTATACCACATCTACCGCTTTCCCCTCGTCAACCTCCTTCGTCACCTTTTCAAAGAATTCAATAAGGTTTGTGAGGCACGACTTGCCCTTCACAAAACCATGCTGACTATCCTTGATCACATTATTCCTATCTAGATGTGCATAAATCCTATCCCTTACAATTCTCTCTAAGACTTTGCCCACAACAGAAGTGAGACTCACCGGCCTATAGTTACTAGGGCTATCCCTACTCCCCTTTTTGAACAAGGGGACCACATTTGCTATCCTCCAGTCTTCTGGGACTACTCCTGTAGACAAAGAGGGCATAAAAATCAAGGCCAATGGCTCTGCAATCTCCTGCCTTGCTTCCCAGAGAATCCTAGGATAAATGCCATCAGGCCCAGGGGACTTATCTATTTTTACCCTTTCCAGAATTTCCAACACCTCTTCCCGACATACCTCAAAGCCATTCATTCTACTTAATTGTGACTCAGTATTCACATCGGATGTTTTTTTAGGAACAGGACATTGTTGCCGATGTGAATGCTGAGGGAGGATATTCCCAGAAATACATCCAGAGAAGTTATTTGGGTGGAACTGAGAAATAAGAAAGGGATGATCACCTTACTGGGATTGTAATATAGACTCCCTAATAGTCAGAGGGAACTTGTAAGGAGATCCCAGCTATCTGTAAGAATAATAGGGTAGTTATGGTAGAGGATTTTAACTTTCCAAACATCGACTGGGACTGCCATAGTGTTAAAGGTTTAGATGGAGAGGAATTTGTTAAGTGTGTACAAGACAATTTTCTGATTCAGTATATGGATGTACCTACTAGAGAAGGTGCAAAATTTGACCTACGTTTGGGAAATAAGGCAGGGCAGGTGACTGAGGTGTCAATGGGGGAGCACTTTGGGGCCAGCGACCATAATTCTATTAGATTTAATTAGATGGAAAAGCATAGACCAGATCTAAAAGTTGAAGTTCCAAATTCGAGAAAGGCCAATTTTGATGGGATTAGGCAAGAACTCTCGAAAGCTGATTGGAGGCAGATGTTCGCAGGTAAAGGGATGACTGGAAAATGGGAAGATTTCAGAAATGAGATAACAAGAGACCAGAGAAAGTATATTCCTGTTAGGGTGAAAGGAAATGCTGCTAGGTATAGGGAATGTTGGCTGACTAAAGGAATTGAGGATTTGGTTAAGAAGAAGAAGGAAGCATATGTGAGGTATAGACAGGATAGATGGAGTGAATCCTTAGAAGAGTATAAAGGCAATAGGAGTATACTTAAGAGGGAAATCAGGAGGGCAAAAAGGGGGCATGAGATAGCATTGGCAAATAGAATTAAGGAGAATCTAAAGGGTTTTTACAAATATCTTAATGACAAAAGGGTAACTAGGGAGAGAATAGGGCCCCTCAAAGATCAGCAAGGCGGCCTTCTGTGGAGCCACAGAAAATGGGGAAGATACTAAATGAATATTTTGCATCAGTATTTACTGTGAAAAAGGATATGGAAGATAGAGACTGTAAGGAAATAGATGGTGACACCTTGCAAAATGTCCAGATTATAGAGGAGGAAGTGCTAGATGTCTTGAAACGAGGAAAGGTGGATAAATCCCCAGGACCTGATCAGGTGTACTCGAGAACTCTGTGGGAAGCCAGAGAAGTGTGTTCTGGGCCTTTTGCTGAGATATTTGAGTCATTGATAGTCACAGGTGAGGTGCCGGAAGACTGGAGGTTGGCAAATGTGATGCCACTGTTTAAGAAGGGTGGTAAAGACAAGCCAGGGAACTATAGACCGGTGAGCCTAACCTCGGTGGTTGGCAAGTTGTTGGAGGGAATCCTGAGGGACAGGATGTACATGTATTTGGAAAGGCAAGGACTGATTAAGGAGAGTCAATATGGCTTTGTGCGTGGGAAATCATGTCTCACAAACTTGATTGAGTTTTTTGAAGAAGTAACAAAGAGGATTGATGAGGGCAGAGCAGTAGATGTGATCTATATGGACTTCAGTCAGCCGTTCGACAAGGTTCCCCATGGGAGATTGATTAGCAAGTTTAGATCTCATGGAATACAGGGAGAACTAGCCATTTGGATACAGAACTGGCTCAAAGGTAGAAGACAGAGGGTGGTGGTGGAGGGTTGTTTTTCAGACTGGAGGCCTGTGACCAGTGGAGTGCCACAAGGATCGGTGCTGGGCCCTCTACTTTTTGTCATTTACATAAATGATTTGGATGCGAGCATAAGAGGTACAGTTAGTAAGTTTGCAGATGACACCAAAATTGGAGGTGTAGTGGACAGCGAAGAGGGTTACTTCAGATTACAACAGGATCTGGACCAGATGGACCAATGGGCTGAGAGGTGGCAGACGGAGTTTAATTCAGATAAATGCGAGGTACTGCATTTTAGGAAAGCAAATCTTAGCAGGACTTATACACTTAATAGTAAGATCCTAGGGAGTGTTGCTGAACAAAGAGACCTTGGAGTGCAGGTTCATAGTTCCTTGAAAGTAGAATTGCAGATAGATAGGATAGTGAAGAAGGCGTTTGGTATGCTTTCCTTTATTGGTCAAATTATTGAGTACAGGGGTTGGGAGGTCATGTTGCAGCTGTACAGGACATTAGTTAGCTCACTATTGGAATATTGCGTGCAATTCTGGTCTCCTTCCTATTGGAAAGATGTGTGAAACTTGAAAGGGTTCAGAAAAGATTTACAAGGATGTTGCCAGGGTTGGAGGATTTGAGCTATAGGGAGAGGCTGAACAGGCTGGGGCTGTTTTCTCCTGGAGCGTCGGAGGCTGAGTGGTGACCTTATGGTGGTTTACAAAATTATGAGGGGCATGGATAAGATAAATAGACAAAGTCTTTTCCCTGGGATCGGAGAGTCAAGAACTAGAGGGCATAGGTTTAGGGTGAGAGGGGAAAGATATAAAAAAGACCTACGGGGCAACGTTTTCACGCAGTGGATGGTACGTGTATGGAATGAGCTGCTGGAGGAAGTGGTGGAGGTTGGTACAATTAAAACATTTAAGGGGCATTTGGATGTGTATATGAATAGGAAGGGTTTGGAGGGATATGGGCTGGGTGCTGGCAGGTGGGACTAGATTGGGTTGGGATATCTGGTCGGCATGGACGGGTTGGACCGAAGGATCAGTTTCCATGCTGTACATCTCAATGACTCCATGAGTCTATGACTGAGCGTTACTCACCCTACTTAAGCTGCTGAGTATCTTGAGTCTGAGAACTGCAACCAACTAGTGAAAAATAGATGAATTATTCAGAAACCAAACACGTTCTGAGATTCTGACCCAATAACTATGAACAACGATTCATTTCTAAACCAGGTTGCTCCTTGCAACTTGGAGAGAAATTCTTTGGATGGACATATCTGCACCCTGGCGATGGCAGTCATGAGCTTAGAAAATGTCAGAAAGATAGTTCTGGATAGACTTTTTTCCCAGGATACAGAGAAACCAGTAAGGGAATCACAGATACAGGAAGGGGAAAGTGCAACAACAACATCTATATATGTATGGAAAAATTTTGCTGACAGTTTTAAATAAAATGACAAAACTTCTCAGACTTCTCCAGTAATGTTTTATTTTAAAACAAGTCTAAAACGTTTGCAGTTCTAAAAGAGCTTCTGTTTTTTGTTATATGGGAGACAACTCCATTGAGCTGCACTTGCTGTCAGAGGCCTATTAGATTATTTCTTGATTTCACCTCTCGGGCTGATGATAAAGTGCTTTTCAGGAGAGCAGGGTGTAACGGTACAGTTCAGCAAGAATCTACGCTTCTATCAAAGCTATTTAAAATATATCAGTAACTTAGTAAGGGGAATGAAAGGAATGTGTCCATATTTGGTGACAGCAAAAAGCTAGATACATAATCATGCTGTGAAGTGGACAGCGACAGGGAGAGGCTGAATAGACTGAGGCTTTTTTTCCTTAGATTGTCAAAGGCTGAGGGGTGAATTTATAGAGGTTTATAAAAGCATGAGGGACATGGATAGGATAAATAGACAAGGTCATTTCCCCAGGATGGGGGATTCCAAAACTAGAGGGCATATGTTTAAGGTGAGAGGGGAAAGATTCAAAAGGGACCTGAGGGGTGACCTCTTCATGCAGAGGCTGGTGCATGCATCGAATGAACTGCCCAAGGAAGTGGTAGAAGCAGGTACAATGGCAACATTTAAAAGACCATTTGGATGTGTAAATGAATAGGAAGGGTTTAGAGTGATATGGGCCAAATGGGACTAAATCAATTTAGGATATCTGGTTGGTGCAGATAATTTGAACTGGGTCTTGTTTCTGTGCTGTATAATTCATTGAAGGGACCGTGGAAGGATTTCATAGACTCCCTACAGTGTAGAAGTAGGCTATTCAGTCCATTGTGTCCAGACGGACCCTCCAAAGAGCTCTCCATGCATACCCTACATTTCCCATAGCTTATCCTCCTAACTTTCTCATTTTAAACTACGGGTTATTTAGCCAATCCACCTAAATTGTACATTTTTGGACTGTGGGAGGAAACTAGAGTGCCTGGAGAAAATCTATTCAGGCACAGAGGGAATGTGTAAACTCTCAGGTGCCCATGAATCCCAGCCCGTGGCACTATAAGGCAGCAGTGCTAATCACTGAGTCATTGTGCTCAAGGGTATGACTGGCTAAGAAAAAGTTGTCAAAATATAATGTGCAGAAATATGCAATTAACCCTCTCATAGGAAGAATGGAAAAGCAGAATAATTTTTAATAGGTAGAAATCCAATAAAGGTTGGGTTTTTAAAGGATGTAGCTGTTTATATAGAGATCACAGAGAGTTCACATATAGATTCAGCAAACAGTAAGTAAGGTAAATGGTATATGATCCATCATTGCAAAAACATTTGCAGTTTATGAGTAGTAAATCTTACCATATTATAATGAGCTTTAGTGAGACCACATACAGAGCACAATTTGCAGTTTTGATCACCTTACCTAAGGAATGATGTACTTGCCTTAGACCAAAAATGTTCACTACTCTGTCGCCTGGAATGAGAAGGCTATCCTGTGAGAATAGGTTGAGTAGAATGGACCAATGTTTAAAAGAAGGTGGTATGTAACCATTGGAATGGCAATGGGAGCAAAGGAATTGTCAGGGATGCTGTATTTGAAAATAACGCTCATTTAATCACAATACTTTATGACAAAAAGGGGTAGTACAGTGGCTCAGTAGCTAGCACTGCTGCCTCACAGTGCTAGGTTCAATTCCACCCTCAATTGATTGTGTGGAGTTTGTATGTTCTCCTTGTGTCTGCTTGGGTTTCCTCCAGGTGCTACAGTTTCCTCCCACAGTCCAAAGATATGCACATTAGGTGAATTGGCAATGCCACATCACCCCCTAGTGTCCAGGGATGTGCAGACTAGATGGGTTACAGAGATAGGGTAAGGGGGTGAATATAGATGGAAGACTCTTCAGAGGGTTGGTGTGCACCCAAATTGCCTGCTTCCACAATGTAGGGATTCTGAAGCAACCCTACAGGATAGATGCAGAGAACCCATTTCCTTATGCTAGAGACTCTAGAATTAGACTAAGGAAAAGAGGGGAGAAGTTTAGAATTGAAGTAAAGGGAAATGTGTTCACTGAGAGGAATTCTCTGCCAAAGAAGGCCATGGGTGATCGGTTTAATACTGAGATTGACAGTCTTTAGGGCAGGAAAGATATTAAGGAACCAGAAGACAGGGATATGAAATGGAATTGATAGAAATTTTCAGCCACGATCTCATTGAATGACAGAGCAGGCTGAAGATCCTGCTCTTATTTCTTCAGTTCTTTCATATCAAAAAGGAACCATAAATCATATTATGGTGCGGTTTTAATATATGATGCTTAAATAAACCGGTTCTGAATTGCCCTTGAAAACTTAATTTGCTCTTCTGCAGAGCTTTGAAATATATTAATGCATTAGTAGTCTTTTATAAATGCAAGTTATTATTAAAACAGATTCATTGTAACAACATGAAGCCACAACACTGGCCAAAACACATTTTAATTCAAATACAAGGGATAACAAAGACTCGGGATTGTCAAAGTGTGACTAAGATAATTTTATTTGATCATATCAGCTTTATAGAAATAGTATCATTAGCAGTAAAGTTTGACAAAACTGAATTGACAACATGCATTTTGTTTATAAGTAGCATCGTACTTCAATATTCGCTGGCCTCAGTTAGCACAAGTACAAAAGCAATATATCACAAAATTTGGAAATCTGAGGCATGAGCAGTAAATGTTGGAAATAAACTATAGATCAGACTGCCTCTGTGGATGGGGAAAATGTTTTAAAATGAGAAGAGAAAGGTTAGACATGTAATGGGTCTTAAAATACAGGAGCAGGGAAAGGTAAAGACAATAGGGCTGCCCTCTCACTAGGGAGAGATGTCGAGTGCAAGCTTAACTTGAAGGTTATCATGCCTCAGGTGAGGGACGAGGATGATAAAGCAGACCCTTCATGGTAACCTCAGTTGGTGCATTCATTTGAACCCACACTGTTTGCTATTGGTCTACATTACACACCAGCTGTCCTTGTCAACTTGTATGAGTTCAACTGGTATTCCCTATGCTCTTGATCCCTGATTTCCAGTAATTCTTAATGATCAGATAGTAGTACATTCCATCCAGGCAGCAATTAATGTTCGCAAGGCATTGGGTTATTTGGAGAAAGACTCGCAGAGGTACCAAATATTCAAATATATAGCACCGCCTTGCTAAGAAGTACAACAGCATGGCTATGTGATAAGGTGTAAAGCAGAAAAGGAAGGTAACCAGATTTGAAGAGACAATATTCAAAGATGTCCTCATGTTCACATCATCTCTCTCTTCATCCACTCTTCGTAATGTTCTGATGATCTGGATACTGCAGAAAGACACAGTAACTGCAGAAATTAAAAAGATAATTTCCATACTCACAGGAATGGTACCCCTTTTCCAAAATTCATCAAAGTTTACAAAGCAAATTTCGCTTGTCTGATTTCCATCAGATTCGATGTAATTCGGAATACTTGCAGACCAGATACAAGTCCACATCACACTGCAGACAATGATGGCTTTCTTTGGTGATCTGAGGGTTTGTGCCAGAAAGGGGTGTTTGATAGCGATGTAGCGATCCAGTGAGATCAGCGTTGTTAACAGGATCGTCCCATAGGTGTTCACAAAATACAGAGACTCCACAAACTTACAGAATATTGGTCCCAGGTGCCACTTCCAACCCACTTGAAAGGCATGGATTTTGAAAGGCAGAGAGAAAAGCAGAAATATATCGGAAAAAATCAGGTTTATCATGTAGATCGTAGATTCAATCAGCGTCTTTATCTTGGTGCAGAATATCCACAGTGCAGCCAAATTAATAACCAGCCCCAGAATGAATGTCGGTATGTAAACCACATATTGAAATACTTCCACGAATGGAATGTGCGGTGGAATGCTCACTACGCACATGTTTGCTGAAATTAACATGACTGGTTGTATGTGTTGGTATACGGTAAGTCAATAAGTTTACCAAAATCGGTGTGTATGTAAACTTCCTGAAATTTTCTTTCTCTCTTACAAATCCAGGAATGCCAATGTTTCTTCAATACACTGCACGGTATATAAAAATATGTACCGACGATTCTTCGCTGAGGAGATTTGCAGCCATGCTGTTTTCGACATTAATTCTGAATGTTAGGTTGACGGCACCCACCACATCCTGCCCAATCTTCCTGTCAGAATCAGAGTGGTGACATAAATAGAAAGTCAAGTTTACTTGAGCAGATACCGCTGCTTCTTATGATGAATGACTGAATGTAGACAACAAGTGTTTTCTGTTCATTATTTTCCACTATTTGCGTGACATTTTACTGTAAATTATTATTTTAAAGCATGAAACAAGTTAAAAGGACATTAGGTCACACCTCATGTGGATATAACACTTAAAACCAAACCCTGCTCTTCCCAGAATCATCACAAAAGTGAAAGATTTTCCAAAGTATGCAATATTCCCCAAATGATCTGTCATTTTCGACCCAGGTTAACACACAGCATGAGCACGTTTCTGAACTTAAGAATTGCTGCTTGTTACAATAGACTCTAGTGACAAGCAAACAACTAATAACTGTAGGTATCGAACTCCACTAGTTATAACACATGCAAACATACTCAGAGAAATACAAAAGAATCATTGATGTTACGGATGGAGGAAAATTCAGGAAAGCTGTTCAAATGTCCCTGTCCACAGGGTCTGCGGCGATATCGATTTGGCTTTCTGGGACTTGCTGCTCCTTGATCTCACATTTCCACGTACTTTCACTTGCTTTCAGGAGGCACCTGGTTCACAAATTATGAAATCTCTGATTTGTTGGTTAAAAGTAATAGATTACGACACCTGGTGAGGTAAAATAAACTGGTTTGCTTCAGATTTTAGACACCATTTACTGCAGGGAAAAAAATACCTCTGACTATATTATACACATCCATAAGAAATTCGACCACAGGAAGCCAATCGCGTTGCTGGCAGGTCTTCATCAGTCCATAGACCAGTCACCTACTTGTTTCGGATGAATTTCACTGTACATCCCTCCCGGTGTCAGTTCATCAGCAACTAATCTTTCCCCACTAGTTGAGCAAATAAAGGTTCAAACCGTACATACAATTCATGCTTTTAAAAAGTGCAGCTATCAATTCCAAAATCCTTGCTTTTTAAATGTGTCTTTCTCCAATTACCAGTTACTCTCACGTACCTTAGTAGGGACAACATAAGCAACCATGTGGTGCAAACTTACATCAACCAGAAAGGTTTCAAGCCTATCTGTGCCCTATTAATTGATCGAACTTCAGTCTTGCATGCTGCACTTGACAAATGTCAGATTTACATCTTCACTCTTGTTGTTCAGTGACTCCTGCTGGAGGTAATGTGTACTTTAGCAGAGAGAGGGATTAGGTTGGTCTATGAATGAATGGCATGTGGAAACATTGAACTGGACTTTAGTCTAGGGGTATATTTTAACCAGGGTGCGGGGAAGCCTGTGGAGATGCTGTAGAGTTGTGAAATTTTGAAGAATTAATTTCTCGAATGTCCTTGTAAAGTTAACTGCAGGATTTATGAAATTTGCTTTGTTCTCTGTGGTTCCAGCCCACAAGCGATCTGATTGATAGACAGCAGGGTCTTCAGTGTTGTAAAGTGAAAGGTGGGTAAATGTACCATCACTAACTGTGACCAGTTTGCAGTAATTCTTTTTAATTCTGGCCCGTTATACAGTGAGATAGACAATGGGGACAAGATTCAGGAAAGGTCCAACATAACTTTATTGAACAATTTACCAAAGAAACACAATATTTATTAGACTCTACTGTTGTAGCTTAATTAGACTCCATCAGACTCTATAAGTCTCTTCACAGTAAACAGTAAATCTCAGGTAAACTGTCACAAATCTACTGTGGCTACCTAGTTTTAATATGAGCTTCCCAGTACATTCTACTGAGAGGTCTCTACTACTGAACTTGAACTGATGGTTTAGGATCTGTAGTCATCAATTTTGGCTTCTCCTCTCTTCTAGGGCTGGTTCTGTACTTCGGCTGACCTCTCTGAGGTTGTGTCTGTGGCGATGCTTTTGAAAACGTTGCAAAAAACAGAGAGCTGGACCTCCATGTTTCCCCTTTTTATTCCCCCTCTTCGAAGATCCTGTGGCCTGTGTCTATGATAGCATTGTGCAGGACAGGAAGATCCAGTGAGGTGACATTTTTTGCATATTTGAAGGTTGCAGAACAGGGTTTTGAACTGTTCAACTGTTAAGAGTTGTCCTTGTTACATCTGCTTCTGGTCTCCGACCAAGCTGTGTTTCACCAACTCTGTGCAGCATTATTCTAACAGAGGTAGTTCACTGGAGATGCAAACAATGGTTCAGTCTGAAACAATGTGGCTGTTGACACCTGGCAGGCAGTTTCAGTGGAAGATTAGTTGTCCAATGTCTGACGGCATGAATACTGAATACTGTCTGTTCTAGCTCTGCTCCAGAGGACTGGAGAACAGGCAATGTAGTTCCTATGTTTAAGAAGGACAACGGGGATAATGCAGGAAATCACAGGCTGGTGAGCTTGACTTCAGTGGTGGGGAAATTATTGGAGAAGATTATTAGGGATAGGATTTAGTCATGTTTGGCAACAAAAAAATGAACTTATTAGCAATAGGCAGTATGGCTTTGTGCAGGAAGTTTGTGCCTCACAAAATTGATTGAGTGTTTTGAGGAAGTGAAAAAGGTAACTGATGAGGGCAGGCTGGTAGATGCTGTGTATATGGGCTTTACCAAGGCCTTTGAAAGGTCTTTGGTGGCAGGCTGATTCAAGATTCATATGTGAATCACAATGAGCTGGTAAGATGGATACAGAACTGGCTTAGTCATCGAAGACAGAGTAGCAGTGGAAGGGTGTTTCCAGACTGGAGATCTATGACCAGTGATGTTCCACAGGGATCAGTGCTGGGACTTCTGAATGTAGGTAAACTGATTGGTATATTTGTGAATGACATGAAGTTGGGAGAGCTGTAGATAGTGAGGAGGATTGTTAGAGGTTGCACAGGATATAGATAGCCTGGAGACTTAGTGGAGAAATGGCAACTGGACTTAAATCTGGATAAAGGCGAAGAGATAAATTTTGGGAGAAGTAATGTAGGAGGGATCTATACAGTAAATGACAGGACCCTTATTAACATCAACAGGCAGAGAAATCTAGGCATGGAAGTCCACAGTTCCCTGAAAGTGGTAGCACAAGTGGATAAGGTGGACAAGAAGGCATTGGGAATGCTTGCCTTTATTGGTAGGGGTATAGAGTACAAAAATTCGTAAGTAATGTTGCAGGCATATAGAACTTTAGTTAGGCAACATTTAGAATAATGTATACAGTTCTGGCCGCCGCAGTACCAGATGGATGTGAAGGCTTTGAGAGAGGGTATTAGCTATGAGGATAGAATGGACAAACTTGATTTGTTTTCACTTGACCTTTGCAGGATGAGGGGTGACCTGATAGAAGTTTACAAAATTATGAGAGGCGTGGATAGAATAGCTATTCAGAGTGTTTTTTCCCCAGTAGAAATTATTGTCAATTACTATGGACATAGGTGTAAAGTAGGAGAAAGTGAGGACTGCAGATGCTGGAGATCAAAGTTTTAAAGTGTGCTGCTGGAAAAGCGCAGCAGGTCAGGCAGCATCAAAGGAGCAGGAGAATTGATGTTTTTGGCATAAGCCCTTCTTCAGGAATGAGGAGGGTGTGCCAAGCAGGCTAAGATAAAAGGTAGGGAGGAGGGACTTAGGAGAGGGGCATTGGGAATACGATAGGTGGAAGGAGGTTAAAGTGAGGGAGAAGTTAATAGGAGATGTGAAGCGAGTTGTTTTACATGAGGTGTAAGAGGTAAGTGCCTGGTATGCACAGCCAGAGGAGGTGGTAGAGGTAGACACAATAGCAATGTTTAAGAGGCACCTTGACAGATATATGAATAGAAAGGGAATAGAGGGAGATGGACCGCATAGAGGCAAAAGCATCAGTGAAGTCCTGGTGGGCCAAAGGGTCTGTTCTTATGCTGCACTATTTTTTTGTCTTTTCTTTGTTCTTTGCGGTTTGTAAGTTTCAGACTCCGGCTAGGTTTGGCCTTCACTTCCACATTTTGAGTTTTTAACCATGCTCATGAGAAAGAATGTCAATATTCCCGTAACAATCCTGGAGGTCATGGGTCACCTGATTATAATGCCTACTTCATAGAGTTGACGCCTAAGAGAGCCAATAACTGTGTCGAGGGATTAAATGAGATCTTGATGTCGAGCCTAGGAGAATATATCACCGGATGGATGGGAGTTAGGTCATGTTACATGATGGTCCATTGGGGATCTTGCTTGATGGGCAAGGGTTGGATGGCAGTCTGGAGATCTTAACTGTGGGGCACCCAATAATGGTTGGCAGTGTCCAATGATGGTCAGAATTAGAAGGGAAGTAGAATGAGTACAGGAATAGGGGTTTAATGAGCCTGGAAGAAGAACTTCTGTTCTTCTTCATCCACATCCATTTGGATCACTAATGTCCTTTAGGGAAGGAAACTGCCATCCATACCTGGTCTTGCCTACATGTGACTCCAGACCCACAGCAACATGGTTGACTCTTCACTGCCCTCTGGAAATTAGGGACAGACAATAAATGCTTGCCTATGAATGCATACTGTGAATGCATTTTAAAAAAAGCAAACTATGCTATAAAATCATTTAACTCAGGGACTGAGTCTTTCTTGCTCTACCTAAGCTGCTGATTATCTTGTGTCTGAGAACTGCAACCAACCAGTGAAAAGAAGCTGGATTATTAATCCATTTACTGTAGAAACTCATTATAATTATTGTATGGTCAACTTCTTCTCCTTAAACAGACTTGTTGTCTATACTTTGTTTACCTTAAAAAATTAAAATTAAAAGCTGAAAGAAGGTGAATTCCTGATCAGTTTGATTTCTGTTCCAGGTTTCTTGCAATGTAATCCCAAAGATGAAGCCATGCCAAAGGACCTTTTGAGTTAGGATTAAAGCCTTGATTGATACTTTTAGATCAATTCCATTTTAGCGATGATTTTGATTCAATTTTAGATGTATTTACACTCTTGGGTATGAACCTTGGCTTCATGGGTTACACTCTTGCCTCAGTCAGAATGTTGTTGAATTAGGTTCTACTCATAATTGAGGTTGACACTGCATTTTGGAGATCCCATCTTTCAATGAGATCCTCACCTGAAGCCCTGTCTAGCTGTTTGGCACTCTACCTGCATATTGAAAAAGAGCATGTCAGTTCTCAGCAAGAGACAATGAACAAAAGAAAACTCACCAATTAGAAATTAACCTGAAATCAAGTTAAATCCCTTCACCAGTTGCAATTTATATTTCAAGACATTTTATTATTTCTAGAATTAATAGGCTGTTAATAAATTTTAAAATGAGAACTAGAAATTAAAATGTTGGCTCTGTGGGAATGTAAGATGTGTATTTTTGTGGACAGAGACCACTCTCTTAGATTGGCAACTCTGCGGGAAATGTTGAATAACCCTTGAATAACCCTAACTCAGAATCTTTGAGTGGGAGTTTAAGTTGATAACATCCTAACATGTGACAAAGGATGAGAATTCGATTTTTATGCTTCATTTGTGCACTGCTTGCAAGGGTAGCATTTATTACTGATCCCTAATTATCCTTCAGAATGCATTAGTGAGATGCCTTCTTGAACTGTTGAAGTCAATGTGTGTCATCCATAATGCTGTTGCCAAACATATCCTGGGATTTTGACCCAATAACTATGAACAGCAATTGATTTCAAAAACAGGTTTCTCCTTACAACTTGGGAGAGAAATTCTGTGGACAGTATTTCTACATATCAGCATCCCATGATGGTGGAAGTCATGAGCTTATAAAGTGTCAGAAAGAGATTTCTGGACAGATTAATTTCACAGGACACAGAGACACCAATCATTAAGAGAATCACAGATACAGGAAGGGGAGAGTGCAACAAAAAACTTCTATCTATGTATGGAAAGATCTTGCTGACATATTTACATAAAATTAAATATTCACAGATGTCTCCTGTAACATTTTCTTAACAATTCTAAAACCTTTGTAGTTCTAATAAAGCTTCTGTTTGGTGTTAGATAGGAAGCAACTCCATTGAGCTCCACTTGCTGTCAGATGGCTAGTAGATTATTTCACAGTTTCAACTTTAGACTGTTGGTGATGTGCTTTTCAGGAGAGCAGGATATAAAGGTGCCATTTTGATTGATTGATTTATTGTCATGTGTATCTAAGTACAGTGAAAAACTTATTTTACAAGCAGTACAGGAGATCATAGTAAGCAGGACATACAGATCATAGGATGAAAAAAAATACTTGGACAGAGGTGTACAGGTTCCACCACACAGGGTGTGTGCTAGGCAAGGTCGACATTAGCAAGATCAGCAATATTTGAAGTTGGGGAGTCCAGTCATCAGTCTAATAACGGCTGAGAAGAAGCTGTTTCTGAACCTTGTGGTGCCTGTGTTCAAGCTTCTATATCTTCTGCCTGGTGGAATAGGTTGTAGGAGAGCATTCCAGGGATATGATGGGTCTTTGATGATGTTGGCAGCCTTTCCATGGCAGCGAGCCATGTACATGGAGAACATAGATGGAAAGTTGCCTCTGTGTTGGACTGAGCTGTGTAGTTTCTTACTGTCCTGGGCAGAGTAATTGCGGTACCAGGTCATTATGATCTGGACAGTAAGCTGCAATTGTACATATGTAAATGTTGGTGAGGGATCTTGTGGACATGCCAAATTTCCTGACCCACCTGAGGAAGAAGAGACGTTGTTCTGCCTTCTTGACTGTTGCATCTATGTGGGAAGTCCAGGCCAGGTTGTCAGTTATCATCACTCCGAGGAACTTGATGCCTTCCATCCTCGCAACCTCAGCTCTATTGATGTATATGGGGTGTGTTCTCCTTCCTGCTTTCTTAAATCAATGATCAGTTCTTTAGTTTTGCCGACATTGAGAGGTTGTTCTCATTGCACCATGCCACCAAGCCTTCTATATCCTTTCTGTATTCTGCCTCATCGTCGTTAGATATCTGTCCTACTAAGGTGGTGTCATCAGCAAAATTGTAGGTGGCGTTCATTCAGAATTTCGCTACAGAGTGTGGTGTACAGAGATGATAGTAGGGGGCTGAGGACGCATCCTGGGGGAGTCTCCAGTGTTGAGTGTTATTGTGGATGAGGTGCAGTTGTCTATCTTCACTGAATACAGTCTGTGAGTCAGAAAATGGAGGACCCAGTTGCAGAGGGCAGAGCCGAGATTTGGGTCTCGGAAGAGCTGTAGTCAATGAGCAGGAGTCTGATGTAGGTGTCCTTGTTGTCCAGATGTTCCAGGGATGAGTGCAGGGCTACGGAAATGGCATTTTGTTGTGGACCTAATACATCAGTAAGCAAATTGTCCAGGGTGGAGGCAGGCTGGGAGACTGGAGTTGATGTGGGCCATGACCAGCCTCTTGAAGCCCTGCATGATAGCGGAGGTCAGAGTCACTGGACAGTAATCGTTAAGGCACGATGCATGTGCTTTCTTATGTACTAGAATGATGGTGTCCTTCTTGAAGCAGATGAGGTCTTCAGCTTGTAGGAGGAGAGCAGGAAGATAGTGGCACAGTGGCATGGTGGCACAGTGGTCAGCACTGCTGCCTCACAGCGCCAAGGACCTGGGTTTGATTCCAGCCATGGGCTGTGTGGAGTTTGCACGTTCTTCCTGTATCTGCCTGGGTTTCCTCTGAGTGCTCTTATTTCCTCCCACAGTCCAAACGTGCAGATTAGGTGAATTGACCATGCTAAAATTGCCCACAGTGTTCTGGGATGTGTAGGTTAGATGCATTGGTCACAGGTAAATATAGAGGAACAGGGTAGGGGAATGGGTCTGGATGGGTTACTCTTTGGAGGGTCAGTGTGGACTTGTTGGGCCAAATATTCCACACTGTAGGGATTCTATGATGTTGGTGAATACCTCCACCAGTTGGCTTGTACAGGATCCAAGAGCTTGGAGATGTCCAAGCACTTTGCTTTCCTTGTACAGCAAGTACATATGCTTGTCTCAGCTATTTAAAATTTATCAAGGATTTAGTAAAGGGCATGAAAGAAATGAGTCCACATTTGGTGACAACACAAAACTAGATAGGAAATCATGCTTGAAGAGCACAGCTGTAGAGAGAGGCTTAATAATTTGGGGGATTTTGTCCCTAGAATGTCTGATACCGATGGGTGACCTTATAGAGGTTTATCGAATCATGAAGGGCATAGATAGGGTGAATAGCCAAGATGTTTTTCCCAGGATATGGGAGTCAAAACCTTGAGGGCATAGGCTTAGGGTGAGATGGGAAAGATTTAAAAGGGACCTGAGGGGCAACTTCTTCACAAAGAGGGTGGTGTGTTTATGAAATGAGTTGTCACAGGAGGTGATGGAGGCTAGTACAATTATAACATGTAAATGGCAACTAGGTGGGTATATGAATAAGAAGCATTTAGAGGAATATGGGCCATATGCTAGCAAATGGGTCTAAATCAATTTAGGATCCCTGGTCTGCACAGAGAAGTTGGACTGAAGGGTCTGTTTCTGAGCAGTATACCTCAATAAAGGGACTGTGAGAGGATTTCATTGAATCACTACATTGTGGAGGCCCCAGCCATTCAGCCAATCAAGTTGACACCAATCTTCCAAAGAGCTTCATACTCACCTATAATCCTGCATTTCCCATGACCGATCAACCTTACCTGTGCATCGTTGGGCTGTGGGAGGAAATAATGGCGGCTGGAGGAAACTCATGCAGACACAGGGAGAACATATAAACTCCACACAGACAGTCACCCAATGCTAGAATTGAACCTGGTCTCTGGTGCTGTGAGATAGCAGATCTAACCACTGAGGGACATTACTTAGGTGTATGACTGGGTAAGAAATAGTCATCAAAAAATAATTTGGGGAAATATGAAATTAACCCTCTTGTAGCAAGAATGGAAAAGCAGAATGTTTTTAAAAGGTAGAAATCCAATAAATGTTGAATTTTTAAAGGGATTGAGAATTTTAACATAGATTACAGGAAGTAAATATGCAGATACAGCAAACACTTAGTAGGGTAAAAGGTATATTATCCTTTATTGTAGTTTAAGACTAGGAAATCTTATTGTAGTTATAAAGTGTTTTGATGAGACCATACAGCAAGCACAGTGTTCAGTTTTGATCACCTTAGGTAAGGGCGGAAAGATTTGCCTTAGAGCAATAAAGATGCAAAAAATGTTTACTATTCTGGCTCCTGGAATGGAAAGGTTTTCCTAGAGATTGAGTAGAATAGGCCAATATTCTCCAGGGCTTAAAAGAAAGAGATATGTAACCATTGGAACAAAAGACGTAACTATTCTTAAGAGGCTTGGCAGGGTAGATAGATTCACAGAGTCATAGAGTTGTACAGAACGGAAACAGATCCTTTGGTCTAACTCATCCATGCCAACAAGATATCCTAACCTAATCTAGTCCCATTTGCAAGCACTTGGCCCATGTTCCTCTAAACCCTTCCTATTTATATACCCTCCAGGTGCCTTTTAAAAGTTGTAATTGTACCAGCCTCTACCACTTCCTCTGGCAGCTCATTCCATACACACACCACCCTCTGTATGAAAACATTGCCCCTTAAGTCCCTTTTAAATCTTTCCCCCTCATTCTAAACCTATGTCCTCTAGTTCTGTACTCCCCCAATCCCAAGAAAACACCTTGCCTATTTATCCTATCCATGGCCCTCATGATTTTATAAACCTCTATAAAGTTACCCCTCAGAATCTGGTGCTCCAGGGAAAACAGCCCCGGCCTATCCAGCCTCTCCCTATAGCTCGTATCCTCTAATGCTGGCAACATCTTTGTAAATTTTTTCTGAACCCTTTCAAGTTTCACAACATCCTTCCGATAGGAGGGAGACCTGAATTGCACGCAATATTTCAAAGTGACCTAACCAATGTCCAGTACAGCCTCAACGTGACCTCCCAACTCCTGTACTTAATGCTCTGTCCAATAAAAGGAAACATACCAAACACCTTCTTCACTATCCTATCTACCTGTGACTCC
The DNA here is from genome assembly GCF_004010195.1 of Chiloscyllium plagiosum. Taxonomy (NCBI): domain Eukaryota; kingdom Metazoa; phylum Chordata; class Chondrichthyes; order Orectolobiformes; family Hemiscylliidae; genus Chiloscyllium; species Chiloscyllium plagiosum. Next base: position 20,713,125 of record NC_057722.1, on the reverse strand, counting down.
ACTTTCAAGGAGCTATGAACCTGCACTCCAAGGTCTCTTTGTTGCTTAGAAACTATTTCCTTTCACTCAAACATCTAGAACTAGACTAATGAAAAAAGAGCAGAAATTCAGAATTGATGTGAAGGGAAATGTCTTCACTGAGAGGAGTTCTCTGCCTCAGAGGCTGTGGATGATCAGTTTAATACTGAGATTGACAGTCTTTAGGGCATGAAAGACATTAAGGAACAAGAGGATATGGCAATAAAGTGGAATTCATGCAGATTTTCATGATCTTATTGAATGGCAGAGCAGCATCAAAAATCCTGCTCCTATTTCTTATGTTCTTTAATTCTTCACCACCATTCTTAAAGAGTCTTTCATCTTGCATCCATAGGTATCAAAAAGAATCAGAAATCCTGTTATGGTGGGTTTTAATATATAATGCTTAAATAAACCGGTTCTGAATTGCCATACAAATTTAATTTGCTCTTTTGAAGAACATTGAAGTATTTTATTGCATTAGTGGTGCTTTATAACTTCAAGTTAAAACATATTCACTAGAACATTTCTATCACCAATATCACAAAGATACATCGCTAGCCAAAATGTACCTTCATTCAAATGCAAAGGGTAACAAAGACTAAGAGTCATCAAAGGGTGACTAAGATAATTTTGTTTGATCATATCAACTGTATAGAAGTAGTATCATTGTACTGCACTGAAATTTAGAATAAAGCAGTAAAGTTTGACAAAACTGAATCTACAACATTCATCTTGTTTATAAGTAGCATCGTATTTCAATATTCGCTGGGCTCAGTTAACACAAGTACAATGGCATAAAACAAAAACAGAATATTGCAAAATTTGGAAATCTGAGGCATGATCAGAAAATTTTGGAAATAAACTGTAGGTCAGGCATCCTCTGTGGATTATTTCTTTTTAAATGAAAAGAAAAATGTTAGGCATGTAACAGGTTTTAAAGTACAGGAGCAGGGAAAGGTAACGACAATAGGGCTGCTCTCTCACTAGAGAGAGATGACTGGTGAAACTTAACTTGAAAATCATCTTGCCTCAGGTGAGGGGCAAAGATGAAAAAGCAGAACCTTCATGGTAACCTCAGCTCATGCATGAATTGAATCCATACCATTGTTATTAGTCTGCATTACACTCCAGCTCTCCAGCCTACTGAGCTGCTTTATCTGAAGAGCTGTTATTTAAACTTATCCTTTGCAGGAACTAAGAGGTCTTTTAATAATTTCTTATATATCTTAAACTAAACATTATTCACTATTTCAACTGCATTAACTAACCAAACCTTTATTTATTCCCTTCATTTATGTGATTCACTTTAAAATTCATTTTAGGTTATCACATAGTGAGAGACCATTGAAACTGATTTTCAATTAATTTTATATATCACACAGCTACACATCCAATGTGTGTGATATTTTCATTGGGAGAGAACCAACATTGCTAATAATCTGGAACTAAGACTTACTGTTATCATCTTTTTGGAACAAGATCCAATGAAAACAAATCCCATTTGTTTTTGCACATTACTTTTTATTCTAAGCTGCACTAAGGTAACAATATATGTTTAATGAATTATTCCAAGAGGTTTATTTTATTACCCATTTTCTTCATGCAGAGGCTGTAATCAACAAGGTAAATGATTGTAAATTCATGTAACCAAGGTAAAAAGAGGAAAATGAAGTTGAGAATTCAATTTGTATGAGTTGAATTAGTATCCTCTATGCTCCTGATCTCTAATTTCCAGAAATTCTTAATGATCAGATAGTAGTACATTCCATCCAGGCAGCAATTAATGGTCACCAAACATTGAGTGATCTTGAGAAAGACTCGCAGGGGTGCTAGATATTCAGATATATAGCACTTCCTCGCTAACAAGTATAACAGCATGGCTATGTGATAAGGAGTAAAACAGAAAAGGAAGGTTACCAGATTTGAAGAGACAATATTCAAAGATGTCCTCATGTTCATATCATCTCTCTCTTCATCCACTCTTCGTAATGTTCTGATGATCTGAATACTACAGAAAGACACAGTGACTGCAGAAGTTAAAAAGATAACTTCCATACTCACAGGAATGATACCCCTTTCCCAAAATTCATCAAAGTTTACAAAGCAAATTTCCTTTTTTTGATTTCTGTCAGGTTGGATGTAATTTGGAATGCTTGCAGACCAGATACAAATCCACATCACAGTGCAGACAATGATGGCTTTCTTTGGTGATCTGAGGGCTTGGGCCAGAAAGGGATGCTTGATAGCAATATAGCGATCCAGTGAGATCAGTGTTATTAACAGGATTGTCCCATAGGTGTTCACAAAATACAGGGACTCCACAAACTTACAGAATATTGGTCCCAGCTCCCACACTCCATTCATCTGGTCTGCATGGATTTTGAAAGGCAGAGAAAAAAGCAGAAATATGTCAGAAAAAATCAGGTTTATCATGTAGATCGTAGATTCAATCAACTTCTTCGACTTGATGCAGAGTATCCAGAGCGCAACCAAATTAATAATCAGCCCCAGGATGAACGTTGGTATGTAAACCACATACTGAAAAGTCTTCACGAATTGAAGGTCCGTTGTATTGTTCAAATTACACATATTTGCTGAAAGTAAAAAAGGCTATGTGATTATTTGAATCAGGATCTGAGTTAATTAATAATATTTTACTTTTAACTTGAACTTGCAATAATTTTCTAGTCTGTACAATTTGATAGAATAAATGTCACTGAATTAAATCCGAAACTAAACCTGCAATATATTGTTGGAATTTGAAAGCACTTGTTGAGTTTTCTCGAGTTATATCTGTTAGTGTACTGGCCACATCCTGTATTACGTAAATGTCAGAAAGGCTGAGTGGTCCTCTCACCATATTCTGAAGAAATGAGTGAAAAAAATATCCATGGCAGAACCTTCAGCTGCTAAACGGTGAAAGAGAGTGTGAAAAAAAATTTAAATTTTAAAAAAATTCAATGGCATTGTTACCTTGTGGTTGGAGAATTTTTAATTTATTGAGCCCTTGAAATGTCACTCACCATAGTAACATGAAGACTGTTCACTGGATTCATAATCAAAAGCATGTTCTAATGATCTGGAGACATAAGTTCAAGTCCCAGTCCAGCAGTGGTAAATTCAATTTATTAAATATATTTGGAATAAAACGACAGTATGAGTATTGGTGAAACTACCCAACTGATATAAAATCCTATTTGGCTTAACAATAATATTTACGGGAGGAAACCTATTATCTACCCTGGTTAATATGTAATTCCAGACCTGTTGGATTGTTCTACAATATCTTAGTGAAAGTGACTCGCCATAGGAAGTTGAGAATGTTTTGTCTTGTGGGAGCTACTAGAAGTAATGGTCATTGTTTCAAATAAGCAGTTGTCCATTTAAGACAGAAATATTAATATTTTCTCCTAGTACTTTTTTTCAAAAAGAGTTAACGTAGTTAACATCGTGAGTATTGATTCCATAGAAATAATGGGTCTGAGGAACTACTTGTGCAAAATAAGGGCTAACAGATGAATAGCTATTTTGTATCTGTCTTCACTAGAAAAGACAGAAATAATATCCCAGAAATAGCTTTGAATCATTAAATGGAAATGATGGAGGAACTCAAGCAACTTGCAATTGCCAGGAAAGTGGAACTGATCAAACCAGAGCTGCGCACTTTAATGTCCCCATGCCCCTTGGACTTTATTTTAAGATCTTAAAAAAAAGTGGTCAGTGAGGTAGTTGATTGGTTTCATTTTCCAAAATTCCCTAGATTTGGGGAAGGTTCCATTAGATTAGAAATTAAAGAACTGAATGCCTTTGTTCAAAAAGGAAGAGAGACACAGAGTAGGAAATTACAGGCCAGGTAACCTCTGTCAAACAAATATGTGGAAGCTATTATTAAACATCTTGTAGGAGGGAACATAAAAGAAATTGTGGCTAACAGACCGAGTCAACATGGTTTTGTAAAAGGATTATCAAGTGTAACTCATTTCTTAGAGTTCTTTGAAGAAATAACTGATGCTGTGGAAAAGAGGAACTGATTAGATTACTTACAGTGTGGAAACAGGCCCCACACCAACCTGCAACCCACTGAGACCCATTCCCCTACACCTAACACTGCGGGCAATTTAGCATGGCCAATTCACCTAACCTGCACATTTTTGGACTGTGGGAGGAAACCCACACAGACACAGGGAGAATGTGCAAACTCCACACAGTCAGTCGCCTGAGGCAGGAATTGAACCCGGGTCTCTGGTGCTGTGAGGCAGCAGTGCTAACTACTGTGCCACCATCATTGTACTGAGACTTCCAGAAGGCATTATTAAAGGTTATTGAAAAAAATGAGTGCTTCTGATTTATGCAGTAACAAATTGACATGAATAGAAGATTGGCTATCTAATAGGAAACAGAAAATAGGCATACATAGTTCATTTTCTGATGAGCAAGCTGTGATGATGGTATGCCATGGGAAACTATGCTGGGGCATCAATTTATGTAATGTAGGAATGAAAAAATTGTTGCTAAATTTACACAGATCAATGTAGGAAAGTATGTTGTATAGAGTACATAAGGAGGTTACAAAATAGATAGGGATAGTGAGTTGGTAGAATAATGTATAAGCAATGGAATGTAATGTAAGAAAACATGAAATTGTCCATTTTGCAAGTGAAATAAGAATATAACAAGCATATGATCCAATTAGTGAGCGATTACAGACATCTGAGATGCAGAGGAATCTGGGTTTCCTAGTGCATTACTTGCAAAGGATTACTATTCTGGAACAGTAAGTAATTAGGAGAGAGATTGGAATGTAATCATTTTAATGAGAGGAATTAAATACAAAAACAGGGAGGTTGTGCTCCAGTTAGACAGTGCATTGGTGGGACTGCACAGTGTTTTCTACCAATGCCTTTACTCAAAGAGGATGTGAATGCATTAGAAGCAGTTGAAAGAAAGTTTCGTAGACTAATATCAGGAATGGGAAGATTCTTTTAGAAGAGAAGGTTAGACAGACTAGGTTTGAATTTGCTATTGTTTAAATGATTAATAGGCAATTTGATTGAAACATATCAGATCCTGAGCAGTCTGGACAGGGTGGATCTGGAAAGAATGATTATTTCTGTGGGAAAATCTGAAAGTAGGATCTTCCTTTAAAAATCAGGGGTCATCAATTTAAAATAGTTTTTGTTCCTGTCAGATGGCCATGAAACTTTGTAATTCCCTTATCTGAAATGTGATGGAAGCACAGCTTGAATATTTTCAAGGCAGGTGGAGGTAGTTCTTGGTAAGGAATGGCATAAATGTTATCAGCATAAGTGGGTGTGTAGGTGAGGTTAGAATCAGATCAACCATGATCTTACAGAATGATGAATATAGCTCAAGAGCTGAGTGTCCTACTCCTGCTCCTAATATGCCAGTTTGTTTGTTCATACGTCCTTAGGTTCAGAGAATAAACTCAGGCAGAAAGGTTTGAGCAAAGAAGGGATTTCAAAAGGAGCAAGAGAATCTTAAGATTGAGGCTGGCTGAAAATAGAACACAGTGGAAGCTGCAAATCTTAAGGAAAAATAAAAATGAAAAGAAAACAACTCAGCATCCTTGGTGAGGCGAAGAATTAATGTTTTCGGTCATAACATTTCATTATAATGATGTGATAGGATTTCAACAAGGGAGCATGGGACCAGGACAACAGACGGTCTGTGTTAGGGTGGAAGAGAGGAATGATTGAAAGACAGAAGAGTTGGTCCTCCAGAGTGATGGGGAAAGAAACAAGGAAACAAAAGATGTGCCTTGTGCAGATATGCTGATTGACAGCAAAACTGAGAGAGAAAGCAAATCATGCAAAGGTTTGGGGGGGGGCATGAAGCAGAGTTTAAAGTCAGAAATTGTTGAAGTCAATGTTGAGTCTGTAAGGCTGTAAAGTGTGTAACCAAAAGATGTGATGTTCTTCCTCAAACTAACATTGAGTGACACTGCTGCAGGCCAGTGACAGAGATGTCAGTGTGAGGACAAGGTAGTGGGTTACAATAACCGGCCACTTGGAGCTTGGTGTCTGATGTCCATTTTGCCTCCTGACAGGACGGGCGATGATCATGCTATCAACCATAACAAGATGGTGGATGTGGCAGGATAGGAGGTGTTCGGGCTCCTGACCTGTCCGCTCCTTCTTGCATGGCTGACATCATTTTATTTTGGAATTTTATTTTAGTTTTCTTCATTTAACTTTTGGATCAAATCCATTTTCTCTTCTTTCTGAAGCTGCAGAGATGGAGAGAGGTTGCAGGTAGATGCTGAGCAGCAGATCTGATCCATTCCTTGTTGCCATGGCATTCACCCTTCAACAACTGTTCCAGCATTTGACGAATTGGGGTCCGTTCTTTGCCCCTGATGTTTTAGTGTTGTCTGCGACGGGGTGGGGGGAATGAATGATCCCTGGGCCCTTGGGAGTTAATTTAGAGTCTAGGAAGTTGAGGTGGGCCCCTGATTCTTGAGATTTAGGACAGTCTCCTGGCTATGGGGGTGGCTGGACTATTAGTGGCTTTGGCAGAGGTGACGTTCTGGGTCCTGTCAGCTTCAGTATGCTTCCTCCTTGGACTTGGAGCCTCAGGTGAGTATAGAGTGTGGCAGCACCCTGTCACCACTCAGGAAACCAATAAACCACGTGTGACTTATTCCTTTTTATAATTTATGCAATTAAAATGGCGCCAGCTTACAGAGGTGCTTCTGCATATATTACTGTATTTTCGTAAATACATGCAGCAATAAATTGCTATTACCTTAACAGAAGAACTATGTGTAGGTAATGCGATTGAAGAATCCAACGGACATTTTTTACAGCTCACTGTTGTGTACAAATATTACTTTCATTGGCAATTCGGTATCTGGGTTAACATTAAATTGTTAATGAGCAACTTGCTTCCACCAATGTGTCATGCTCCAGTTAAGATGGACTCTGAGTATTTCATAACCTCAGGTAACATGCAATGATACTGTGATATTCAAGAGCATGTCTCTTAATGGAGTACTGATGTACTGCGTAGAATCACATAGAGGTCTGAATGATGTGGGCATTGGCAAGATATGTGGTGGAATTAGATGACAGGCCCATCTCAACTTTGGGAGCAACTCGTTCCATCTTTTATGCTCATCACAACTAACGCGGTGGGATTCTCATAGGTCAGGGAGTCCTGGTGCCCTCAGTTAGGAGCACCTTCTGCACACTGTCCACAGGCTTAACACAGTTATTTGTCCACTTGGGGAGCTCATGGTCAGCAGGTGACTTGTCCCAATATAGTCTGCAGGGTGTTCAGTGTTCAGTTGTGTAGGACTAACACAAGCAGTCATGGGAATTGTGTGTTGCTAAATGGGGATTTGCAACGACATTGGTCAGGGGTCTGGTCATTCAGATCTAGGGTTCAGTCATCAAAGTTGGTCAGAGATCTCGGGTGATAACAGTCTTGGGTGTCCATCTATCTATCCTTCAGGGCAGGTTCAAGGGGAGCTAGTAGGGGCATCAGTGAGATCACAGCCAGAAGGGGTAGGGTAGCGAACACTTGGTGGTGAGGCAGGAGGCAGGTGAAACAGAAGCACGCTTGGAGATGGACATAAGAATAAAGAGGACATGCAGAATGGCATCAGAGGTCATGGCATGTCCCCCACTGTGGCCCCCACTGGGGGAGGGGTCACACAGGAGAAGAGTGAGTATCAACAAGGTGTGACTCTGGGGCTCAGTGGGCAGGGAGGGCATTTGTAGACAAAGTTCAAAGCAATAGGTCTCCACATGGTGATGGGGAGGGATGGTGGTGGTGTGCGGGGATGGGTTAAAATGGGCTGCCGATGTAGTATAAGGTGAAAGAAGATATGGAGGCTCTGGAATTGCATTTGATGACCAGGCCACATAAGGTGCAGACAGTGTCCATCATGAGCTGGGTTCCCTGCCATCACTTCCATTCTCTAGGTGCAAATTGCTGCTTAAAAATAGTTTACACAATATTTAGGCTGGGCAGAGCAAGTGTAAGTTTGAAGGGTGAATGTGCAGGATCTATTTTTGCTGGTGGTAAGCATATTGTAGCAAGAAATGTATGAATCTACTGTTTGCAAAGCCTAGCCAACTGATCTTGGAGGAACTGTTTGGGAGAAGTTCACAGCACAGAATCAGATAAGTTAATTGTTTTAAAGTGGCCTTCAGAAAGTCTGCAGTACTGAGTAGAGTGGGTTCTTCCTTGATTATATGTTTTTGAGTTATGTTTCTTGATGTAGAGGAATAACACGGTGTTATTTTCTGGGTCTGCAGATTGTGAAGGAGCAAAAATGGCCTTTGCAGTGATATGTGCTTCTTGTCAGATATGCGAATTTAAAGAGAGTTTAAGGCTTACTGCGGATTATATCTTCCATAAATGCTGTTGGTTGCGAATCTTATCAGATCGAATGGATCGGTTGGAGAGACAGTTAGAAGCAATGAGAAACTTTCAACAGCAACAGTATGTAATGGATGGCAGTTTTAAGAAGGGAGAAAGTCTCAGATACAGTCACATGGATGGGTTACCTCCAGGAAGGATAAGAGAGGAAGACACCTAGTGCAGGTGTGTTCTGTGGCTATACACATTTCAAACAAGTATGCTGTTTTGGAAAATGGAGAGGGTGATGGATTCTCAGGAGAAGGTAGCAGGAACAGCCATGTTTCTGATATTGAGACTGGCTCTAATGCAACGAGGGGCACATCAGCTTCCAAGAGATCAATTGTGTTAGGGGATTCTGTAGTCTGAAGTACAGACAGACGTTTCTGCGGCCAGCAGCGAAAAATCAGAATGGTGTGTTGCTTCCCTGGTGCCAGGATCAAGAATGTCTCATTGAGGGTGCAAAATGTTCTCAAGGGGGAGAGAGACAGCAAATGGTCATTGTCCACATAGGAACCAATGACATAGGAAGGGAAGAGGTTGAGATTCTGAAGGGTGATTACAAAAGGTTAGGCAGGAATTTTAAAAAAAAGGTCCTCGAGAGTAGTAATATCGGGAATATTCCTGGTGCTATGAGGTAGTGAGGGCAGGAATAGGAGGATATATCAGATGAATGTGTGGCTAACAGTCAGGGCAGTCAGGGACAAGGTAGGACTAATAAATTAAACTGCATTTATTTCAATGCAAGGGGCCTAACAGGGAAGGCAGATGAACGCAGGGCATGGTTAGGAATGTGGGACTGGGATATCATAGCAATTATAGAAACATGGCTCAGGAATGGGTAGGGCTGGCAGATTAATGTTCCAGGATACAAATGCTACAGGAAGGATAGAAAGGGAGGCAAGAGAGGAGGGGGAGTGGAAGTTTTGATAAGGGATAGCATTACATTTGTGCTGAGGGAGGATATTCCTGGAAATACATCCAGGGAAGTTATTTGGGTGGAACTGAGAAATAAGAAAGGGATGATCACCTTATTGGGATTGTATTATAGACTCCCTAATAGTCAGAGGGAAATTGAGAAATAAACTTGTAATATAGACTGGGACTGCCATGGTGTTAAGGGTTTAGATGGAGAGGAATTTTTAAGTGTGCACAAGAAAATTTTCTGATTCAGTATGTGGATGTACTGACTAAAGAAGGTGCAAAACCTGACCTACTCTTGGGAAATAAGGCAGGGCAGGTGACTGAGGTGTCAGTGGGGGAGCACTTTGGGGCCAGCGACCAGTAATTCCACTAGATATAAAATAATGATGAAAAAGGATATACCAGATCTAAAGTTGAAGTTCTCAATTGGAGAAAGGCCAATTTTGACGGTATTAGGCAAGAACTTTCAAAAGCTGACTGGGGGCAGATGTTCGTAGGTAAAGGGACAGCTGGAAAATGGGAAGCCTTTATAAATGAGATAATGAGAATCCAGAGAAAGTATATTCTTGTCAGAGTGAAAGGAAAGGCTGGTAGGTATAGGGAATGCTGGATGACTAAAGAAATTGAGAGTTTGGTTAAAAAAAAAAGGAAGCATATGTAAGGTATAGACAGGATAGATCGAGTGAATCCTTAGAAGAGTATAAAGGCAGTAGGAGTATACTTAAGAGGGAAATCAGGAGGGCAAAAAGGGGACGAGATAACTTTGGCAAATAGCATTAACGATATTCCAAAGTGTTTTTTCAAATACATTAAGGACAAAAAGGTAACTTGGGAGAGAATAGGGCCCGCTGAAAATGTGTTGCTGGAAAACGCAGCCGGAGTGGGGGTCCAGCCTATCACCCTCACCTTAACCTCCATCCACCTATCGCATTTCCAACACCCCTTCCCCAAGTCCCTCCTCCCTACCTTTTATCTTAGCCTGCTTGGCACACTCTCCTCATTCCTGAAGAAGGGCTCATGCCCGAAACATCGATTCTCCTGCTCCTTGGATGCTGCCTGACCTGCTGCGCTTTTCCAGCAACACATTTTCAGCTCTGATCTCCAGCATCTGCAGTCCTCACTTTCTCCTCGAGAATAGGGCCCCTCAAAGATCAGCAAGGCGACATTTGTGTGGAGCTGCAGAAAATGGGGGAGATACTAAATGAGTATTTTACATCAGTATTTACAGTGGAAAAGGATATGGAAGATATAGAATGTAGAGAAGTAGATGGTGACACCTTGCAAAATGTCCATATTACAGAGGAGGACGTGCTGGATGTCTTGAAATGGTTAAAGGTGGATAAATCCCCAGGACCTGATCCGGTGTACACTAGAACTCTGTGGGAAGCTAGAGGAGTGATTGCTGGGCCTCTTGCTGAGATATTTGTATCATTGATTGTCAAAGCTGAGGTGCCGGAAGACTGGAGGTTGGCTAACATGGTGCCAATCTTTAAGAAGGGTAGTAAGGACAAGCCAGGGAAGTATAGGACAGTGAGCCTGACGTCGGTGGTTGGCAAGTTGTTGGAGGGAATCCTGAGGGACAGGATGTACATGTACTTAGAAAGGCAAGGACTGATTAGGGATAGTCGCCTTGGCTTTGTGCATGGGAAATCATGTCTCACAAACTTGATTGATTTTTTGAAGAAGTAACAAAGAGGATTGATGAGGGCAGAGCGATAGATGTGATCTATATGGACTTCAGTAAGGCGTTCGACAAGGTTGCTCATGGGAGACTGGTTAGCAAAGTTAGATCTCACGGAATATATGGAGAACTAGCCATTTGGATACAGAACTGGCTCAAAGATAGAAGACAGAGGGTGGTGGTGGAGGGTTGTTTTTCAGACTGGAGGCATGTGACCAGTGGAGTCCCACAAGGATCGGTGCTGGGTCCACTACTTTTTGTCATTTACATAAATGATTTGGATGTGAGCATTAGAGGTAAGTTTGCAGATGACACCAAAATTGGAGGTGTAGTGGACAGCGAAGAGGGTTACCTCAGATTACAACAGGATCTTGACCAGATGGGCCAATGGGCTGAGAAGTGGCAGATGGAGTTTAATTCAGATAAATGCAAGGTGCTGCATTTTGGGAAAGCAAATCTTAGCAGGACTTATACACTTAATGGTA
>NC_057722.1:20674292-20701315 GCF_004010195.1 Chiloscyllium plagiosum | reverse complement strand
GGTGAAGGCTGGTACAATTGCAACATTTAAAAGGCATTTGGATGGGTATATGAATAGGAAGGGTTTGGAGGGATATGGGCCGGGTGTTGGCAGGTGGGACTAGATTGGGTTGGGATATCTGGTCGGCATGGACTGGTTGGACTGAAGGGTCTGTTTCCATGCTGTACATCTCTATGACTCTGTGAGCCACTCTTAATTTGCAATCATTTGATTGCCTGTTTGCTATCCCTGTAGAGTGAGGGTGCTTCGGGCCAATTTGGATGCAGGAGGATCAGGATTGATGCAGCAGGCCACTGGGGTGGATGAGGAACACCCAGCTCAGAGAGTAGCCTCTGCCTCAGGGCCCCATTAGGATGCATGAATTGCATCGGCAGATTAGTTGCTCAGCCCCAACTCCATTTCTTGTGGATGAGCAAGGCACAGTGCCAATGCAGATTCATTATATCCCAAGACACTGTGACAGAGCTGCCAGATGCTGGAGCAGGATAAGAGGACTGCAGGAGTGAGACCCATTTTCCCCTGGTGGCTGGGAAGTGCATTGCTACGTTGAACCTTTATTCCATTGGCTCCTTCCAGGGAGTGACGGGTGATCTTTGTGGGACCTATCAGTCATACACCCACAAATTGTATGTGAGAGAGGCCACGGGGCACAAGTAAATGGAGTATGTTTGGGAAGGTACTTGGAAAAAAAATCACTTGGCCTCAAAGTGCAAAACTCTCCTATAAACTCAATGTAACTTAGACGTAGCCAAAATGTTATAACATTCAGCCCACTCTGTCTCCAATATTCTGACAGTAAGTTGTAACATGCGCCTTTTTTCAAAAATTTAAACTGAACAAAAAGATATACATGGTTTTATATATAAGCATGTGTTGTGAATTCAGTAATAATACATATAGATAAAGTAGAGATTAAAGATTAACATTTTAGAATTCAGTGTAACCCTTTGAGGTTTTATAACTTGTCCTGACCAGGGATTGTGTACGCATATGGAGAGTTACATGTAATTCTCGGTTACTCCTGGTTTAGAGACTGGTTGCTTTGCTGCTGGTTGTTATCACTAAACATCACTACACAATCATCATTAGAATTTTCTTCCTTGCTGTATTCATGCATGATTGGTGCACATCATTCTGAGCTGGCTTCTTTCTGAATTACTTTATACTATCTAGGCTGGTTGCAAATTTTGGAAAACTCTGCTGGTAACCACGTATTCATACTTATGCTTTCAATTTGCACTGTCTGTTCAGTGCTCCATTGCAGCAGTTCTCTACCTACATATTCATTGTGTCTCTGTCTCATTCTCCTATATCTTTGAAGAAAACTGTTCTGTATCTCACAATAATTAGACTTCATTGTGCAAGGTCATTCACACTTGTCCTCCTCGACATAAGTTGTGTAAGGGAGGAATAATCACTTCTCCATTGCTCGAAATGCAGTAATACAATGTAAAGATCTTATTCTGTTGCTTGAAATTTGAAGGCTGTGGCTACTGGGATGATGATGTGATACTAGTCACTCTCCACTTTGTACATACATCTTTAAATAAATTACCAGTGAATTGCAATCTATCGTCAGACACTATCTCAACCAAAAATAGCAGTCATTATGTTAACAATGGTTTGATTTTTTGTGTTGCTCGTTCATCAAATAATGGAAAGTTGGACATGTAATCCATCAGGAAGTTGAAATCTTCCCTGTGCACCATGAATAAATTAGTTGCTACTTTTTCCAAAGGGTGGATGAAGATCATTGGGATGTTGAGATTCCTTCAGCTGCTGGCATTGATACTTTTGGCACGCCTCATGTGCATTCATGAGTCATTAAATATCCTGACACATACCTGGCCAGTGTACAGATTTATTTTCTAGCCACCTTCCATGTTCAATTTCCATTTCATTGGTGTGACATGGGCATAATATCTTTACGTAGTGGTCTCTGAAATAGGACTTTACTGCACAAGTAAATGACTTGTCATGTCCTCCCAAGTTTATTTCTGTATGTCCAAATTGAACAGATCTTCTCAGGTACTTCCCTAATACTGTCAGACCACCTCTGGGTAATGGCCTTTTGCAAATCTTGTTGATGATTTCAACTGTTCCCACAGACTCTGGCCAAAGTGTAACAGGTCAACCTTGAGAAAGTCTTCAACTTTAACTAGTTCATTTACGTAAGATGTGGTTTGTTCCACAGCAAAGAATGTGGTTTGAATAACACAAGTTGCGACTATACCAAGGGATGGACCCATCATATATAGTTAAATGAAAAGGTCAAACTAAAGGGAAAAGCATATAATTGTGCAAAAATAAGTAGCAGTGCAGAAGATTGGACATCACATTTTAAAAAGGCAGAAAATTACCAAAGAAAGTGGTATGGGTGGCATGGTGGCACAGTGGTTAGCACTGCTGCCTCACAGCGCCTGAGACCCGGGTTCAATTCCCGCCTCAGGCGACTGACTGTGTGGAGTTTGCACATTCTCCCCGTGTCTGCGTGGGTTTCCCCCGGGTGCTCCGGTTTCCTCCCACAGTCCAAAAAGATGTGCAGGGTCAGGTGAATTGGCCATGCTAAATTGCCTGTAGTGTTAGGTAAGGGGTAAATGTAGGGGTATGGGTGGGTTTCGCTTCGGCGGGTCGGTGTGGACTTGTTGGGCCGAAGGGCCTGTTTCCACACTGTAATGTAATCTAATCTAATCTAAAGTGAGAGAAAAATTAGAGTATGAGAGAAGGTTAGCGAGAAAAATAAAGCAGATGGTAAGACATCCGATTAACATTTTAAGAAAAGAGAGCCTTAACAAAGTGAGCTTTAGTCTAACAAAAAAGTAAGATTGAACAATTAATAATGACAAATAAGGAAATGGCAGGTGAATTGAACAGGTACTTTGCAATGGCTTTACAATTAAGGATACACGTAATAGAAGCAGTGATAAATGAGGAAAAGGAAGGGAGAAAGGAACTCAGGAAAATCAGTTACCAGAACCGTACTGAGTAATGGCATGGAGCATCACTTGCTGAAATATATATCTTTCAGAATGCATAGTGATAATACATTAGCACTATCTCCTGTGTTGATTTTGCTTTTTTAAGGTGTGTCTTTTCAGGACATTTGATATTAATGATTGGAAAAGCATCTGATTTCCAGTGACACCTACATCACATGAATGAATTTTTAAAAATAATGTATGAAGCCATTAATAAAGAAAACTTGGTCATTTTATGAAATTTGTTGTTTACTTGGTTAACTCTGAGACTCACGGATGTGTTTGCGTTTATGTACATTCTTGACAATGTCTTTGCTGTCATTGTTGTGGTCTTATTGGTCTAGCATCTCTTATTCTGGGAAATGACTTGGCTGTTAGAAACAGTCTTCCTGCACAGGGGCATGTCCAATATCCTTTGTTGCTGCATGCTTTGCAGATGGGAAGAGAAAATGGACAGCTATTGGGTCAGTGTGACAAGCCACTTCTGTTACAGATCTTGTTTGTCCAGTATGTTTTACTGAATATAGTGGTATTGTTGGTTACACTTAAAGCGCGTAATTGTTGGCCTGCTACTAAGGCTCCAAACTTGCACCAATCCTCCAGTAAGGCATTAACATTATGATCCTTTTTTCATCCCCAGAAGATCCTTCCTGAAGGCTTTAACTGGAGTAGAGATGATTACTAATTTGAGAAACATCTCTGGGAGTTCTCGCTTCAGAAAAAAAAATCACACTCATATTATTTGCTACAATCAATCAATTTTTGGGCTTGCTCTTTATAAGACCTGTTTCAGAATCTGCTAATCCTGAAATTAATTATTACCTCCAGCTGGCCTTTAATTATTTTGCAGATTTTTTATTTAGATCTTTGTAATCCTCAACCACATGTATTAATCATGTGAAGCTCCTTGCTGATGTTGTTAGATTTTCAGAGTTTTCTTCTCAAGATCATTTACCACTTGATCTGTAAAATAAAAAAAAGTGTACATTCCCCAAAAGGTTGTAACTTAGTAATGGTATCGTTTCCTGTCCAGTCTGTATTTCAGTGTTTGCCTTCCATTTTTGTTGAAAGTCTTTGTTTTCTATCAAATTTAGAATTCAGCTAATTTTTTTACTGGTTTTGCTTGTATCTCCTTTACTTTTTCTCCCTTTAGCTTCTATTTCCCTTCATTTTTCACTGGTACTAGAGCTTTACTGGTGTTAGTCCCTTTAAGGGAATTACTACCTTATTGTTCAACAATTTCAGGCTGAGAGTTGCAGTTTTCAGTCACGAGAGAGTACTTGTGATTAATAGGGAACGCTGATATGGGGATTTCTTTTCACTTTCTCACTGAATTGGACAGACAGAATGGGGAAGCCAACGTTTCACAGAGGTAAGCCTTTTTATTATAGAAAATCACATATTCTTTAGTTGTATTTTCTTTCAGAAAAGCTTTATAACTATGCTGTGAGGAGCATTAAACTGCAGTTTTAATGAAAATTGGCAGGCAAGATGTTTTCTAAAGGGAAGAAGGGATCAAGAGATATAGAATATCCACTCCGTTAGCACAGAACTCTAACCTTTAGCCTTGCTCGAAATTACAATTTCACTGTTAGAAATTTCTTTTAGCTTGAAGAATTTAGATTTGCATCAGACAAATATTAACTTTTTCCTCTGCACTCACAGAAACTGATAACTGAATGCCTAAACTCTCCAGGGCCATTGTCCAGGTGATCTTTGATTAAATTATCAAAGTTTCTGCATACAAGACATTGGATTGTAGCACTGCTGCTTTGTCTCCAACTGGGTAATTTTACCTGATGGGGTGATACTTACATATCTCTCAAAATGTCAGAACTAGACATAGTTTGCGTGGTATTAAGAACTCAAAAGTATTTATTTCAACTCACCATACTCCACAAATATTACATCCATAAGCGCTTCACACCTGGGTTAAAGTTAACCAAATTGGTTCTGCGGAATAGGAGGCTTCCATCAGCATGTCATGAGTGGCCAAATTGAAAGTTGTCTCTGAGACCTTTACAGCCTCACATCACTAGCTAAGGTCATCAGCATATCTCTTCAATGTATACTGACGTATTAGCAATGAGACACAACACAACAAGACTGTGCTTGTGGTCTGAATGGAGGTGCTCCACAAAGTGGTTACCCAATCTTTTTGATTTGATTTATTTCTTGTCACGTTTATTTTGTTACAGAATACAGTGAAAAATGTTGTACAGTGTCACCACTCTCCACCACCATCTTAAAATACAGATAAAAATAAACAAAAACATAGAATATAAAGTTAAAAGAATAAAGAAAAAATGTTCAACTTTACAGTCCTTCTTGTTAAGTGCTCCACCAGGGGCCTGGTGGCCAGGCACGGGTCCTTTCGCCATGCCATCCCTGGAGCAAAAGCCACCACTCTTCAGTACTATCACATCCCTCACCACCATGAATCTTTGCTGGACCATGCCAATGCAGACGTCACCAATGCCGTTGGGTACCACACTGGCCCAAACCTAACCTCTCCGCTTCCATGAGTCTGCTTCTGGCCCACCTCGCCTTTTGATGCAGCCGTAGCCAATAATGCTGAGTCTCGTACTGGGCGCAAACTTGCCTCCATGAAGCTACGTTGGACAAGGATGCAGCCAGGACTCCAAACTCATCTCCATTGCAGCAGCCACAAGTCAGCACTGAGACCACCTTGCCAATGCTGAAGCCACCGGGAACCCAAACTTTCTCCACATCGCTGCCATGTGCCCTCGCTGGATTTGGTCTCTCTAATGCAGAATAGATCACATTGGGATCTGCAAATATAGTAGATTAAATTTTTAAAATGTACATGTAAGCTATTGCTTTGACTGGAAGGAATATTTAGTGCCTTGGACAGCGAGATAAAGGTAAAGCCACTATAGGCCCCTGGACTATACAACTTGTCTCTCATTGGAGAGGGCTAACTGGTAGCAGTTCACCTTGAGGGTCATTATTCCACAGGCGAGGGGAAGGGTCAACAAGGACAGTCCTTCACAGTAGCCAGAGCTGGTAACATCACTACCAGGATCACTCTATATTATAAACCAGCCACCTATCAACACTCCTGCTTTTTCCCCAAAGCCTTGCACACTATTTTTATCTAAACAGTTATCCAATGCCCTCTTGAATGCCCCAATTGAACCTGCCTCACCACACTCCAGGCAGTGCATTCCACATCCAAATTATTCATTAAGTGAATACATTTTCCTCACTTCACTATTACTACTTTTGCAGATTACTTTAATCACATGAAATACTTAACCCAGCACCCAGCTGAATTCTCACTCATGTTGACACTGACTCAGCATAACTTCCTCACTTTTGTACGCTGTAATTTTAAGAGTTCCAAGCATTGTTCCATCCCACACATCAACACACCACCCCAACAAGCTTGAAACCCCCTGTCACCCTGAATTTGAGATCTTCCATCTAACTCCATCCATTTCCAGACTCTCTGCAAAACAGAGATGGAACTAGGTTCTGGCTACAGATTCTGGTTAGGTGTAAGTGCAGCGAAATATTAGATGCCCTGGTGGAGAGATGAGACTCTTCTGTATGTATATGCATACACAGAATGACAGCTGAAACAGCTTAAACTAGTCATTCCTTTAAGAAATGGCATAAGCTGGAGGGTGGAGGACCAAAATGTTGTTGGTGTCAAATCAGAAAGAAATCCTAGTATTTCTCTGATGCCTGTCATGACTGCCAGATGTTCAAAATGCTTTACAAACAATGAACTGCTTTATGATGTCTAGTCACTGTTATGATGTACAAGTCATGGCAGCTAATTTTCAGAAAGCAAGTTTCCATAAGCAGCAACATGATAATGACTAGATCATCTCTTAATGATGTTGACTGAGGAATAAATATTTGCCAAGTTACCTGGGGCTAACAACCCTGATTTCCTACAAAATATGTCTTGAGATCTTTTACATCATGAGATGGAAGATAGGGTCTTGGTTTAACATCTCATCTGCAGGACAGTATTTCCAAAAGTGTAGTGTTTCACTAGTACTGCACCATCATTCTGAACTGCTGTGCTTGTCTCAATTTGGACCCGAAGCCACAATCTTGTGACTCAGGGGTGAGAATGGTATTCATCAATAGCTGACATAATACCGAACGCTATCTGTGGTCACAATCTGATGATTCTGTACAAACGTAATAAGTGGTCCCTGCGAGCACATCAATGCTGTATATTAAAATGACATTTCACGTAGATTATTCTAATATTCACATCTCAAAAGTTTGCATTTGTGCAGTGTTCACCATTCTGTTGTCAAAACCGCGCTCAGAGACAAAAAGCATACAATGAAGAACTAAAGCTTGTATGCATTTTTTATTGTCAGCTCACTTTGTACATGGCTGAAACATGCCAAAAAATAAATCCCCTGCTTTGAATATTAGTTCCATGAAGAATCCACTGATGTGACCTTTTATTTGAAGGAAGTGGTTTTTGCTGCAGCGTATTTGTTTTCAGAACAACGTTTTGAGTAACGTGTATGGCCACAAACCAACATGTTTAGCTATATATTTTTGTAAGTACTGTCAAACTGTAGCTATGTTTCAATTCAGTTTGTGGGTTTCTCCTAATTACATTGATAGTAATTGCATGACTAAATATTGTGCACATACGTTTTGCAGATTTAATTCTAACCAAGCTACAATGTGTCTCCAATATCAACTGCATCCTCTTTTATTCTGCAAACCTTTGACAAATACTAACTAAAGAGCTCCAACTGCTAACATACATAGGATTATGGTTAAACATATTAGTTTCTCTTGTTGTAACCATAGATGTTTTCTTAGAAGCTAATGCCGCACTTAATTCTCTGAATTCTGGTAAATGAGCTCCATATATGTAGGTTGTTGTGGAAGTCAGCTATATATTTCGATCTTTGAACTCTCCCACTACTGTAGGAGAACTATAATTTTATGATCTCTGCACCAACCAGCTGCAGTAACAATTCCAAAATTAATACTTGCCTTGCAATCTTCAGGACATTTCTGAAGAAATATCAATATAAAAGGAAAACAGCATTTATTGTGAAAGAGGGGAGGAAATGCATTATAAATATTGTTTTCCCTTTAATTTAGTATTTCTTATGAATTGCCCTGATGACCTGTCCAGGACATTGCTTCAGTCATCTTTCTCCAGATACTTCTACTGCTTGGTAAGACTAGTGTCTGTAGAGACCGTTACATGGTCAGCTAGGTGGACCTCATAGAATACGAGTTCCCTGACTGGAGCTGTTAACCTGGTCCTGAATGACAGATATGGACACCAGTGCCGGAGGTTCTCTTCATTCTGTGAGTTCGCTCTGAGGAAGCCAGACTGGTATCAAGTGCTATGTACATATAAGTAAAGGGTGACTTGGTGACTGGATATCAGCCTCCATGGAATTATTTCAGCAACAATGAGGGAGGAAAAATGCTCCTGGGGTAAGCATTTCTGGCATCCTGCCGTTATTTGGAAACCTTGGCTCATTTGATCCTGCCATTGAAGACTGGGCCCAGTGTATGGAAAGAATGCATTGTTTTTCCAGAAAAATAACATTGGGGCATATAAAAAGCAATGAGTAAATTTCCTGACTGCTTGCAGGCCCGCAACTTCTTTTTGGTTATTTGGAGCTTAACTTTCCCTGAAGCGCCAGCTACTAAAACCTTTCAAGAGTTGATGGATTTAGTTACGGGATATTACAACGCCAGGACTCCTCTAATTCTGAGATGTTATTAGTTTTCATTAGCAGTTTGAGATCCAGAGGAATCCATGTCAGGATTTTTGGTGAGGTTAAGACGACTAGCAGAGACATATGGTTTTGGTGAACCCTTAATGAGGTGTGATTTGGAAATGCCGGTGTTGGACTGGGGTTTACAAAGTTAAAAATCACACAACACCAGATTACAGTCCAACAGGTTAAATTGAAAGCAGTAGCTTTCAGAGCGTCGCTCCTTGAGCAGCGCTCTGAAAACTGGTGCTTCCAATTAAACCTGTTGGACTATAACCTGGTGTTGTGTGATTTTTAACTTAATGAGGTGGTGAAGACCATTTGGTATGTGGGATTAATGATGTAACCAAACAAAAGCACATACTTGCTGAAGCCCAACTAGACTTTAAACAGGTACTGCAACTGGCTTTGTCATTACAAAATGTGGCAAATGGAGCATGTGAGTTACGGGGTATGTTGATGGAAATGGATACCGTCACCAGGCCAACTGGGTACCACTACAGTGAAGGCAATTGCATAGGCTCACTCAGGACATATCCTGAACAGAGGGACAGTGCACAGCAAAAGCCCAAAACAAAGCCAGACCTCAGCCAAACGGTTAGCATTTTCTTCAGAATCTGAGCCACTAAGCCAATGCATTTGCTGGCAGTGTGTGCATTCGAGAATACAAAAGCATCCCTCTGGACCTAAATTGAGTAAGAGAACTCACAGACTGGTTTCTAAGAGAGTCTGAACCCTGGAAAGCCCACCTACATCTGGCTTGGAACAGTTAAATTGCTCAGCAACATCCAAATTAGAAATAATCAAAATAAATGTCTGGTTAAATGGTCACCCAGTTCTAATGGAGGTTGATACTAGTGCAGCTGTATCAGTCACTGTAGAACAAGCCTTTAACAAACTTTGTTCTGGATTCCGACCCTTAAGTTTGACCTTGGCTAGACTGAGAACCTATACTGGGGAACCTTTACAGATTAATGGTACCATGTCGGTTCCAGTCTCTTTTAGGAAGCATCTGGTTCAGTTGCCACTAATTGTACTAAAAAGGTCGAGTCCAAGCCTGATGGGGTCAACTTAATTGAGGAAAATTCACCTTGATTGGCTTAACCTTTTTCAATTAGAAAATGGCTGCCTGAGTGAATTCCTAATTAAATACCTGGAAGATTTTCAGGAAAGTATAGGGACTATCAAAGGAGTCGAAGCCACTTTGCATGTTGACCAGGAAGCAAATCCATGATTCGGCAAGGCCCACCCAGTGCCATTTGCTTTTTTTTCAGAAGTAGACGTAGAAATCAGGAAGCTGGAAAGTGAAGGAATCTTCAAGCCAGTCCAGTTTGTGGAATGGGCAGCTCTAGTCTTACCAATTGGGCAGCCCAATGGGCAGTTCACCTTTGTGGGGATTTTAAAGAAATTGCAAATTGCTTCTCACAATGCCTCATCCTTTGCATTGAGGATTTATACATAAAGCTGACAGAGGAGGGGGTGGGTGCTGTTTTTTACAAAGCTGTTACAAATACCGCGTGCATCTGCAATTACAGTTAAATGTGTATGCTAAAGCATAAGTTAAATGAATATGCTAAAATTAATACCCAAAAGGGTTTTTACCAATCTGTGAGACTGCCATTTGGGGTCTCAGCAGCCTGTGCCATTATTTAATGGACGATGGAGCACATTTTACAAGGTCTGCCCAGGACATGATTTGGAAAACATGCTAATAGCAGTGAAGACCAATAAAGAGCAGTTAGAAAACTTGGATATGGTCCTTAGATATTTTCCAAGGTGGGTGTATGCCTTATAAGGGAAAAATGTGTTCCAATTACCCCAAGTGACTTGGGCAACAGAGTCGACAAGTTCAGGTTATGCCACTGGAAGATAATGTGAGGGTAATCAAAGGTGCTCTGGTTCTCACATTTGTATCGAAGCTTAGGTCTTTCCTTGAATCATTGAATTATTACAGAAAGTTCATACATAACCAGGCCTCCACCCTGGCACCCTTACATCTGCTATTGCAAAAGGGTCAGTCTTGGAAATGGTCTCGTAGACAAGATGTAGCTTTTAGGGAAGTGAAGAAGCAGTTATCATCATCTGAGGTGTTAGCACAGTATGGTCCTAAGTGAGATTTGATGCTGATATGCGATGCCTCCATGTACGGTATCAGGGTCATGTTGGCTCACAGATGGCCCAATGGAGAGGAACGCCCAATAGCGTATGCTTTGTGGACTTTGGCTGATGCAGAGCACAAATATGCCCAGGTAGAGAAGGAAGGTTTGGTAGTCATTTTTGGTGTGAGAAAGTTCTATTTATTCCTTTATGGACATCTAATAGTAACAGATCACAAATCCTTGCTAGGGCTACTCAGAGTGGACAAGGCAATGCCACCCATAGATTCAGTGGTGGGCTCTCATTCTAAGCACATGCGATCACAAATTAGAACACCATCCGGGAAGCCCAGTAGCAAATGTAGGTGCCTTGAGGCGCCTCCTGCTGGCAGATACACCACCGATGCTGCCACCAATGGAAGAATCTGTTCTGGTTTTAACCTTTCTGGATACCCTTCTGATCACCGATGACGATATCAGACAGTGGACCAAAAACTCCTGTCCTGGAACAACTGAAACAGCTGATGATGGCCGATACAACAGGATCAACACAACCAGAACTGAAACCTTTCTGGACCTGGTGAGACCAGATCACCATAGGGACAGCATATTATTATGGGATACAAGAGTGATTGTCCCACACAAAGTTTGCTGTCAGGTACTGGCTGAGCTCCACCAGGGTCATCGAGGAATGTCCAAAATGAAGATGTTGATGAGATGATATGTTTGGTGGCCAGGATTGAATGCAGACAAAACAATGTTGGTGGGGCAGTGCCCAGAGTGCCATCAAGGACAGAAATTGCCGCCAGCAGCTCCCCCACATTCATGAGAATGGCCAGGTATACCCTGGGCTCAATTACACATCATCTAGGTCAGCCCTTTCATGGACTCAACCTGTTTAGTCATTGTGGATGCCCAGTCAGTGGTTGGACATGCACAGAGTTCATTTGTTAAAGGGACGACAATAGAAAAACTGATTGTGTCTTTTGCAAGACATGGACTCCCGGAAGTGTTGGTCACAGACAATAGGCCATCATTTAACAGCAGGGAATTTGAATAGTTCCAAAAGTCAACTGGCATTCAGCATGTAAGGACAGCTTCATATCATCCATCATCCAATGGTCTGAGCAGTCCAAACTTTGAAGGTAGGCATAGAGAGAAAGCCTATAGCTGCACGAGATACCAAACTGTTCTGGTTCCTGTTCGACTATAGGACCACCCCTCATGCAACAACAGGGACAGCACCAGCAGGGTTGCTGATGGGAGAAGACTCCACATCAGGTTCAATCTGATTTCCCAGACCTGG
This sequence comes from Chiloscyllium plagiosum, assembly GCF_004010195.1. NCBI lineage: Eukaryota > Metazoa > Chordata > Chondrichthyes > Orectolobiformes > Hemiscylliidae > Chiloscyllium > Chiloscyllium plagiosum. The sequence continues at coordinate 20,689,188 of NC_057722.1, read as the reverse complement.
TGGGAGGGTGAAATGGCATTAAGATCACTAACGCCAGACACAAGACTCCTGTAAGCAAGAGAGACAGTTTCCTTCAGGGAATGATGTTTGGTGCTGGAAATATGGAACAGCCTGCATAGGTAAGAGGCATCGTCAATGTAAGGTTAGAAAACATGCCATGTAAAGTTTGGGTGGGAGAAGCGGTTCTGAACAAGCACTTGGACCACATGAAAGCTGCAAACCCACGAACAGGGTAGGAGCAAGAGACAGACTATGGTCCGGTACACCGTGCCCATATCCAAGGCTTGGTTGGAGGATCTGGACCCAGTGAGAAAACATCCCAGAGGCAACAAGGAAAAGAACTGGCCTACATCCCCACACTTAGAGACGGAGGAATGTAGTGATTGTAACAAGGTCAGCCAATTGGACCTTTTAGAATATGAGTTCCCTGATTGGGGCTGTTAATCTGGTTCAATCAGGGAGCAGTGGCTGACAGATACAAACAAGATTATTGGTGGTTCTGTTCACCCTGTATGATGGCTATGAGGAAGCAGGAGCAGTGTCAGATTCTATGCACATGTAAACAAAGGGTGACCTGGTGATGAGATACTGTCCTCAATGGAGTTACTTCAGTTTCCTTGCAAGACGTTATCAGTTTAAAGTCACAGTTTATAACAACTGCTGCAGTAAAGACAAACTGATTTTCTTCAAGTTTACAGAAAACGTTTACTGCAGAGAACAGATACATTGCTCCTGATCTGGGGAGAAACAAATACTTTTGTCTGTCTGTCTATAATCCATTACCAGCTCCAAGTGTGGAGTGTTATTCTTCAAAGTTTGAACTGCTGTCAGAGATTTGAAAAATGTAAATTGGACTTGTTAGTTTACCTTTTTGTCTCTTTTTTCCCTGAATCCAATTCCTTCTTTATTTTTGTTTCTGTTCCTGATTTCATTCATTAAAGAGATACACCGTTGCTTTCCCATTTGGATCCCAAATATGCTTCATTGCAATATCATTAGCTCCAACTTTCAGAAATATGGCTAATAGACAGCAGTATGTTATATGTCTTACCACAGCAAGGTATGACCATTTATATCAAAGTATTTTTGCTGGATAAATATTTCAATTCTGGTTACTATTGTTTAGTTGATGCAAAAAAAGGGACAAATTATGTAGAACATGTCAGCTTTAGGTATCCAAGTGTGGCATTCTATCTCTGAAAGCATGTTTTGTAAACTATGCAAAAAGTTAAAAATCACACAACACCAAATTATAGCCCAATAGGTTTATTTGGAAGTACAAGCTTTTGGAGCACTAATGTTGTATGATTTTAAACCTTGTCCACCCCAGTCTAACACCGGCACCTCTACATCATGTGAAAAAGAGATTACCTTTCGTATCACTAATGGTAAAAGGAAAACTATCTGCAGGTTGCACTCATCCTCTGCGGATTGATAACTGTTCTCTCAAAGTAATCAGTTATGCAAGGCTTCAGTTAGACCACATTTGGAGCATTGTGTGCAGTTCTGGCCACACTGTCAGAAAGATATGGAGACTTTGGAAAAGGTGCAAAAGTGGTTTACCAGAATGTTGCCTTGAATAGAGTGCATTAGCCACTGAAGAGATTGGATAAACTTGGATTCTTCTTGCTGTATATAAAATTATGAGACCCTGGATAGGGTGGAAAGTCAAAGATTTTTTCCTCAGGGTGGAAAGGTCAAATACTGCGGAGTATAGGTTTAAGGTGAGAGGGGACATTTAAAGATGAGTTAGCCAAGATGGTGGTAGGTGCATGGAACACGACACTAGGGGAGGCAGAAACAGGTACGATAGCAATGTTTATGAGGCAGTTAGACAGACGCATGAACAGGCAGGGAATAGAGGGATATGAACCAATTGCAGGCAGATGGGATTAGTTTAGAATGGCACCATGGTCGGCACAGACATGGTGGGCCAAATGGCCTGTTCTTGTTCTGTACTGTTCCATGTTCGATAATTTAATATTGTGCTATTCAGAAATTTTTTATTATCTTCTGTGCTTCGCATTGTTTGTACTTAAATCAGTAATTATAATTTCAGCTTATTTAAAATATCAGTGTCATATTCTCTTTGAACCAATTAGCAGCTGATAAAATAGACATCCTACACATTGGCCTCTATGGTGTCTCCAGGTGGGACTTGCCAGAAGTGAACAGCAATCCTGGCCATTAGTGTTTGTTAAAAACACAACAGTTTTTAACCATCAAATGTAACTTCATGATGCTGGTCAGCAATGCCTCCATTTTGAATGAAAAGTAGCAGCTGAGGTTCAATAACAGGATATAGCAAGCACATCTCAACTGTTAGTAAAGAAAGATTTAGCCAAGTCTGATCACATTGAAAATTCATTGAAGAGGCCAAAGTATCAGGAATTTTAGAAACGTTAGAAGAAATGGCCGTGGGATGACAAGTCATATTGAGTTGCTAAAGCTTGGAGGAGACACTGATGAAGACTAAAAAATTCATCATCGTTCTCCATTTCATAATGAAGAAAATTGTCTTTTACAATAAAAATCTTTTAAAAAGAAATGTCTTCATATGTTTAGGAAATTCAAAGTAATTTATGTCCAATGTGATAAGAGTGAAATGTTGTCGTTGTTGCTATATTGGTAAATGGAATTGCCAATATTACAGAAAGAAAGAAACCATCAACTGTTGCCTCGTGGAAAGTACTGCTATCATGAGGAATATCTGGAAATGAAGGATCAAGAGCACAAGGCAAACTATCTCAACTTCTACTAGTTGATTTCCAGAAATTATTTTGCCCTATTTGCTTTGGGTAGGTGGACTTACAATCAATTGTTCCCTCGCCTTAATATTATAAATAATGAATTATAAAATGAATGAAGTTATAGGACTTTTTTTCACATGCATTGATGCCTTAGGGTAGATACTGAGAGGTAACACTCAAATGAGCTAAAACAGAAGGGATTACTTTTCAGAGGATCTGGAATCAATATCATGGTAACAATAAGTCTTGAGCCCTGATCATCAGTAATACTGGCCTTTCTCCTAATTATACATATACATTGGAAGTGTAGCTGTGTGATTTATAAAATTAATTGACTGTAACCAATTTAAATGTTCCCAATCCATTTGTTTATCTGAAATGAAGATTCTATGTGGTTCATGTAAACAAATATGTATTGGTGTAGTTAGTCATGTCACCTGAATGAATGCTCACTGTTTGAGCATCATATTTAATCTTGGAGAGATCTTAAAAAGCTCCTGGAAATGCTAAGTTCAACATGAAATTAGTGACTGTTAAATTCAGTAAAATTGTTTTTAAATTTAGAGAGAGCTAATGCTCATGCATACGGTTAACAAATGGTTAAGAGGAAAAGACAATCAAAATAACAAAAAACAATTTATCATAAAGCAGCCCAAAAATGAAACTAGAATATTGAAGTGGAAGTCTGACCATTGTGTTACAGCCAGGATACTGCTTAATGACAGAAACCACAAATTTTTATGCTAAATATCACCTGGAGAAGCTAAGTTGATCTACAATCCTGCATAAATTGTGGATTCAACTTTCACATCAAGTATTAGACTATAAGACCATATGACATAGGAGCAGAAATTAGGCCATTCGGCCTATTGAGTCTGCTCCACCATTCAATCATGGCTGATAGGTTTTTCAACTCATTTTCCCACTTTCTCCCTATAACCTTTGATCCCCTTGGCAATCAAGAACATATCTATCTTTGCTCTAAATATACTCAATGGCCTGGCCTCCACACCTCTGTAGCAATGAATTCCACAGATTCACCACTCTCTATCTAAAGAGGTTTCCCTTTATCTTCCTTCTAAAGGGTCTTCTCTTTACTCTAAGGCTGTGCCCTTAGGTCCTCATCTGTCCTGCCGATGGAAACATCTTCTCAATGTCCACTCTGTCCAGGCCATTCAGTATTCTGTAAGTTTCAATCAGATCACACCTCATCCTTCTAAACTCCATCAAGTATAGTCCTCAAACGCTCCTCATATGTTAAGCCTTTCATTCTTGGGATCATTCTTGTGAACCTCCTCTAGACTCACTCCAGGGCCAATATATCCTTCCTGAGGTATGGGGCCCAAAATTGCTCACAATACTCTAAATGTGGTCTGACCAGAGTCTTCTCAGAAGTACACCCCTGCTTTTATATTCAAGATGACTGAAAGCATTGTGTATTTGGCTTCGTAACTACTGACTCAACCTGCAAGTTTACCTTAAGAGACACCTAGACTAGGACTCCCAAATCCCTTTGCACTTCAGATTTATGAATTTTCTCTCCATTTAGTAAAACGTCCATGCCTCTATTCTTCCTACCAAAGTGCATGACCTCACATTTTCTCATATTGTATTTCATCTGCCACTTCTTTGCCCATTCTCTTAACCTGTCCAAGTCCTTCTGCAGCTTCTCCATCTCCTCAATACTACTTGCCCCTCCACCTACCTTTGCATCATCTGCAAACCTAGCCAGAATGCCCTCGGTGCCTTCATCCAGCTCATTAGTGTTTCAAGTGACAATTTGCGGTCCCAACACCAACCTTTGTGGAACATCACTAGTCACCGGCTTCCATCTTGAGAAGGACCCTTTTATCTCCACTCTCCTTCTGACAGCCAAGCTTCTATCCATGCTAGTACCTTGTCTGTAATACCATGGGCCCTTATCTTATTCAGTAGTCTCCCGTGCGGCACCTTGTCAAAGACCTTCTGGAAGTCTCGACGGAAAACATCCATTGGCTCTCCTTGGTCTAACCTGCTCATTATTCCCTCAAAGAATTCTAACAGATTTGTCAGACATGACCTCACCTTGATAAAACCATGCTGAATTCACCCTATTTTACCATGCACTTGTAAGTATTCAGAAATCTCATCCTTCACATTGGACTCTAAAATCTTACCAACAACTGAGTACAGGCTAACCGGTCCATAATTTTCCATCTTTTTCCTTACTCCCTTCTTAAACAGTAGGGTTACATTAGCGATTTTCCAGACCTCTGGGATTGTCCCTGACTCCAGAGATTCCTGAAGTATCGTTACTAATGTCTCCACTATCGCTTCATCTATCTCCTTCAGAACTCTGGGGTGCAGCCATCTAGTCCACTTTCAGACCTTTTAGTTTTTCTAGCACTTTCTCCTCGGTGATAGCCACCATACTCATATCTGTCTCCCAACTCTTTTGAATTTTTGGGATATTACTCCTGTGTTCCACTGTGAAGACTAATGCAAAGTACTTATTCAGTTTCTCAACCATGTCTTTGTCCCCCATTACTATTTATCCAGCGTAATTTTCCAGTGGCCCAATGTCCACTTGTGCCTTTCTTTTGTTCTTTATGTATCTAAAGAAACTCTTGCAGTCTTTTTTAATATTACTGGCTAACTTACCCTCATATTCAATCTTCTCTATCCTTATTTCTTTCTTGGTTGTCCTCCGTTGGTCTTTGTAGGCTTCCCAATCATCTGGCTTCCCACTGCCCTTTATCACATTATATATTTTCTCTTTTACTTTTATGTTGTCCCTCACTTTTCCGGTCAGCCATGGTTGCCTCATCCTCCCTTTAATATATGTTGTTTTCCTCAGGATGCATTTTTGCTGTGTTTCCCAGATTACCCCCAGAAACCCCTGGCAATGTTTTTCCACTGTCTTTCCTGCGAGGCTCCTCTCCTAGTCAATTATGGTCAGTTCCTCCCTCATGCCTCTGTAGTTGCCTTTATTCAACTATAATACCGTTACATCTGATTCCACCTTCTCCCTCTCAACATATTCTGGTCACTGCCTCCACCTTTAGCTCCCTTATCAAGTCTGCCTCATGTATTATTCTGTTATCACTTCATTACCAAATCTTCCTCATCCCTCCTCTTTTAGCATTCCAAAGAGACTGTTTCTTCAATGATACTCCAGTTCACTCCTCAGTTACCCCAAAACAGCCTCCCCTTCTCACCACAAATGCCCCTTGTACACAATTCAACCAATGCTCCTTCCAGTTAAGGAATAAAATCTCATAAATCTGCAAGTTTCGTGTTCTTCTCTCTCTCCCAGACTGCAGAGGACCTCTAATGTTCTTTGTTCTCCCTCAACAAATGCTTTGTCTATGCTCTCTCCCTCCATATACTTCTGGGCTCCCTCCCCATCCCCAGTCCTGACCAAGGGTTTTGGCCCCAAACATTGACTTGCCTGCTCCTCGGATGCTGTCTGACCTGCTGTGCTTTTCCAGCTCCACATCTATTGACTCTGGTTTCCAGCATCTGTTGTCCTTACTGTCTCCTAGTGTTTGTATTTGCCACACACAATATGGTGTCCAAAATATTGGAGAGATTTCTGCAGAAAATCTCTGGTCATTTGCAAGCATGCCCAAAATTTCCAGTCACCTGTCATTCCAATTCTCCACCACATACCCACTCTGACCTTTCTGTCCTCAAACCACTTACACTTTTCCAGTGTCAGCTCAGGGAACTGTACCTAACTTCTCAATTAGACAGTTTACACCATTCCAAAATTAACACTGCAATTTCTGATTCTGACCTCTCCCTAGAATCCCAACATTTAATGCATACTCCTTGCCTTGTTAGTCCTCCTTTTTGGGGCACTTAAACATCAGAGCCATCTGTTCCAAATAAAATATTAAAATATTGTCACTGTTTACTGGTGGGAGCCTCTTGCAATTCTGTAAATGCTGCAAATTAAAAATATAATTGAAAAACGAACATTTTATGCCAATTCTAAAACTGCAGCATTACTTCGAGATTCCAACTGTCCACAGAGTGAAACAACAGGGATTTTAAATTCCTGGTGTGAAACAACAGGGATAGTAGAGTGACAATCTTAGACTTCTCAGATGACACGCAACTTCTGACTGAAACTATTTCCTCAGAACATCTGGTTGTGTAATCTTTGAGAACGCCCACTGCTTTCACACTCTTAAATAAAAATTAAGTGTCTCTTCATGGCATAGACAGAGAACACGGGGGCTAATGCCTTCAACATATTGTCTAACTATCACCCATTGTTAACAGCTAACCTGAGAATGCAACTTTTAAAAGAAGGTTTTGTGATTTACACATGAAAGAAGTGAAACTATCATGGTATTCAAACAGACGAAAGACTTAACAATCAATTTTTCAATGTATAATTTCAGTTACATCACACTGTCAATTTTTGCTACAAATTCTGTGTTAGGATTGAGCCCTCCACTATCACCTGATGAAGGAGTGACACTCCAAAAGCTAGTGTGCTTCCAATTAAACCTGTTGGACTATAACCTGGTGTTGTGTGATTTTTAACTTCCTGCGCATAGTCTTTATGCCGCCTAGTGGTGCCATTTTTAGCATGCATAGCCTGATTCATTAATGGGTGATGACAAGTGCCAGGGAGAATCTTTGGTTATCTGGTTAGTTCACAAAAAAACAAGAGAATTTGCTTCAAAATGTAATTTAGTCACTACAATGCGATACCTGGACAGGTTGATTAAAAATATCAGTCACTGTAATGCTATTCCAATTCAAATCTGATTTTTTTCCAATTATTTATCTTGAGACACTTATATTTTTTAAAGAAGTTTCACATGTCATTTCAACCTTACTCAAGAATCAGTCTTTTTCTCCTTCTAATTTCAGGCTTAATATTTCAAATTCTGGACTAAATGATCTTTCAGAGTTCCCTGTATGAAAATAGATCAAAGTAAATTACTTCCTCTATTTCCTGTATCCGAGAGGTCAGCAGTCGTGTTTGAGAGGAAGATTTGCAGGACTACGTGATCTTCCCAACCACTTTCTCATTCACAACTCTCTTGATCCTGCAACAGTTCCCTTTATGTAGAATCTGTAAAATTAGTTCTAATGTTCTTCTGAAACTTTCTAGTTCCATATTGAGGTATTCTGTTGTCAGATAGTGAGTAATGCTGCAGTATTTGTAATTTTAAATTTGCTTCTCTTTGTTATTGACACATAACAATTTTTGAAATAGGTATTCTGAATGGAAATAGAGTATATTGCAATCTGAATCAACAATTTGTGACTGGAATATTTGCAAGTTTAAGTGGAAAAGATATTAATTGAACAGTGATTTCTTTTTCCTGATCTTTGGATATTGTAAAGTTGGAAACATAGCAGCTGATATACAGACAGAGGTGGCCCACAAATAGGAAAGAAATTTATTGCCATATACACTTTTACATGAAAAACACAGTGAAAAGTTTCATAAGTCATCCCACCATACCCCTACTTCAATGACAGAAGCCATACATTATAAATAGCCACGACCAAAGAATTTGTTCTGTTGATGTTGATTGAATTGACCAGGAAACAAGCTCAAATCTTCTTCTTCAAATTGTGCCACAGTATATTTTGTACACCCAAGATCACTGTCTAACACCGTGAAGAAAGGTGATCCTTCCAGCTGTATAGATTCCCTCAGTGATAGCGCAGATCATTTTGCTCATCTCTTTGGACTGGACCCTGTACCCACAACTTGTAAGCCTATGTGAAGGAACCCTTGCTGCAGATAGTTAAAAATCACACAACACCAGGTTATAGTCCAACAGGTTTAATTGGAAGCAATTAAACTGCTTCCAATTAGACCTGTTGGACTATAACCTGGTGTTGTGTGATTTTTAACTTTGTACACCCCAGTCCAACACCGGCATCTCCAAATCATTGCTGCAGATAGTTTTTCAACAGTCCTCACAAGAATGGCAAAAGTATTTCGAGTTTGCACAACTTGTATTTTTATGATTTGGAGACGCCGGTGTTATACTGGGGTGTACAAAGTGATGTGTGATTTTTAACTTTGTATTTTTATAGCACCTTTAAAGTAATAGGACAAATGTTATGTCAAGAGTAACTGAGAAAATCACAAATCTCTTCAGGTTGATATATAGTTAGCAGATCAAGGTTGCGAGTCAAATCTCCAAAGCCTGAATTATTAATCTTATTAGCTCTGTTATTACATGTGCATATAGTTGCCTAATATGTGCTTACATATGATGATCTATCCCTGTTTAAAAATTCTTTTCTTTGGCAAAAGGTGGGGGGAGCGTTGAGTTATGTCTCACTTCATCTTTAAGAGACGTGTTCACCACATCATGGCAAGTGACTTTATGGGATAAATATTTCCATTTCCATTTCCATCTTACTGAGCTTTGTCCTTTTGCAGCACGATGCATGTGAGGGAATCACACTACAGCACCACTGGATAGCTTAGTCTGAGCCCAGACACACTTAGTGCTAGTGACTGAGGTGTACATGTAAACACCAAAAGCTGTACTAAATGTACATTGAATTTTTCAGCATTACATTGCTCTTGTCTGATAATTATGTGACAAGAGAACCTAAGAATCATGAGGTGATGGTTGCAGATCATCAGTTATCACAACATATTATCTCATAGGTGCAGCTGCACTGAATTAGTGTGAAGACTAGGTTTGTCCACATAGTTTGATGCTTCTAAATAATCACAGAACAAGTACATTGAAATTTTAAGAAGTATGGAGCCATGTTCCAAAATGCAAAGAAAGGCCTCCTGGCCAGTTAGTTTGAAAAAAAAGCATAACATGAAAGAAAACAAGTGTCCACATTTTAAATGCCCAGGGATCAGTTTACTGTAAGGTTGTCATCGGCCTCTTTCAGCGGTCCTCTCCCTGACTTATTTCTGTCTGTAAATGACCTTCTGTCCAACCTCAGGATTCTTGCCTTCCTTTTCCTCATCATAGGGAGTTGCCTGCCTTCCTTTCCCAGGACCCCTTCCGTTATTGGGTGAGGTTGTGGAGGGTGCAGCAAGCCATCAACATGCCGGCAAAATCTCTGCAGTATATATTGAGGTGCACCAGGCATTGGAATCTCAGTTTCAGTATTCCTAAGCTTTGCTCAATAAATGGCACTTCTCTCCCAGAAGCCAGCTCTGTATGCAATAAGGGGACATTAAAAAGGTTAGCCACCTGTGAGTGCTCTAGAATGTAGAATTTGTGACAACTCCCTGCATACTGTGTGCTGCTCTGGAATATTTAGCTGGTGTGGCCACAGAGAATTTGCACATTAGGAGAGCGTACCCTATTCCTATTGATAAACACAGCTCGTTGCTTCCAGGGCTCCTGGATGACAATGTGGGTAAATCAAGATGGCAGCCCAAGACTGTTGCTTATCTACTCCGAACACTTTTACTATTTTTCTTTTCCTTTTTCTTGTTTTTTTAAAATTTTTTCAGTTAGTATAGATAGCATTAAATTCACCATATCTTCATTTAAAAGCTTCAGCGGTGAGTTTCTCCTGAGCAGTGGTTGCTTTGGCGTTGTTGGTCTTAGCCTGTGGAGAGCGGTCGCTGATGGAATGGTTTGTGATTCTGACGGCAGCCCCAGCTCGATCTTAATCTTCACTGAGCACTTCCTGCTCAGTGTTCCAACATTACGGAGTGTCATTTTATCAGTGGGTTGGGTGGGGATGATGTTGCCGTGGCGCAGTGACCTGACAGCTCAGTGTTTTGTTTTAAGTACTGTTCTTGGTGGCGGTTTTATGGAGCAATGGAGCAGTGTCCCAGCCTTTCATTTTCTGTCCCATTGTAACGTTCTCAGCATGGATGTTGTTCTCAGTCCAGCTGTGTCTGTTGTCTCTTGATTGGATTTCTTCGAGACCAAAAGCCTTTAAATGGAACTCTGATGAACTTTGTCTTACACTTACTTTTTGTAACTTGTGATTTCATTGTGACTTCTATCATCAATATAGGCACTGTGGTACCACGACTTAGTACACTGTTCATTGTATTTTTCTTGTGAAAATATATATGACAATAAATTCTAAATTGATCGCACCCTCCAACTGTGGGAATCTGTTATGGCAGCAAAGCTAACTGTCCTGGCTGCCTGAATCCCTGTGCCCAAGGGGAACAGTACATGTTGACATTCTTTATCAAAAAGATCATCAGTCACCTCCCAGATACACATGTGAGCGTCTGACAATGATTTGCTGAAAGGATACACTTGTTTAGAAATTGTAGCCTGCCATTACCTTCAAGGCAACCAGGATGTGATTGACACCTGGTCTTTGCAGTTTCAGGTGCTTGTCCAGCAGCTGGCAGACTTGGAGTCAACATCCAAGGACATTCTGAGATGTCTTCAGTTTTGCCTCTTGGGCAATCGCAAACAGTTGTGTGAATGCCTCTAGATGCAATTTCTGATTGATGCTAATTGTTCCCATGGCCATTGGTGAGGTGGATGTTGCATTTCTACAGGCTTGGCCAGACCTTGTAGCTGCTGTTTCTCATTCCTACATCCTACTGCACTTGCTCTCCCCCTGCAATATCAGCAGAAAAAGGCAAAGCTGATTTCAACCATCATGCTGTCATTTCAGGAAATCTGTGAAGACTGTCATTTGATGCATATGAAGAACATTCCTTGTGAGATTTGTCCTGTAATGTCCTTGGTAATGCCCTTGGTAAGACCTTCAGCTAGAAATGTTCCTCACCTGGCTTCTTCCCCAGCCTATGCACCATGGAAGACACTATATTTGGTGGCTTCAGAGGATTGCTCCTCCAATCAAACTTTGAGATGCACAGAAACAGTACTGGGGCACGTAAAGCATGTCGGTGTACCTTCTCTCCATGAAAGTTGCAGTGGACGCATTCTAAGTTGGTCTTGGCATGATTGAGCTGCAAGAAACCAAACCCCATCCTTTAGTCCCCCTTTTCCCCATCATTCCTGTTTGTCTGTTGGGAGTTTGTAATCAGGATTCGAGATGTTGCACCTGCTGCAACGTGTGTTTTAACTCTTACATCTAGCAACGAAACTGCTAGTCGACTCTTAACAGTAATCGACAATAATATTTATTTATTTAACACAATGAATATTATAATAACAAATTACACTGCAAGCTAACAATTTACACTATAAATCTAATCAACTATCTTGTACTTTAACTTAATTCTGGATGATCATACACCACTACACTAGATTTTGACCTTGATCCACATAGTGATGATTGTCCGGTCTCTTCCTGTCAGTGGTCCCAGGAATGTGTTCTCTTCTTGGTGGTTGGTCTTGACTTCCTGCTTGTGAGGACAGTGTTGCAGCGATTAGAAGTCTTTGTGCCCTTTTGGGAGGGTTTTTGATATGCACCAATCGATCACCCTGATCGATTGGACCCAACCAGGCGTTGACATGTTGATGGCAGGGTGGTCATTGAGCATCCATTCCTGGAGGTATTGGGGTCAAATAGGTCAGGTAGCCCTTTTCAAATAAGGGTGTGAGGTGCTGCTTCATCTGGTAAACAACTTGTTGTTTCTGATTGTCCTGGGTATGGCATTCAGGTCAATTCCATTCAATTCCAATTCATGTGTATATTGTATTGTCAGCAGCTGCTGAGTCAATTGCATACAGTCTGTCTGTAGCTGCAGCCTGTCTGGATTCTGCAGCTTGTTTATTCCAGAATCTTTGAGCACAGTCACATTTGGCCAAGGCTTGCCTCAATTTCCCAGCATGTCTCATTTATTGTCCCTTTGTTCATAAATCCATCATTTTGAGCAGCCTGACCGGACACAGTCCCTCCTCTTGATCCTGAACACTAAGTGTGATGGACCACATGATCACAGACCAATTTCCAATGGTGACTACATGATTATCCAGGCTCAAGCAAAGCACAACATACACTGAAACAGGTAAACTCTTACAGATAGCATATTGCAAAAACACACCTAATGAAGAAGCAGCACTTCGAAAGCTAGTAATTCTAAATAAACCTGATTTGGAGATGACGATGTTGGACTGGGGTATACAAAGTTAAAAATCACACAACACTCGGTTATGGTCCAACAGGTTTAATTGGAAGCACTAGCTTTCAGAGTCTTACATGAATCCATGTAGAATTCATGTAGAATTTTAGATTAGAATCAGTCTAAACATTGTGGCATAGACAACAGAAAACAGGGAGCAAACACCTTCAACATCTTATCTGGACTGACACCAATTGTTAAAGTTAACCTGAGAATGTAAATTTTTAAAAAAGTTTTGTGATTTACATATGAAAGAAGTGAAACTATCATGGTCATTCTAACAGATGAGAGACTTAACAGACAATTAAGGTAGTTTTCAATGCATAATTTCAGTTACATCACACTGTAAACTTTTGCTATAAATTCTGTGTCTTGCAATTGTGTTCTCCACAACCACCTGATGAAGGAGCAGCGCTCTGAAAGCTAGTGCTTCCAATTAAACCTGTTGGACTATAACCTGGTGTTGTGTGATTTTTAACTAAATAAACCTGTTGGACTAAAATCTGATGTTGTGTGATTTTTAACTTTGAAGACCCCAGTCCAACATTGGCACCTTCAAATCATAACACCTAAGTAAGATTAAGTAAACATCATCAAACTGTATGTAAGTGGAATATCAAAACTCAGACTTAATGGCTAATCAAGCAAGTAGGGTAGATTCAAACTAAACATGACATTGGAGAGGAAAAAGTAACATTCACAATGAAAAATCAAACAAATGTCATAAACCGGAGTTAGCAAGCTTTGCTGTGTACAAATGAACCAATAATCTGGAGAACATTTTATACAAACAATAGGGTAAACGAGTATTTACTCGGTTAAATAAATATTTATTATGCTGCTCTTGCTTTTAATAAGCTCGTGGAGATTGTAAATTGGGCCAGGTCTTTGCATCAGGTCTCTGTGATAATTGTCTTCTCCACTAGGTAAACTTGACAGTGAGGATGGTGAGGTATAACAGACTAACCAGGATTAAGACTACAGACAGATGTGACACAAGCTAGACCAAGGGATGGATTTGTATGTTGGAGCACCAGTCGCAGGAATCCTCCCACCAAGTCATCAGTGGGTTTCCTGGGGCAGTGCTGCCTGAGTCCCAATCCCTTTTCTGGACTGCTTGCTAAGCATCCTATCTCGCGGCAACCATCCCCACCAATCACCTGTGATTTTTATGCTCAGGTTGCAATCATCTGAGCTCTCATTTGTTTTCTAATATACTGCCAGCTGGTTGTTGCATCCGAACATAAAACTTTTATTGGGCTGTACCCATACCACATCATCCTCACATTCACCTGCATCTGGTGGGCCAAACCATACATACCCTGGGAACATATATCCTGCCCTGTACGATGTTTCTTGTGTGTTGCTTCCAGTGATGTGATGGCCCCGATGATTATGTTCCATGTGGTCATAGTTGTCCTGGGGATGGATCAAAGTTGTTTCTGTTGTTATCACTGTCTAATACCTGAATGGTTGGAACAGTGTAGTGTGTACACCCTGACCTCCCCCACATTTTGTGTTGTTGTTAAGGTTTGTTGTTAAGGAACCCCATATGGTTTAAGTGCTTGGTAAGCTCCAACCTCAGTTTCTAGCAGCCCTGGCCTTGGTTTCTAGTGGTAGGAGTTTGTAGGTTTAAATGGGCTGACCGTGGAGCAGTTAGAAAAGGTTGAAATGATGTGGTCTTTATGACCAACGAATTAAATGTGAAGACAAAGTGGTCATTGTGTCCTACGACTGAAATGTGAAGACAACAATGAGACAGCCGTTACGACCGCGAAGCAGATTCTGATATGGAGATTTTATCCAATGGACAACAACTGAACAACTGAAACCTGGTTAATTCCATCAGCGCGTACAGGAATGAGCGTTGGTTCCACTGGGACAATACATATTCCACCCTGACCTTAAATTTACCTGGACCATCTCTGACACCTCCCTCCCCTTCCTGGACCTCTCCATCTCCATTAGTGACGACCGACTTGACACTGACATTTTTTACAAACCCACCGACTCCCACAGCTACCTGGATTACACCTCTTCCCACCCTACCTCTTGCAAAAATGCCATCCCATATTCCCAATTCCTCCGCCTCCGCCGGATCTGCTCCCAGGAGGACCAGTGCCACCACAGAACACAC
>NC_057722.1:20641284-20673678 GCF_004010195.1 Chiloscyllium plagiosum | reverse complement strand
CCCTGACCTATCACCTTCATCCCCTCCCCCATTCACCCATTGTACTCTATGCTACTTTCTCCCTACCCCCACCCTCCTCTAGCTTATCTCTCCACGCTCCAAGTTCACTGCCTTTATTCCTGATGAAGGGCTTTTGCCCAAAACGTCGATTTCGAAGCTCCTTGGATGCTGCCTGAACTGTTGTCCTCTTCCAGCACCACTAATCCAGAATCTGGTTTCCAGCATCTGCAGTCATTGTTTTTACCTCAATAGAGAGGTGTGAAAGTGCTGACCATCAGAAACAGTGATGCCACGCCTTGGGTGGCTGTCAGGAGCTGTTTCATCATCTGAAATAATGAGTTAGTGTATTCATTAAATAGGCATCCACACAGAGACTCATCAGTTTGCCATGCATCCTCTGCATCTGGGGGCTTGGCAATATTTTATCCTCCCTGTTCCCATGTCTGTGTCCTGTCATTCCCTCAAGTGGTGATGTCCTGAACATTGGATGTTTCCATCTGACGGTCAAATTCAGTCTGTTTTTCCCTGGTCTTTTAGTATTGTCACATATCCATGTTGTGGATATGCCGTCTGGGATCTGAGTTATAAGGACTTGGGGTTGGTTGATTTCCTTGTCTATCAGGGAATTATTGGGGAGTTCTGTCGTGTCTGGACTGTTGGGAATGTGTAACACATCAATGCTGAAAGTTGTTCCAATCTGTTAGAGAATCCGTCTGGGGGTCCCTTGGGCATTGACGTTGCAGTCGATGGTGGTGATGGGAGAGTATAAATATCACCAGGGGTGCAGTCTGACTGAGAGGATGTGTCGGAAGTGGGTGTCCTTGGTATTCGGGGTAACCCTTGGTCTTGTCACTTGCTCTGGGGCAGTGTCATCCACCGTACCTATCTCAAGGTGATGAAAGTGGCTGTGTTGAGTGCCAAATGCCCACAATTGGTTTACATGGTACCAGCAGTCTTTCCTGTGGCTAGTAGAACCTTGTATTGAGGGGTTTGCCTTATCCAACAGGTGGGGGTGGGACCTGAGTATTTAGGGGAGAGAAAAGAACTAGGATTGTGTATCTGTAGCATCACCTGCTGTCCTATAAGTGTTTGATAGCATTAACTTTACTGTCGAAGTAAGCCTTAGTTACTTTCCTTTTGGTCCCTAACCTGGCAGCTGCTGTTAACTGAGTGGCCTTGATATTTCTGGTAAGCTGATGCACTACTTCTTCATGGGTGAGAGCAGTGAGGGCAGGTTCTGTGAGGTTGAGACCAACCAGGTAGTTGACTCCTTTCATAGGTCGGCCTGACATTAGAGTATGGGGGTGGGGGTATACCCTGGGGATTGGGAGATGGTACTGCATACCATCATGAGAACAAACGGAAATACTGTCCCCCAGGTTTTATTGTTCTGCAGCACAGTCTACCTAATCCTCCCGTTTAGGGTGCAGTTCACCCTTCCCACAATCCCACTAGATTGGGGGTGGTATGCAATGTGGAGTTTCTGCTGGACACCAAGCATTGTCATCACATTTTGCATGACTCAGCTGGTGAAATGGGTACCCTGATCTGACTCGATACTGCGGGCTAGACTCCATCTCGTAAATATGTTGTGTTAGGGTTTGTACAATCATTTTGGCTGTATATGTCCTAATGGGAAAAGCCTTGACCCATTTCATGAATGAGTCTATGATATAGGAGTATCTGGAATATAGGTAAATCCATTCCAACATGGTGATAGGGGACATATATAATTAATTTGTCAATTTGTCCAGGCTCCTACCACTGGATGGGTATGCTTCAGTCCTCCCTTTCAAAAGTACCTGGATTATTTTGAGCGCACACCAGACAGTTCTCTATGCAGTGTGTTACATTGTTATATAATTTGGGCCATCAACACAGTTCTTTCAATTGTTCGGTAGTGGCCTCTATTCCCTGATGCCCATGTCCATCATGGTATTGGTATGTGATCCAATTTCTGTCTTGAATTGGAACTACATAAATCCCTATTTTTAAAACTAATCCATCCCATGCCCATAGGGAATCTTTCCATTTATCGTAAACAACTGGCTAAACTCCTCCCAAAATCTGTTTCAAGGAATTATCACAGTGTTGTGCTTGCCTAAGGTCCTCTATGTTTGTTTGGCTTACAGTGACTGCATTTGCCTGCTCACCTATGGGTGACTGCCAAAATTCTCCTACACGGCAGCTGTTTTGACGAATTCATCTGCTCTGTGGTTACCTTCTGGGGATATTTTGTGGTGGCTTCTAACTTTAATTGTGCCATATTTCCTTCCACCGGTGGCCTGTAGTACATATTTCAATAAGGGGGCTGATGGTAGGGATTTCCCATTGGCAAAAATTAAACCCCCAGCTTCCCAAAATGATAAAAATGCAGTGAGGCTGTTGCGCATGTACATGCTATCAGAGTATACATCTGCAGGTGAAGGGAACAGATCGGGGTGACTGACTACGTAGTCTATAGCTGCTAGCTCCACAGCTTGGGCACTTAGATGGCTGGGTAATTTTAAAGCCAGTTCAACTATTTGATGTCCTTGAGTATCTGTTGTGTATTTCCCCTAGTCGGTGATCCGACTGACATCCACTACGATGGAAGATCCATCTACTTAGTTTTTGACTGTGGTGTCTGCCTGCCTATTGTTTGTCTCGTTTCTAATTGTTTCTCCTGCTGCTTTGGTATAAAAGGGCCAGTGGGGTGTTTAGTGGCTATGATTTGGCAGTCATATAAGTGTCCCCTATAATTTAGGTTATCGGCTAGGAAGGTGGGCACCTTAGTATGTCTGACCATGGTGTCCCAACCTTGAAGCAATAGACTCCACCACGTGGCTCAAATCTGGCTCACTGGGCTATCTTTGATTTGGCTGTCTAGTGGGAGCTGGATTGGGGTGCGTTTAGTTAATATAGTCAGTGGGTTTAAACCAATAAGGTAGTTGAAGTACTGGACTGTCCAAAAGACTGTGAGGTGGTGTCATTTGCACATAGAAAACCCTTACTCCATGGACTGTAGGACCCTGCAGGCATAGGCCACTGGGCCTGACCTACTGTGCTGCTCTTGCAGTAGAACAGCAGCTATCGTCTGATCTGTGGCTGCAATTTCTAGGGCGTATGGTAAGCCAGAGGTGGGAACTAGTGAGGCTGGTGCTGTAGCGAGGGCATATTTGACGAATGCCATCTGACAGAGTGCCACCCACGAACAGCTATACTTCCTGCACGAATGCCTAAGAAAACAGGTACTACCTAAATGTCTTAAATACAAACCTCCCCTTAACACCCATTAGCCAAAAGAATAGCAGAGCAAAACAGCCACAGAAGGGCTTATGCCCGAAACGTTGATTCTCCTGCTCCTCGAATGCTGCCTGGCCTGCTGTGTTTTTCCAGCATGACATTTTTCAACTAAAATCTTTTGTTGTCTGACCCTTTCAAAAAATACAAAGGAATCGGCCAATGGCTCAAAGTCTGGAACCTTTCTAATGATTTCCGCTAATTGTGCCAATGTAAATGGGGTGGTGAATGTTATCGGTGGGGCATTGGCATCCCCAATCCATCTTTTGGTGATAATCAGGTTCATTGTGACAGGGGTTTCTCCTCGGGTGCTGAAAGAGTTGACTCCTCTGGAAGGATAGGGGCAGACCCCATTTCACCATGCACTGAGCGTACTGCTGCAAGTCTTCCCTGAGCTCATCCCAACTCTCAATCCACAATCAAATAATGTGAACATATGGGAAAGATAGAGAGGGAGGAGAAGGCCAGGAGATAGACTGGGATGACCCCTTTGAGATTTAACATGATCTATGGACTGAATCTCCATCCCTCCCCTTCAATGTTACTATTATTCTTAGGGAACTTGCAATGCAATTCAACTAGGCATCATTCTATCACTACTAGAACAAAGCAATAAATACTTATCCTGAAATTCAGGAAGAGATGAATGCCATCAAATATACATCTGATATACAAAGTTAAAAATCACACAACACCAGGTTATAGTCCAACAGATTTAATTGGAAGCACTAGCTTTCGGAGCGCTGCTCCTTCATCAGGTGGAGCATAAGGTTGTAAGACACAGAATTTATAGCAAAAGTTCACAGTGTGATGTAACTGAAGTTATACATTGAAAAATACTTATCTCATACACTGCAGGCAAGGATGCCCTGAAGCATGGTACATTGGGGAAATCAAGCAGAGGCTATGGCAATGGATGAATGGGCACCGCACAACAATTAACAGGCAGGAGTGTTCCCTCCCAGCTGGAGAACACTTCAGTGGTTCGGGACATTCGACCTTGGACCTTCGGGTGACCATCCTCCAAGGCGGACTTCGTGACAGGCAGCAGCAAAAAGTGGCCGAGCAGAGTCTGATAGCTAAGATCAGTACCCATGGGGATGGCCTCATCTGGGACCTTGGGTTCATGTCACATTACAGGTGACCCCATTGCACCACACACACACACACGTTTGTGGGATAAATTTGTACTAGCACAGTTACATTGTATTTTGCTCAAAAACTGCATGAATCCATGTAAGATTCTGTTAATTCATTTTTTAGATTAGAATCAGTCTAAACATTATGGCACAGAGAGCAGCACAGAGGGTTACTAATACCCAATACATTGTCTGGGCTGACACCAATTGTTAAAGTTCACTTGAGAATGCAACTTTTAAAAGAAACGTTTTGTGATTGGAGCAGCAGTCCCGTTAAGTTCCTACTCTGTATTTTAATGGACTGGTCAAAATACTTCATTTCTTAACTTGAAAAGCACACCTTCGGTTAGGAAACTTGTATCTGAATGACTGTATTCATGATCTTCAACAGATTGCAACCTCATCAAACTCTTCCCTGGTTAATGTCTCATGCTGACTGTAATGTTTGTAGCATTGTCATTTTATTGATACTGAGCTTTTGGTCTCTTCTTATTTTGATGAGGAAATTGATCCATTTTCATGTCTGTAACATCACTCACATCTGTGTCTACTTATTCTTTTGAATTTGAATTAGCTTTATTGTCACAGAGTCATAGAGATGTACAGCATGAAAACAGACCCTTCGGTCCAACTCGTCCATGCCAACTAGCTGTCCTAAATTAATCTAGTCCCAAATGCCAGCACTTGGCCCATATCCCTTGAACTCACATGAGTACAGTGAAAGGTTTACAAGTCGCCTCTTATGGTGCTACCTTAGACACAGGTACATAGGTACAGACTCTTCAGTATAAGGTCTTAGGAAAAAAAAATTAGAAAAACAAAGAAATAGAAAGTCCAGCATTAAAGTGTAGGAATAAATTAGAAAATTGAGAAACAAGTATTGCAGACTAACAATCAGGCTGGCACCAAGCCTCCAGTCCATGCCGGGCCTTGACTTCAGACTGTGCCAGGCTTCACCAAGTCTCTCTAAGGCTGGGAAAACTGCTCGGGAATCACCTCAAGGCCGGAAGTCCAAATTAAGGTCACACTGGGCCAAGATACCACCACGTACCACTGGGAGATCACCATGCCAGGCCAAGAGACTGCCACATACCACCAGGTGATCATCATGCCAGGCTGAGAGACTACCATATACCACCAAAAGATCATCACACCAGGCTGAGAGACTGCCACATACCACTGGGAGATCACTACACCAGGCTGTGAGACTACCATGTATCACCAGGAAATCACCATACCAGGCCAAGAGACTGTCAATGTACCACTGGGGGATCACCACACCATGCTGAGAGACTGCCATGTACCACCGGGAGATCACCACACCGAGCCGAGAAACTACCACGTACTACCAGGAGATCACCACGCCAAGCCAAGAGATCACCATGTACCACCGGGAGATCATTGTGCCAGGGTGGGAGATCACCATGTACCACCGGGAGATCACCATGCCAGGCCGAAAGGCTGCTATGTACCACCGGGATGTCACCACCCAAAGCTGAGAGATCACCATGTACCACCAGGAGATCACTATGCTGGGCCAAGAGACTACCACGTACCCCTGGCAGATCACCATGCCAGGCCGAGAGATCACCATGTACCACAAGGAGATCACCACACCGGGCCGAGAGCCTGCCACATACCACAAGGAGATCACCACGCCGGTCTGAGAGACTGCTACACCAGGCATGACAATGCCTTTCTGGATCTGTGATCTTTTTGTTTTCAAACTGAACTATCTCATTTTGTCCTGGCTGACCTCCAATTCTTCAATCTCTATAAATTTAAATATTTCCAAAACAATATTGTCCACGGTCTATCCCATTTCGAATTCAGCATTTCTATCAAAAGCTGACCAGCATGGATCGAGCCATTCCTCAAGGCTACGTCGGTGACGTGATGGGTCTGGGCCTGGGATTTCAATGGCCTGGGTTTTCCTTGAGGCTTCTCCAGTGTTTTTGCAGTGGCCTGATTGTTTTGCTCTGCCCCTGTGGAAGCTTCAGTCAGTCTGCGACTCCATACTGTGTTTTCTTCGGCATATGGCAAGTCCACCCCGAGATTCCAATGGGGGGAGGTTGTGTCCTCGAGCCCAGGGCCATGAAGTGGACTAAGTGGACTTTGCCTTAAATTCTCTTTTTTTTCCTTTTTTCTATTATGGTGGAAGCACTGTTATTATGAATGTTTTATTTCATTATTTTTCTAATTTACTACAATGATATTATACTTTCAAACTTTTGAAATGCTAGACTTTTTATTTCTTGATGTTTCTAATTTTTTTTCCTAAGAATTTGTACTCAAGAATCTGTACCTAGCTACCTATGAACCTAAAATGGCACCTTAAGTGGTAGGTTGTACATTTTTCACTGTACTGATGTGAGTACATATGACATTAAAACGGATTCAATGTCTGAAGTTTACAATTCAGACCCATGTTTAAATTCATTCATGATCTCACTTACTGCTTTGCCTACCAACAGCACCTTATCTTCTATGTACGACTTACTTTAGATCCCTGGGCATTCCAAATTTCCATCCATCTTCTGCAGTTACCTAGACTCCTTTAATTCCTGTGGAATTGCACCTCTGTCTCCCCTTTTAAGACCATCTTTAGTTGACTGAACCTTTAGTCACCATCCTATTATGCCTTTTGACCCGATTGTCAATTATTTACTTGGTGACTCTGCACCATCAGAAGTCAATTTGATACATTTTAGGGTTGAGTTTGGGTAAAATGAAATAGCTTTTTCCCGAATCTCTGAATATTTTCAGTTGAGCTTTTAAAACTTGCAAAGGTTCCTTGAAACAGAATGCAGAGGCTGAGAAAAAATAAGTAGTTATCAAAAATAAGTATGAGGTGAAAGACTACAGCTTGCAGTTTAGTGTTAGGGTGTTAAGAGTTACCACTGTGTTTGCTGAATGGTAAAAAGAGCTGCTGCTGCTTGCAATATGAGTAAGGGAGGTTATTCTGTCAGCACCTCTGTGGTGAACAATGTTGCAGTCTCTGCTAAATTAAAAATCATACAACACCAGGTTATAGTCCAGCAGGTTTCATTGAAAGCACTAGCTTTCGGAGCGCTGGTCCTTCATCAGGTGATTGTGCAGTACACAATTGTAAAACATAAAATTTATAGTAAATGTTTACAGTGTGTAATTGTACATTGAAAAATACCTTGAATGTTTGTTAAGTCTCTCATCTGTTAGAATGACCATGTTAGTTTCACTTCTTTCAAATTTAAATCACAAAACGTCTTTTAAAATTTACATTCTTAGGTTAACTTTAACAATTGGCGTCAGCCCAGATAATGTGTTGAAGGTGTTTGCCCCGTGTGCTGTTGTGTGTACCATAATGTTTACACTGATTCTAATCTTAAAAATGAGCTAACAGTCTTACATAGATTCATGCAGTTTTTGAGCAAAGTACAATGTAACTCTGCAAGTACAAATTCACCCCACAAACGTATATGTGTAAGTGCACATGTGGGTTTGTGTGTGTGTGTGTGTGTGTACGTGTGTGTGTATGTATGTATGTCTGGGGTGGGGGGGTTGTGCGTGTCTGTGAGAGAGAGTGTACGTGTGTGTGTGAGTGTAAAGGGGTCTAAGTCTGTGAGAGGGTGCATGTGTGAGTGTGGGAGTGTGTGTGTCTGTGTATAGGAGTGTTTTGTGTGTATGTGTGTGCGCGTGTGTGTGAGTAGGAGTGTGTGTGTGTTTTTGCATCTGTGTGTGTATAGTGCAATGGTGGTCATCTATAGTGTGACATGAACCCAAGGTCCCAGTTGAGGCCCGCCCTGCATGAACACATAATCCATGTAAGACTCTGTTAACTCATTTTTTAGATTAGAATCAGTCTAAACATTATGGCACAGACAACAGCACACAGGGGTCAAACACCTTCAACACATTATCTGGGCTGACATCTATTGTTAAAGTTAACCTGAGAATGTAAATTTTTTAAAAGGTTTCTGTGATTTACATTTGAAAGAAGTGAAACTAACATGGTCATTCTAACAGATGAGAGACTTAACAAACATTAAAGGTATTTTTCAATGTACAATTTTGGTTACATCACACTGTAAACTTTTGCTATAAATTCTGTGTCTTACAATCATGTCTTCCAAACAACCACCTGATGAAGGAGCAGCGCTCCGAAAGCTAGTGCTTCCAATTAAACCTGTTGAACTATAACCTGGTGTTGTGTGATTTTTAACTTTGTACACCCCAGTCCAACACCAGCGTCTCCAAAGCAGTCTCTGCTGACTGAGACAACACAGGGCATTAAGCACATGACCTGGGAATAGATGAGGAAAACTGGAACATACCTTGGGAAACAAGTAAGGTGAAAGAATCCAGCAGTGCCATTTATCCAGAAGATGGCTTGACTACTCATGGAAAAAAAACATGCGTTTGTGTAGCATCTTGTGACTTCACTGGACATCCCAAAGCACTTTGCAGATAATGACATTCTTTTGAAGTGTTATTTTACAGGAAATGTGGAAGCCATTTTGCATGCAGCAAAAGTGCACAACAGCAATGTGATAATAACTAGAGCATCTGAGGCTACGAGATGACTGTTGACCAGGCACCGCAATAGTTCGCTGACCTTCTTCAAAGTTCTTGCATAGAATCTTTTGCATCCAATTGGAAGAGTAAACAAAGCTTCAGTTTAGCATCTCCACCAACAGACGTTACCTCTGAGAACACAGCACTGCTGTCATTTCTGACCTCTGACACAATATTCTGGTAGAGTGTACATTCAAATCTAAAAATGAAAGCCATTTTAATAACTTCAAAGAGTTATTAAAAACGATATACTTGTTTGCAGACAGGTGATGTTGTGGGTTCAGTCACTCCCATCACTATGTAATTACTCTTTCAATGTATATTATTTGAAAAGTATCTCTATACTTGCAATATAAGATGGCACCAAAAACAAAGGAACATGCCTAAAATGGAGGAGGAGCCTAATTTACAATAACAGAAATTGCTGGAGAAACTCAGCAGGTATGGCCTTATCTGTGGAGAGAAAGCAGAGTTAACGTTTCTAGTCCAGTAACCCTTCTTCAGAACATTTCTGATTTTTCGCATCTGCAGTTCTTTAGTTTTTTGTTTAACCTAATTTACAGGTTTTATGTTCCCTTGTAGGAGACAACCTAGAGTAATATTGTTTTTAATGCAAGGAAAAACCACAATGCTCTCTGAAGCTCAATTTTACTACAGCCTAATTTTTGAATATCATTTTTCATCCACACATGCTACAACTGTATAAATATCACATCTGTTAGAGTGTTATCATGGGATCTCTGCCTAAAAGTAATTATTGGAGGCAAAATTCCAATATTCTTATCTTTTACTGTCACTATAGATCTAGAATAGCAGTCTGATAGTACAGCTAGCAACTCAGAATAACACATTTGCAATGGGCTGCATCATTCTCATGATAGTTTATAAAACAAGCACATCCACAAGGATGCAGTTAACAAACTTGAGTAGTTCGGACTTAATGTTATATTTCAGAAATCTAGATGGTGAAGTACTCAATTGTTACACACTTCTATAAACATTTATTCATACAGGTACATATCACAAACTTAGACCTCCTAATTCAACCATCACAATTTCGGTCTATTCCTGTTTATGGATACTTGGCAAAAGAAGCAATGATAATACAATAGAAAATGTTTTTATGCAGATCATAAATATATTGCATGTAAGTGTGGGTAAGGCAGGTTCAGTTGTAGCTTTCAAAGGGGAAGTGGATACATAGCTGAAGAAAAACATATTTCTGACCTATCAGGGAAAGGGTAAAGGCACTGGACTGACAGAGTTGCTTTTGTAGAGAGCCAGCATTCATATGATGGGCTAAATGGTGGCCTTCCAAGTTTTAAACATTCTATGATTCTGTAAGTGAATCCCTACCTATTGCTTTCTCTATGCATATAGCTGATGAATTAGAATCTATAAATGAAGACCACTAGGTAGCATTGAAGGAACTGACTATCTTGGTGGCTACAATGCTGAATCAGTAGGCTTTTACATTGGCAAATGGAACTATATGGTATTATTAAGAAGTTGTATTAAATATTGTTGAAAGTTTGCTTGGAAAAGGAAATGGATTTCCAACAAAATTGATCACTGCATCATTTATGAATCTATTTCATATCTATATTGGTCACACATTTGCTCCTGTTGCTTTTGACACGATGCTCTAGTGAATCAGAGTCAAGAAAATGTTGAAGATGGCTCCCTGCCCAGGCTGTCAGTGATAGGACTATCCATACATTGAAGGCTGATTGTAAAAGTACTGTTAACAACTTTCACAACTGCATGAACTAGAAATGTTGGAAGGTCTTCTTTGTCACTACCAGTTCCATGTGCCAGAGGATATAAATATGGTTGATGATCAAATTGCCATTGCAGGTTGGTTTTTTTTATTTGCTTCTTGGGTATGAGCTGTCAAGGCCAGTATTTATAACACATCTGCAATTGCCCTAGAGAAGGGGCTGGTCGGCCACTTTTCCCCACAGAGCCGTCTGGGACAGAGTGCCGGGATTTTGACTCAGTGAAAGTTGTTTAGCAATATATAAAGCAATATAGTTTCAGGTCAGGATGGTGTAGGGCTTGGAGGGGAACTTGCAGTTGATGGTTCGCTGTCCTAAGCTAGATTTAGTAGGTCTGGTAGGTGTCAAAGAAACCTTTGTATGCTACTTCAATGCATCTTGTAGATGGTTTCAAGTCCAGTGCCTGTTAATTTACCTGATTGATATTTGTTCATCCTGCATTACCTCAAACATGACATAAAGCAAATGGGCTGCTTTTAAAACAGCTCGATCTCCTTTCAAATATACACATAGAATTCTGGAGAAACTCAGCAAGTCTGGCAGCTTCTGTGATTGAAAGTGACATTTTTCGAGTCCAGTATGGCTCTTCCTCAGAGGTGAACTTGGATAATTGAGGTGGATAACTGACATTCTGAAGGAGAGGCAATAATATACTCAAAACATTAACTGTTTCTCTCTCCACAGATACTCTCAGACCTGCTGAGTTTCTCCAGCATTCTCTGTATGTTTCAGATTTCCAGCATCTCCAGTATTTGCCTAGATCCCCTTGAACCTGTTCTGCAGCATACAGTTTGAGCATAATATTCTCTATTTGTTTCAGAATGGTCTCTTTTATTACTGTTATTATTTCCTGTTCTGCCAAACTCTTGCATTACAGAATTAGATTTCACAGCGAATTGTAATATTAACAAATTAAACAAGGTCTGTTGTCAAAGAAGAAACAAATTTCTCTCAAATATAGAGTCAAGCAAGAAAATATAATTTTTAAACTGTGCAGGAAACAAGACAAAGAGCATTTAAAATGATAAAAGAGGAACATTTTATACTATAAGAGCACTTATATATTTTCTTTCCCCTAATCAATCTGTCCAGCAATATTATTACACATGGTTGGAGCAGGTGAGACATGAACCCAGATAGCCTGGCCCACATTTAGGGACATTACCATTGCACACAAGAGCACTTACAGGCTTTGATCACTTTTACAGTGAGTATAGTTGTGTCATCAGTGACAGGAAATTGTACGCACTAACATTTATTTTTATTAACCTCCTGCATAAACATTAGAATAAGTCTTTTGCACACAATGTGTGATTACAATCCAATCAGGTGTTCCACCTGATTTGGAATATTTCACTGGCTAGAATTGGGAAGTGCAAAATTTTACTTGCTGTCTCCTTGTATACCTGAGTTGAGGGAGAGGCTCTTGTTTTGGCTCTTTCTTACTATATCTATTTGAATTGTCAATGTTGTATAGTTAGCAATAGTTTAAGGAAATGTTTATTCACATGTTTCAGTAAATAACTAAAAATGCTGCATTTTTTTCTTTTGGCATTCTCCTATATTCTATTCTTCATAAAGATGAGGTCAGCTAAAGCTCTGTTATCCAGTTTTAGCACAAATCGATTGAGCCATTACTCATGCTCAATAGCACACAGTGGCTCCCAGTTAATTAACACCTTGATTTTTAAATTCTCATTTTTATTTTTAAATCCCTCCAAGGTTGGACATCTCCCTGTTGATGTCCTCCCCTCCAGCCCCACGACACTCGAATATAAATAATTTTGGTCTCTTGATCATCTTGGGTTTTAACCCCTCACAGTTGGTGACTGTGTCTTCATTAGTCTTGGTTCTAAACACTGGAATTCATTTCCTAATTCTCTCTACCTCTGTCTTCCTTTAAAACACTCCTAAAAACCTAACCTGTTGACCATATTTTTTGCCATATACTCTAAAATCACATTACTATAGAGAATAGTGAGATATTTTGTTTAATTGTGCTTTTGTGAAATGCCCTGGGACATTGTAATTGCACTAAAGACACATTATAAATACAAGTTGTTGTTGTATCACCACAGAACTTGTTATAATTCTAGATCAGATCAAAAATTCATGTTATGATCTGATTAGTGAGAATAATTTTTATTTTAAAAGTAGAAAAAAATCTGAGATCGAGGACATTTAACACCTATTAAAAGTATAAAGCTAAAGATCCCACAGATTTTATCATACATCAATAATTTTACCATACAATGTTAAAATGGTATTACAATCTATAGTACATGTACAACTTAGATTTGAATACCCAGAATTAACATGATAAATACTGATAATAGTCTGTGATCAAACATTCTCCTTCACACACCAAATAGTAGACACAATTGAGGAAGATGCCATAGATTTCTCACCAGTTATTAATGAAACAGTGTGTCACCAAATCTCATTTAACTTGACAAGTATTTATGGTCAGAGGGGATGAAGATAAGTCACAAAGAAATCTCTATATTCTTCTTTATTTTCATGTTTAAATTCTGTTTATTTTAAACATGAACAACGTTGCTGACTCAGCATGACTGCAGCTCATTTCATGATTGTATTTGCAGAAGCTTCTGAGTCCTTGATATTCCAGCCAAAGTTGATACAAAGAACTAAGAGACAGATTATCTGCTTCTAGCTAGTTCCAGACAAAGAAAAATGTCAAGACCCATTACACTAAAGTGAGCACTAATACTTTTGTAGTTACCTTGACACCTTGCAATGGAAATGTTACCAAGAAAGGTAAAACGATACAACTGGTTTAACAACTTTCCATTGAGCCCACTGAGGTGGGCCACCAGCACCTGAAATGTCTGTCTTTGTCACATGACTGGTATTGGAGCTGGTTGAATTGCTTAAATATACAGTTTTGTTGTTGCTAAGTCAGTTCCTGTTTGACATCCAGATGGAGAGCAGGACTCCAGGCTGACTTTGCAGCCCATCTCAGATCCTCCATTGCTGTCTTCAAGTTGCTGCCTGGAAAGAAACTACATCTCACCTGGTAGAAGGAAGCAACTGGAGCTAGATTATAAAGGAAACTATTATTGGACAATTTGACCTCCGAGATGGTAATTTATATGAACTGAGTTTTCATTACCTTTGGATTTATCAAAACTTGCAACTTATCATGTTTCACTAGTCTTCCTTATTTTCCTGGTGCTTGTGTCAATGAATGTATAGCAAAGCATTTCGATATATTTTGATGATTTTATTAATAAAATCTATCTACGATTTCATCATAAAGGATTTTACTGTGGTTTTATTATTAGAATTGGAACCAAAAAGTAAGGGTTCGGGGAACACCCTTTGGCCTACCTCAGAAAACAATGGGAGTAAAAAGGAAGGGATTAAATAAAAAAAAACTCACTGTCTTGAGTTTAAGAAGAATAAAACAATCATAATTTAAAATCACTCCTGTTCTCCCTTTGTCCACAACACAATGGATTGGATTTCTTTGTATGCACTGATTGGGCCTTGAAGCTTCCTTTCAAGAACTGCTCCATTTTAAACTGCCTTAACAATTGTTCCTATTCCAATGAGTCACCTCCCTTTTCTCAGTCGATGTTTCTCTACGTCCCAGAAGCTGCACTCCAGCACTCACTCACAGGTGCATCTCAAGCTCTTCACTGAGAGCCCACCTCACCTCACCAAACCATTCCTGCCATGGGATTTCCCCCAAGTTCCAACCTTGCTCAGTCAAATCAGCAAAAAAATGATCTTCCGTTTTCAACACCCACTCTCTCAACTTGACCGAAGTATTAATGCTCATTGGCTTCCTCTGAAACTCTCACACTTTCACCCAATACCAAGGCTTTCACATTGTTTCAGTTCTCCAGAACTTCTTTTGACATCAATATGTAGCATAGAGTCATCAAACTGCTCTGGATTTCTCATTGTGTTCCCTACACAGAGTCTGTCTAGTTCAACTGTCTTCACAGCAGTACAGCTAACTGCAACACTCCTCACATAAAGTTTGTTTTTTTCTCTCTCTCTCCTATCCTCAAACACTGCCTGTAACCTTTGCACTTTTCGTAAGTGACCCTGAACTATTCTGAATGATCTATTGAAAACTTTGCAGTACACCTCTCCCCAATTGCTGGATGTTGCCAGCCAGCAACTCTCGGAACTGGTTTTTCCATAAATGTTGCAAGCTACAGATGCTGGCGTATTTTGTGTAAAGACATGGATACAAATAGGATTTAATCATGCCATTGTCCATTTGCTGTTGCTTCACATCAAAGGGATATGTAAAATGTTAGATCTATTAATACCTCATTCAAGAGAATTTAATTACTTTTATTACAATTCTCACTTGGGTTTAATTACATCTGATGATGTACCTCCTTAATCTAGATGTTTTGGTAGATGTTTGATTGCCTTTGCAGATTTGAATTTTTCTCTAGTACAGGAATATTATGGACATAAACCAAAGGGTGCCAAGCTCTATTGCACATTGCTCTAACCATATTATACATTGAGGAATATTTCCAGTTATGGTCAAAGAAATGGATCTAAATTACAATCATTTCTCCCAATTTAGTTCCCCAGTACGAGCATCGAACTGTGTTCGGTCAGTGATGGAGAAGATGCCCTTGTTTTGCTTTAAAGTATTACCTTAATATTAGACTTTAGGGAGAACGCTTTATTGCACCTATTGTTTCTGGATCTTGTATTATCTATCCTCATGGGCTCTCTGAGTGAGCTGGTTAATTACTGCTAATTAGGGTTAAATCTGCAATTTTCGGTAGTTGTTTGGGGAAATCAGGAATATATGGAATTGATGGGAAATTCAATGTAAGGCAGAAGATCAGTCATGATCATATTGAACAGAAGAGGGGCCTTATGATCTACTCCTGCACCTATTATTTTGTTCATATTATCATAATCAGCATAAAATTCAGTAAGAATAAGCAAATCTATGTCATTAAAAAATTGAGATAGAGACATCTGTCCCATGAGAAGATCAGCATTAAATCTAACTCTTAAGTGTGATGGAGTAGCACATTAACCTACTACCTAAGCAAGTTCCAAATATGTCTGTTAAAGTTAGTTGTCAGTTTGCTGCTCTTCAATAGAAACTTTTGATATCAGTTCTGATTTAATGTCAGCATAATAGGTACTCAGCATATACCTTATCGACAATGGCATGAATCTGTCTTTAAGAGAATAGTAATACACCTGTAACAGGTGCCTTGCTGTATTTCTTACATGTTGGAGCTGATTCAAGATATTTGTGCAATACTAGCCAAGCACTTAAAGTACCACTTCCATAATCTCAACTGGGATCCAGTACCTTGACACAGCTCAAAGGTCAAAACCTAGAACCTACCAGAGCTGTATTACACAGTTCAGCTTTCAGCAGTGCATTTGTCCAATCAGCTCGCAAGTTCTTATTAAAAATGACTCTAATCTGCAGAAATCATGTTTTGCTATCAAATATTTTCACCCAAATGTATTGAACTTTTACTAATCCTAATTTTAAATCAATTCTGTTAATTTATTTTGGATTAATTTAGCAAGTATGTAATGAGCAACTGTGTTTCACTCATTCTGCCCAAATTACAAAACCTTAAAATTGGAAACAACTTCATCCTACCCATAATATGTCATTCATTCTTCAAACATCAGAAGCTTTGAGTGAATAATAGATTAGGGTAACTTTTATTACTCCATATTGGCCATGACATCTTACTCTCCCAGACCAGCCAATTTCCCTCATGGATTTGAATCCACAGATTTTGCAGTGAATAACATCGGTTAAATATCTACATCTATCAGTTACTTAGTTGATCCTAAACACTTCATCATTTAATTTTATTTTCAGTTTAATATGCTTCCTTTTCTCCTCTACGACAAACTAATGTTACTACTAACTGAGACAGGAACAGAAAACAAGAGGTCATTCAGCCCCTCAAGCTGGTTCTATCATTTGATGAGACGGTGATTGATTTGTATCTTAACTCCATTTCCATGTCTCCCAGTATCCATGCCATCAAAATTGTATCAATCTTAACTTAGTTGAGAAAAGATTTCTTCTATACAATGTGTGAAGAAGTGCTTCTGCAAAGTGGCCTAGTTCTAATTGTATGATATTACCTTATTGTTATGGATTCCCCCACAAGAGCAAATTGTTTCTGTCTAACTCATCAAATGTTTTAATAGCCTTAAAGACCTCAATGAATTCATCCCTTAATAATCTACACTTGAGGGAATAAAATCCTAGTCAATGAGTTTTCAATTGCCTATGCTAATAACATTTGGTTTTGTCTGGTTGAATGAAACTACATATAAATCTGTTACTCACAAGATTACACTCACATAATGTGCAGCTTTTTCTGTTTTCCTCCTTCACAAACTTAATTAGATATTGGCACCACCACTGAAGACATTCATTCTTGAGTAATTCAATATGTGTAGACTTTATACTTAGTGTATCCACACAATATTTTTTAGCCAAAAGAGAAAATGCTGGTAAATCTCAGCAAGTCTGGTAGCATCTGTAAGGAGAGAAAAGAGCTGACATCTTAAGTCTAACTGACCCTTTGTCAAAGCTAAAAATAGGGGAGAAATAGGGAGGTATTTATACCAGCTTTGATCCAATATTCTTTAGGTTCTCTTCATTCATTAAATCTAGAAAAATAACCAGGATATTCAGCTGATTTCTTTATTGTACATTTGTGCAATATGTGAGACATAGTACCTAACTAATTGCCATATAAAGTATTCCCCTAATGCAGCTCATTATTTGTATTCCTCCATCTTTCTTTTAATATTTTTATGAAAGTTTTATTTTTCTGATTTAATTACTATCTTATTGTTTCATTTCAATTAACCTGCGGCTGTACCCCAGCTGCAAGTGGAACTTGTATATGATGCAACAATGATACATCGGAATAGCTGATTTGGGAGTACAAGTAGGCCATTAGCCCCTAGTGTCTGCTCTGCCTTTGATAAGATCAAGCTAGATAACCCTGTGAGTGCATAGTTAAAACTGGATGATTGCAATTGAAATCTAGGTCGGTAGTGTTGGGTTAATAGGCAAAAGGTTAACCTGTCTGGGGCGAGGGAGAGATCTCTTGTGATGCATTGGTAGT
Source organism: Chiloscyllium plagiosum (assembly GCF_004010195.1). Classification (NCBI taxonomy): domain Eukaryota; kingdom Metazoa; phylum Chordata; class Chondrichthyes; order Orectolobiformes; family Hemiscylliidae; genus Chiloscyllium; species Chiloscyllium plagiosum. The sequence continues at coordinate 20,655,795 of NC_057722.1, read as the reverse complement.
ATCCCTACCTCTAAGCCAGGAGACTCAGGGTCAAGTCTGATTTGATCCAGAAGTGTGTAATAATATCCCTGAACAACTTGGTTCAAAAACATCTGACTGGGTGTTGAGCGGAGGACCTAAGGACAAATCCGCAGTTGTCTCGCATGTGCCCAATTGAGTGCTGGAGTTTGGCATCTCTTGAGATCTTGACTGATACAATTCCTTGATGCCATAGAAGTAGTAGACAGCGTCCAGGCAACAGTTGACATTGGCCAAGTAGATACAATAATGCACAGCCTCACGCAGATATTCACATGATTCGAAATGAACTGGGAAGAATTCATTGACTGCCAAGGAATACAGCAACAAGCCCGTGTGATAGGGCGTGAAACAAAGGAGGAAGGTGAGCAAATTGGACAGGATGATTTTACCGGACTTGCCCCCCCACTTGTCATGGGTCTCGCTTGCTCGAACCTTCAGGTTGGAGATGATCCGCAGGGAGCAAAACATCATCAAAAACATGCATATCAGGAACAGGATCTCTAGTGTGACGATGAACTCCATCCTGGAAACCTCCGGGGAAAGCCGGTAAAAGCAGGATTGGGAATGGCTGCTGAAGTAAAAGTGGAGACTCGCCGAGCCCACTACAATCCAGACAGCGGAGCAGATCAGCGCTGTCTTCTTCCAGGACGAGGTGGCTCTGCTCAGAAAAGGATGCTTTATGGCCACATAGCGGTCCACACAGATCATGGTGATCAGCAGGACGCTGACGTAGGTATTCACGAAGCACAGGGACTCCAGAAGCTGACAGAACCATCTCTTCAGGGGCCACTGGTCGCCCACATGGAAAGCGTAGATTTTGAAAGGCAGTGAGAGGAGCAGGAGGAAGTCGGAGAGGATGAGGTTGGTCATGTAGATGACGGATTTGGTCTGCTGCTTTATTTTACAGCAGATTGTGCCGAGTGCCACTCCGTTCAACACCAAGCCACAGCAAAGGGTGGGTAAAGTGAAGACAAGCATCACCAGCTGGTGGGACCATTCCTCACCCTTCTCCGATGTGCTGTTCATACAGGTCATCCCTGAAAGAAACTGAAGGCAGGGTGGCGGGAAGTTTACAAACGAGTGGAAGATGCATCTTTCTTTTTCAACCGCAGAGACAGAATGATTTTCAATTCGCAGAGTCTATCCCCCACCCACCCCGCTTTGAAAGGCGCTATACAAATACAGTGTCCCTCCGTCTCCCAGTCCGCGTGCATCTTACTACTCACCACTACGTCGGGTGTTTCTAAAAGTGTCCCAGTAATTGCACTCTTCCTCTGAGAAAACCAAAACAAGTAGCAGGTGAAGTGTCTCACATAACCACAGTGGTGAGGCTAATGTCTCCACTCCTTTGGCAATGTGCGTGTGAGGACTAAATTGGTTCTCACAGAGAGATGGGCGGATCGTACAACCTTCTGTGTTGTACGAGAGCAGGACACAGCAAAGCCCAGTTAGAATGGGTAACCAGTAACATCGCAGATCGTTTTCCTTGCAATATCGATGCTTTTTTTTGTTTAACAATCAAACAGTTGTAAATATTTGCGAATCAAAGACTTTTTCTTGTTGAATCCTAATTTTAAAATATGTGTAACCATGTTCAGAAAATCATTTGAAAAAATAATTGGGGTCCCAGAAACCCTGGAAATATTTGTAGGTAACCTGGTTTGAACTTTAAGTGGAAATTAAAGCAGGGGGAGGAAAATAGATCAAAACGCACAAAGCTGGGGAAGCCCTGCACCTGCAGAAAGAGAAACAGAGCTACTGTTTCAACTTCAGTATGATTTTTCGTCTGAATTTTCCCAGGTCTTTCTGTTTCTGCTTCAGATCTCCAGCATCCGCATTATTGTACTTTCATTTTAGATGAAAATGGATAGCTGAACCCATATGTCATCCAAGTTAAATTCGCCTCAAGATGACTACAAATGGGACAATGGTATGCTGCAAACTATTAGTGCATTCCTAACCACCTGAATTTTGCAACAACTTGCTTCGGAGCAGGAACAAATGATGCTGGAATCTGTACTGGAAGCAGCAAATGCTGGAGATCACAGCGGGTCAGACGGCATCCATGGAGAGAGAGAGAGAGCAGGCAAACAGTTCCAGTCTGGATGACTCTTCAGCAGAGCTGATGTGAAGTTTGGAGGGGACCAGCATTTAATTTATGGGGGGGGGGGGGCGGGGGTGGTGAGCGGTGTGTGTTGACGACTGGGTGTTCTGGTGATAGTTAACACTAAGTGATCTGAACGTGTGAGTGGCAGAACAATGGTGCATCTAAGTGCCAGACTGGAAAGAGCCGAAGTCTCATTGGAATGGGGAGGGGGGAGATGGAGGTGTGGGAAGGGAGAGACGGTGACTGAAAATGTAACAAGTAAAAGAAAGGAAAGGAATGGGAGTGGGTTCACAATCTGAAGGCGTTGAACTCATTACAGAGCCCAACAGGTTGTAAAGTGCCTAGTCTGAAGATGAGATGTTGTTCCTCCAGTTTGTGCTGTGATTCACAAACTGGAGGAATGCCCAGCACAGACAAGTGGGCATGCGAGCAGGATGCTGTGTTAAAATGGCCGGCTACAGGAATGTTGGGGGTCATGCTTGCACACAGACCAAAGGTGTTCTCCAATGTAGAGTAGACCATGCTGAGTGCAGCAAATACAATACATAAGATTGGAGAAATGCTGCTTCACCTGGAATGACTGTTCTAAGCCCATGGATGGTGAGCAGGGAGGAGGTGAGGGGCAGATGTTGCACCTTATGTGGTGACACAGGAAAATTCCATTGGAAGGGTGTTGATGTTGGTGGCCGAGGAATAGACTAGGGTATCCCAGAGGCAATGATCCCTGAGAAATGTAGACAGGAGGAGTGAGGTGAAGATGTGTTTGGTGGTGGTGTTCTGCTGGAGTGATCTGAAATGATGGAGAATGATCTTTTGAATGTGGATGCTGGTGGGATGAAAAGTGAGGACAAGGGTGACCCAATCCCACTGCTGTGAGTGATGGGAAGGGGTAAGGGCAGAAGCCCGGTAGATGTGGTTGAGGGCCCTGTCAACCACAGTGGGTGGGAAACCACGGTTATGGAAGAAGCAAGCCATGGCAGCAGCTCAGTTTTGGAAGGTGGCATCATCCAAACAGATACGATGTAGGCAAGGGAACTGGGAGAATGGGATGGAGTCCTTGCAGGATGTAAGGTGGGAAGAGCTGTAGTGAAGTTAGCTATGGGAGTCAGTGGCTTTGTAGTGCATGGCAATGGACAGTTTATTCCCCAAAATGGAGACAGAGAGTCCATGGAAAGGAAGGGAAATGTCAGAAATGGACAATGTGAATGTCATAGAGGGGCAGAACAGATGGGCTGTACCCTAATCCCCAACAGTGAACCATCCAAAGAGTGGGGTCAGCAATTGATCCAAAACAGTTGGGCACACAACACAGGTGGATCAGTTAACACTCAAAACAGTAATAAACTCCCTCAAATAACCAGATTGTACCTCAGCTGAAACAGTTGTGCACAGAGTTTCACTTCAGAATGCTGAACTGTGAGCCACCCAAAGCAGGAAGCAGCCTACTTAAATGTGGAGTTTTCTGTGCCCCGTTGGAAAAGGTGAGATGACCAGATATTAGAGGTATATTACTGTGTGTGTGAGAATATGGAAAACTGCAAGGGAGAGGAGCTCAATCCCTGACTCCAGTGCACTAAACAGTAAGGTCTCTTTTCATGCTGTATGACTCTGACTCTGACTCTATAACCAGCTAAGTTGGGGAAGTTGGAGTCCAGAACTGTAGAACATAAAGCTATTTAAGTCAGAAACTCGTCCAATGAAAAATTATTGCTTAGGGATATGAGCCATACAGACCATGTCAGATTGTTTATCTGACAAACTATGTCAGATAATTTATCACAGGATCATTTGTGGACCTTGCTGCACTTCACTATCCTTCACTTGCAAGACAACACGTTATCCAACAACAGGGAGGAAATCTGAGGAAATCCAGAAGAACATAGATCTCTGAGCATTTTCTGCAACTTCTTTGCCCTTTCCTTGAGCTCAATTCCATAATGCTTGGAAATACTCAGTGTCACTGTTACTTGGAATATCGGACTTCGGGCAAGAAGTTAGTAATTTGGCCCTTCAAGCCTCCTGTGTTACATAATAAGAATATGGTTGATCTGGTTGTGATCTTAACTCTACTTTCCTGATACCTCCATTACCATCTTGACAGGATGAAGAAAGTAGAGTATGAGAGGAAGCCAACTACAAATGCAAAAATGGACAGTAATAAGAATTTTTACATGTACTTAAAAAGGAAGTGTAAATAAAATGAGAATCGGTCCTCTAGACAGTGAGAATTAATTGTAGATAATTAGGAAACAGCAATGAAATAAATATTTTACCTCTGTCTTCATCAACTAGGATACATTAAAAAAAATCCAGTAAAAGCTGCATATCAGGATTGGAATGGAAATGTGAACTTAATGAAATTACAATGACCAAGGAAGCTGTACAAAGCAACCTGATGGAGATGTAGATTAACAAGTCTCTGGAATGGAATTCATCCCTGGTCCTTACAAGAGGTGGCTTATATGGTATCAGCTGTGTTGATGATATTTTCGAAACTTTCCTAGATTTAGGAAAGGTTCTGTCAGACTGAAAAATAGCAAACATAACTTCTCTATTCAAGAAGGTAGGAAGAGAGAAAACAGGAAACTTAGGACCAGTTAGCTTAATGTCTGATATGGAGAAGACGTTAGAATTGATCACAATTAAGGTTATAGTTACACATTTAGGAGAACTCAAGACAATTGAGAATAGTCAGCATGGTTCTGTCAAAGTGAAATTTTGTTTAACTGTTTTAATAGACTTATTTGAAGGAAGAACATGTATTGTGGATAAAGGGGAGCCAGTAAATGTATTGTGCCTGAATTTCCAGAAAGCATTTGATAAGGCACCACATGACCTCCCAACACCTGTACTCAGCACTCTGACCAATAAACGAAAGCATACCAAAGGCCTTCTTCACTATCCTATCTACCTGTGACTCTACTTTCAAAGAACTATGAACCTGCACTCCAAGGTCTCTTTGTTCAACAACACCCCCTAGGACCTTACTATTTAGTGTTTAAGTCCTGCTAAGATTTGCTTTTCCAAAATGCAGCACTTCACATTTATCTAAATTAAACTCCATCTGCTACTCCTCAGCCCATTGGCCCATTTGATGAAGATCCTGTTGTAATCTGAGGTAACCTTCGCTGTCCACTATACCTCCAATTTTGGTGTCATCTGCAGACTTACTCTTATGCTCACATCCAAATCATTTATGTAAATGATGAAAAGTGGTGGACTCAGCACAGATCCTTGTGGCACTCCACTGGTCACATGCCTCCAGTCTGAAAAAACAACCCTCCACCACCACCCTCTGTCTTCTACCTTTGAGCCAGTTCTGTATCCAAATGGCTAGTTCTCCCTGTATTCCATGAGATCTAACTTTGCTCACCAGTCTCCCATGGGGAACCTTGTCGAACACCTTACTGAAGTCCATATAGATCACGTCCACTGCTCTGCCCTCATCAATCTTCTTTGTTACTTCTTCAAAAAACTCAATCAGGTTCGTGAGACATGATTTCCCAAGCACAAAGCCATGTTGACTATCCCTAATCAGTCCTTGCCTTTCCAAATACTTGTACATCCTGTCCCTCAGGACTCCTTCCAACAACTTGCCCACCACCGACGTCAGGCTCATTGGTCTATAGTTCGCTGGCTTGTCCTTACCACCTTTCTTAAATAGTGGCACCACGTTAGCCAATCTCCAGTCTTCTGGCACCTCACGTTTTGACGATCAATGATACGAATATCTCAGTAAATGGCCCAGCAATCACTTGCCTAGCTTTCTATACAACTGGTCTGGGGGATTTATCCACTTTTATGTGTTTCAAGACATCAAGCACTTCCTACTCTGTAATATGGACATTTTTTAAGGTGTCATCATCTATATCTCCATATTCTATCTCTTCCATGTCCTTTTCCACAATAATGCAAAATACTCATTTAATATCTCCCCCATCTCCTGTGGGTCCACACAAAGGCCACCTTGCTGATCTTTGAGGGGCCCTATTTTCTCCCTAGTTACCCTTTTGTCCTTAACGTATTTGTAAAAACCCTTTGGAATCTCCTTAACTCTATTTGCCAAAGCTATCTCACGTCCTATTTTTGCCCTCCTGATTTCTCTCTTAAGTATACTCCTACTGACTTTATACTCTTCTAAGGATTCACTCGATCTATCCTGTCTATAACTGACATATGCTTCCTTCTTTTTCATAACCAAACCCTCAATTTCTTTAGTCATTCAGCATTCCCTATACCTAACAGCCTTTCAACTTGGATTTCCAAAAGGCCTTTGACAAGGTGCTGCATAAATGGTTGCTAAGTAAGATAAGAACCCATGGTTTTAGAGGGTAGAGATTGGCATGCATAGAGAATTGGCTGACTGCCAGAAGAGAGTGGGGATCAAGGGATCTCTTTCAGGTTGGGCAGCCAGTGACTAGCAGAGTTCTGCATGGGTCAGTTTTAGTACCACAACTACTTGTGTTGTACATTAACAATATGGATAAAGGAACTGAGGACATTGTTGCTACATTTGCAGATGACACAAACATAGGTGGAGGGATTGTAGAATTAATGGGTGGCACGGTGGCTCAGTGGTTAGCACTGCTGTCTCACAGCACCAGGGTGTCTGCGTGGGTTTCCTCTGGGTGCTCCGGTTTCCTCCCACAATCCAAAGATGTGCAGGTCAGCTGAATTGACCATGCTAAATTGTCCATAGCATTCGGTGCATCAGTCAGAGGGAAATGGGTCTGGGTGGGTTACTCTTCGGAGGGTCGGTATGGACTTGTTGGGCTGAAGGGCCTGTTTCCACACTGTAGGGAATCTAATCTAATCTAATCTAATCTAATCTAAGCAAGTGGGAAGGCTGCAGAAGGACTTGGACAGGTTAAGGGAGTGTGCCAAGAAATCTCAGATGGAATATAATGTGGGAAAGAGTGAGGTTATGCTCTTCGGTGATATGAACAGAGGTGTAGACTGCTTTCTAAATGGGGAAAGGCTTCGGAAATCTAAAGCACAAAGGGATTTATTAGTCTTATTTCGGGATTGTCTTAAGGTTAACATGCAAGTTCATTTGGCAGTTAAGAAGGCAAACACAATGTTAGCATTAATTAATGGTGGTTAATCTGTGGAACTCATTGCCACAGAAGGCTGTGGAATCCAAGCCATTGCATGTCTTTTAGACAGAAATAGATTAAGTTCTTGATGCTAGAAGGATCAAGGATTACAGGGAGAAGGCAGAAGAATGGGCTTGAGAAACATATAAGCCATGACCAAATGGCAGAGCAAGCCTGATGGGCTGAATGGCCTAATTCTGCCCCCATATCTTATGGTGTTATGCACTTAATATGAAGTTGTTCACTTTGGTAAAAAGAATGGAAAAGAGTGGAAATGGAAATCTGAGGTGCGGAAGGATTTAAATGTCCTAATGCGTGAGTCAGCGGTGTCCCCTAAAGGTAGCTCCAAGAGAACTGTGCTGCCTTGAGACAGAATGAAAATCCAATCTGGCGCTGTGACGGAAGAAGCAAATCTAACAACCATGCCTTTTCTCTGTTTCTGCTTGATGTGGAGGTGCCGGTGTTGGCCTAGGGTGGGCAAAGTTAAAAATCACACAACACCAGGTTATACTTACCTGATGAAAGCGAGTACTTCCAATTAAACCTGTTGGACTATAACCTGGTCCTGTGTGATCTTTGTGTTTATGCTTGGGCGTGTTGCTGAGGCACAGAGGTTCAGTTCCCTCCGCCAGCCAGCCTTGACAGCTGATACTCGCATCTCACCTCTCCCTCCCAAAGCAAAAAAGAACCATTTTGAACCTTGCAGCCGCCGCGTTAGCATTTCTACAGATATTTCCTGCCATGATGATCGGAAACATTTTCAATATGTTGGTTTATGAGAACGTTCGTGTTGCGGCAGATGAGCAATTTCCGCGGTATCTTTTCTGCAAGAAGTCGGACCCTGCCCACCCCCTTCAATAGTAGGTTTCAGCAACGTGACCATTCACCGAATTCGCCCCGAAGTTGCAACTCAGTTCATGAGCTGCTCGCCACTGTTTTAACTGCGGTTATCTGCGTGTTTGTGTTTGTAGTTCTGTAACAGCTTTTTGTAGTCAGCCAGCAGGTCTGGAAAAAAATAGCAATTGCAGAAGTTATTGAGCATATTAATATTAGTCTTTACAACGTACACTGTAATTTGTAACCACAAGATCAATGACAAAAACTTGCCATCTATTTCCATTGGCGCACAGTCACATACAATTTGAGGTTAAGCCACATAAAGAAACATTGGAGCAGATGTCCAAAGGATGTCAACTTTGAAATCGCCTTAAAGGGAGAAAGGGAGGTGAAGAGTTTTCAGAGGCAATTTCAGGATCAGGTGCTAGCAAGTGAAAACACTGGCAATGGCTGAGACCATTAAAACTGGAGATGGGCAAAGACCACATTTGGAAGAGCACAGATATTTTGGAGCATCAGCCTGTAACTCCAGGCTATTAAGTATAAGTTGACATATTAACTCGGGGAGGTAGGGGGTGTGTTGCAGTTGGGTCAGTTGCCAGAATGGTCAGTATGGGTCAGATTAAAGCCAATGACATAGAGTTCAATCCAGCTGGGGTAGATTCAGGATCTGCTTCCTTGCCCTATCCACAGGAGGTTGTGACTCTGTGGGTCAGGCATGCCTTCAGGCAGACAACACAAAAAATATATAGAACCATACAGTCATACAGCACAGAAACAGACCCTTTGGTCCAACCAATCTATATTGACCATAATCCCAAACTAAAACAGGCCCACCTGCCTACCCATATCCCTCCAAATATTTCTTGTTGATGTACTTACCTAAATGTCAATTAAATATTGTAACTGTACCCAGATCCGCCGCTTCCTCTAGAAGTTCAGTCCATACAGGAACCACTCTCTGTGTAAAAAGGTTGTGCCTCGTCTTTTTTAAATCTCTATCCTCTCACCTTAAAAATATCCCCCCAGGCTTCAAATCCCCCCTCCTAAGGAAAGGTCAACTAACACTAACTCAATCTATACCCCTCATTATTTGATAAACCTCTATAAGATCAACCCCTCAATTTCCCACGCTACAGTGAAAAGAGTCCCAGCCTATCCAGCCCCTCCTTATAACGCAAACCCTCTACTCCCAGCAACATCCTGGTAAATCTTTTCTGAGCCCTCTCCAGCTAATCATATCCTTGCTCTAATAGGGAAACTAGAACTGGACACAGTAGTCCAGAAGAGGCCTCATCAATGTTTCTGTACAACCTCAAGATGATGTCCCAACTTGAGAAAGTTACAAGGTAGGGAGGGCAAGGACATGAAGGAATTTGAAAATAACGGTGTGAATTTTAAACTTGGGATATTACTTCACCAATTTTCAATGCACATCAGGGAGCACAGTGTCTACGAGTGAAGGAACTTGGTGGGGAGGGCAGAGGTAGAGTTACTTGCACAAGCTGAAATTGTGAGTTGACTTTGCTACTTGATATGTGATTCACAGTAACATTGAATTTACAAAGGTTGCAGTCAATGTATAAAACTGAATGCACATTAATTATTTACCAGCAAATCTATTATCGTCACTCACAGTGAATCAAATTACATCCAGTTATATAGCATTGATTCTCCAATCCAAGATAGAATGCTTTTCATATCTCTGATAAATATAGAAATCTCAGCTCCTGGAACAAGGTTTCCCTCTTTTTCCCTTTCTGATTTGATACATGTCTTCTCTTCACTGTTGCTCCTGTACAGCCAGCAAACTGTCTTTTCTCATGGCAACTTGAGGAAATGTGTTGCAGTTCACCTGCCAACTGCACCAACTACAGCCTGAGCTGTATGCATTGTTCCTGATGTCAGTGATGATTCTCAAGTGGGTCAGTTTGCGCACTATCACCAGCATTTTTTTCTCCTTATTAGTTATCTCATCAATTGTTAATCTTCCTGCATGTCTTCTGAGAAGGTATCATTGAACAGCACATTTAGAATAGGATTGGGATCATTTCAATGTATACCAACTTGTTCACTGTTGAGAAGGCTGCTGCATTAACTTTCATCAAACTGATCCTGAACATAGATTTGCAATCAGAAATCCATTCCCTTCATTCAATATATCTAATATCCTTGCTGCTCCTTCTCCCAATGCAAACGCTGTGCATTTAGGCAGCACCTTGAGACACATGACTATGTAAAACCCATCAGCTCAGCTGATGGTCTACTGTGATCAAAATATAAGCAACTGGCCCTGTATCATTGGGTTCGCTAGAAACAATTTCCAATGCACCTGCTATGTTTCTCTTCTCCTTAATTGTGACGTTTGTGCTTGTATTTTCAATAAATTCTAATTGTCCTATAAATTCCCATGTGAGAAGTAGCATTGAGATTAAACACTTTTCATATCATTGGTATGTCCCAAAGCACTCTTAATAAGTTGCCTAATGATTTACGTTCAAAGATTGGCTTCAGTTTCTGCACACAGGTAGATCCCAAAAATAAAAATGAGGTGAATAACCAATTAATCTGCTTCACCAGTATTGCTGAAGGAAACAATTCTGGTCTTCATTAAAACAGTACCACTGGATTTTTAATTCCAACCTAAGGGACCTCAGTTTTTTTAAAAATGAAATATGTCACCTTTGACAAGGCACTACTCCTTCAGTATTGTGTTGAACTGTCAGTCCAGTCTATAAGCTGAAGTCCTGTAGTTGGACTGGAATAGTTGAATTAAGATGCTTGCTTATTAAACACATGAAAAATATGCAGAACTTGGTTTACCCACTGGAGTAGAGCTAGAACAACGGCTATCATTAATAGGGGATGTATGTGTCAGGTCAAATTCTCTACATGGAGAAAGTGAGGACTGCAGATGCTGGAGATCAGAGCTGAAAATGTGTTGCTGGAAAAGCGCAGCAGGTCAGGCAGCGTCCAAGGAGCAGGAGAATCGACGTTTCGGGCATAAGCCCTTCTTCAGGGCTGAAGAAGGGCTTATGCCCGAAACGTCAATTCTCCTGCTCCTTGGATGCTGCCCAATCTGCTGCGCTTTTCCAGCAACACATTTTCAGCTCTGATCTCCAGCATCTGCAGTCCTCACTTTCTCCTCGAAGATTTTAACCTACTGCGAATCCTCTTACAAGGATGTCTTCCTTGAAGAAGCTCTCTTCCTCCCATTCCTGAAGAAGGGCTTATGCCCGAAACGTCGATTCTCCTGCTCCTTGGATGCTGCCTGACCTGCTGCGCTTTTCCAGCAACACATTTTCAGCTCAAATTCTCTACATGTGCAATTAAATAATATGTAATGGGATACAATTGGCCTTCATGCTGCATGACTTCCCACTGAGACCTCCAAGATTGTGACCACCCAGACAGAATCCAACTTCCATTGAAAGTTTATCGTGAGAGGGTTAGTAGGCAGGAGAAGAGAGATTAACAATGCATGTGTAGGATATAAGGGGTTATAGGAGCCACTTAGAGGAAAGAAAACATACACATAAACATATTAATCCAGAGCAGAAGTAGACCACTTGACGCTTTGTGCCTGCTCTGCTTTTCGTGGCTGATCTGACAACTCCACGTTCCTGCCTATCTCCAATAACCTTTCACATGCTTGCTTATCAAGAATCTGTACATCAGTTAGCTCAATTAGCTGGACAGCTGGTGTGCAATGCTGAGTGACAATTTCTGTATTGATTGAGGTCACTGTTAAGGTCTCAAACACTCCTCTTATCTGAGGTTATGGTGATTCTCAGATTAAACCACCACCACTCAGCTCTCTCTAATTAGAGATGGGATTATGAAATTTTTACTGTTATGCCTCTGCCTTAAAAAGAAAGTGATAAAAAAGATTATTTTGTGAGAAAGATCTCTCCTCGTGTCTCATTTTTTAACAATAAACCCCAGATCTAAATTCTCTCAAAGAGGAAATATTCTTTTATATATACTCGGTCAAGACACTTCAGGATTTTATATGTTTCAATTAAGTTGCCAATTGCTCTAATAAATTTCAATGGATGCCACCTGTCAGAGTATTCTTCATAAAACAACCCAGCTATTCCAAGTTTTAGTCTAGTGAACCTTCCATGAATCAAAATAGTACAGCCCCTTCCAGATTTGGTATGACAAATGCATCTTAGAGCTCTGCAATCTCTCACAATTTAGATAACGTACTTGTTTATTTTTCTTGCTGAAATGAACAATTTCATATTTCTCCACATAACAGCCTGCTTGCTAGATCTTTGCCTATTGTCACAACTCCCTGCTGTAATGTGCTGGAAATCAAGCCTCCTTATTTCTGGGCTCAAATGAAATGCGAAAATTTGTTTAAACCACTGAATTACCCTATTTCACCAAACTCTTAATTTAGGTTACAGGATGTGCCCACCAGTTTCTTTTTATCATTAACAAGGAAATCACTATTTATTGCTAGCAAACAGTTTTAAGCAATGGTAAGAAGGAAATACAAATTCCTAACCCATAACTTTACAGCTTAAACTCTTCCCCTTTCAAGAGTTCACAAACACATTCAAAAAGACACACAAAGAGACAAGATGAGACAGGCACCAATATGACAGTAAGAAAGGAAGAATGAAGTCAGTGAAGCACAGTTCTGGCACCAGTCCAGATGACAGACATCATTAGCAGTTTTCCCTTAGTTCCCTTCAATTTTTTTTGATTCTTTGATGAGTTTATGAAGTTGTAGACACACTGATTCTTAATCTTTCATTTAATGGTTGAAAATCTCCCTTTTTAATATTTCTAAAGGTGGTTTTACTTCCTTTCCTTTCAAGGAAGGAACTTGCAGGGTGACAGTAGCTAGCTGCTTGGGATTTTCTTCTACATTTCAATTCACACAGAGAGCATGAGAGGGAAGGATTTTGGTGCTTTCTCTCTTACAGGATGGATGTTTTTGCTGTTGACACTCACCCAGGAACTAATCAAGAAATTGTTACTATGCTAAACACTCCTGAATATATAAAACTGATCCTGTTTGAAAGAACTAATCAAAAGTTTGTCACTAGACAAAACTGGCCTGAACGTGCAGCCAGTTAACCGGGAGATGATGACCTAGTGATGTTATCACCGGATTATTAATCCAGAGACCTAGGTAATGTACTTGGGACCTAGGTTCAAAACCTGCCATGCCAGATGTGTGGAATTTGAATTCAATAAACAATCTAGAATTGACTGCTGGGGTGGGGGAAACACATCGGGTTCACGAATGCCCTTGAGGGAAGGGAAGTGCATGCCATCCTAACCTGGTGTGTCCTATGTATTAATCTGGACCTACAGCAATGTGATTGTATAAAATCATGAGGGGCATCGATAGGTGGATAGTCAAGGTCCTTCCCCAGGATAGGGGAGTCCAAAACGAGAGGGCACAGGTTTAAGTTGAGATTGCAAGGTTTTGAAAGGGACAATTTTTCACGTAGAGAGTGGTGCACGTATGAAATGAACTGCCAGAGGAAGTGGTGGAGTCTGGTTCAATTACAACATTCAATCTGGATGGGAATATGCACAGGAAGGGTTTAGAGAGATATGGGCCAAATGCTGGCAAATAGGATGAATTAATTGAGGATATCTGGTCAGCTCGGATGAGTTGGACCATAGGGTCTGTTTCTGTGCTGTATATCTCAATGGCTGTTAGGAGTGGGCAATAAATGCTGGCCTAGCCAGTGACACCTACATCCTGTGAAAGAATTTTTAAAATTTGAGGCGTTTAGCAGCTTCCCTCATTGTGTGGACACAGTGTAAACATGGGGCAATATTGTAATTAAAACTCACAAAGAATTCTAGTCACTCATTTTTAAAAATGATAGCATCTTTGTCTGTCGCTCGTTGGTTTCAAGCAATAGCTTTTACTATTTCCAGTCCATAATCCAAAAATTAAATATGATCTTTACACATCTCACTTAACCTCTCTTTGTAGCTTTCTTATATTCTCTTCACACGTTACTTTCCTAGAAATCTTTGTGTAATCAGCAAATTTAGCAAACTATCAACCAAATCATTTCTGTAAAATGTAAACAGTTGAGGCCCCAGAACTGACCCATATGTCACAACACTCACTACAACTTGCCAACCAGAAAATTATCCATTTATGCCTACTCTCTGTTAACTAGCCAAATGTTTAACCATCGAGAAAAAGTGAGGACTGCAGATGCTGGAGATCAGAGCTGAAAATGTGTTGCTGGAAGCGCAGCAGGTCAGGCAGCATCCAAGGAACAGGAGAATCGACGTTTCGGGCATAAGCCCTTCTTCAGGAATGAGGAAAGTGTGTCCAGCAGGCTAAGATAAAAGGTAGGGAGGAGGGACTTGGGGGAGGGGCTTTAGAAATGCGATAGGTGGAGGGAGGTCAAGGTGAGGGTGATAGGCCGGAGTGGGGTGGGGGCGGAGAGGTCAGGAAGA
>NC_057722.1:20577785-20638270 GCF_004010195.1 Chiloscyllium plagiosum | reverse complement strand
TTCCTAACCTGCAATCTTCTTCCTGACCTCTCCGCCCCCACCCCACTCCGGCCTATCACCCTCACCTTGACCTCCCTCCACCTATCGCATTTCTAAAGCCCCTCCCCCAAGTTCCTCCTCCCTACCTTTTATCTTAGAAATGTTTAACCATGCCAATATGTTGTTTTCTGCACCATGACAAATTATTTTTCATGATAACCTTTGATCTGACACCCTACCAAATGCATTCTGAAAATCCGAGGACAGTACATCCCCTTCATCTATGGCCTGTTATTTCCACAAAAAAGTCCAAAACATTCAAGATCAGTGGCTGCAAGTGAAGTGCAAAATATAACTGGATGTCGTCAGTACCAATCAGGGGCTTTGTTCAATATATACAGGACGATAGATATGTGCAAAATTAAATTCATTGAGGAAGGGCTAGCTCCACATTTTTGAAGACCAATCTGTGAGAGACAAACTCTGCCACAAATACCTCAAAGGGTATTGTTATCGGTTATCATTGTGGGTTGACATTTTCCATGCTGAAGCCTGTTGCTAAGCTGCTGTAGCCACTAATCATTGCAGTGTCTCACACGGACCTGCAGAAAAAAATATAATTTCCCTCTGTCATCACCTGGTATGAAAACAGATCTTTAGGCCTTCATGCTTGCAAATTTCTTCGAACTGAAGTTTTGAAATGCTATGACTTTCCTATTGCAGGTTTCTAGAATTGAAAGACTTCCATAAACCTTTGCTTTTGAGGTTCTGTGTGAGGGAATCGACCAACATCAGCATTGTAGGAGTTCTCTGCTGAAGACATGCTGAAGTTTTATCTTTACTTTCAGTCTGGATAGACTGATAATAGATGAGTCAGTATTAAAGATGCTTTAAATATACTTGATGACTAAGTGCTATTTTGTGACCTGCATTTGGGATTCCATAACCATTAAATGACAGTGTCAGGTAGTCTTTCCTTGACAATCTGCTGTTTTATGTTATTCATTTTCTAAGTATTACAGTTATTGTTCACTACTAATTTTCACTAGAACAACTTTTCCAGTCCATTTTTGCTTTCCAGCTAGGCATAAAAGAAAGGATTAGAATAAAACTTGGTTGAGGGTTATTGAGCAACCATCTCCAGTCATAAACTAAGCTTGCAGATGAACCTACGAATGTAAAGAAATTGAGCAGTATAATTACTGCCACTTTGCTTCTCATAGGGTTAATTATCTTCAGATTTCCTGAAAGTGGATGGCGCAAATGTAGAGTTGCTTCTATGCTAGTCTAGAATCTCCAAATACACGTGGGCATATCAATTGCCAGTGAGTTGTACCAGGTAGCATGATGGTTTAGATATTTTCTAATCAACCTGTCAGAGATGTAATTACACACTCCTGGAGTAGGTGGAACTTGAAACTGGGTCTCCTAGGTCAGAGGTAGGGACATTATTACTGCATCACAAGTGCTCAGCATGATGGTATATTAGTCAGTGCAAGAAAAAAATCCAGCTTTGGTATTAATTAATTCTCAAAGTTTCTTCCATTCTGAACCTCTTCAATTTATTTATTACTGCTGTGGGAGTATTTTCTTTTCCAAGGACACCCGGGCTAGCACTCCTGTTTCTTTCTTTTTTTTTCTTTTTTTTCTTAACCTCCACACTACCACCTAAGTGTGGTAGTGCTTATTTTTTCCCCAGCACCCATGGTGTGTGTGTATACGTGTGAGACACAGTGAAAGACACAAAGTGCACGAATCTTTATTCAAATTCCACCACCAGGAAGATAGGAAAACACCTGAGTGGCCAGTGACAAGCATGTGGGAGTACTTTATAACCAAACTCCATCATTAATTTTGGTTTGCCAAAAAAAGTGCCTCTAATCCTTTAAGTTGTCCTTCCTGCATAAAGCTTAACATTAATATCGTTTGTCATCAGAGATAATTCACATGGGCAAGATTCTGCCTGAAGATCATTAAATCCTAACTTGCATAATAGGTTATAATTTCCAGGCAGGATGTACACATCATAAATGATTTGTGTAAACTTATGTACCGATGTTAAGAACGTCATACTGGTTACAAATCTTAACCTGCAATGTGAATCAGGTGTGATTGGGTGTCCTACTATTGATGCGTATATCAGGAAAAAAACTTGTAAGTGGTTTTAAATTAAACAAATGTTCTGGAACTGTAAAAGTTGTTCAGTGAAATCCCAAGCAGTGAAAATGTCAGTGATAATAGACAAACTCGAAAATTCAAAAGTGAAATTCAAATGATTCCAGGCAGTAATGCACTTTCTTTTTACTTAGAGATAAGCACTTGGCCTGTTATTTGCTTTGTTGTCCCATTTGCACAAACACTGCTGGGAAAAAACAAACAACTCAGAGAACCACATGACAAGGGGTTGTTAAATGGTTAGAATTCTGCAGTGGCAGAGCTCTTAATAGGACAGGCCCATTTCTTGCATGGAAATCATAACAATATGGAACAATAATATCCAGCTTAGAGTCATAGAAATGTAAAGCATGGAAACAGACCCTTCGGTCCAACCCATCCATGCCGACCAGATATCCGAACCCAATCTAGTCCCACCTGCCAGCACCCGGCGCATATCCTTCCAAACACTTCCTATTCATATACCCATTCAAATGCCTCTTAAATGTTGCAATTGTACCAGCCTCCACCACTTCCTCTGACAGCTCATTCCATACACGTACCACCCACTATGTGAAAAAGTTGCCCATTAGGTCCCTTTTATATCTTTCCCCTCTCACCCTAAACCTATGCCCTCTAGCTCTGGACTGTCCCACCCCTACTTACCCTATCCATGCCCCTCATAATTTTGTAAACTTCTATAAGGTTACTCCTCCACCTCCAACGCTCCAGGGAAAACAGCCCTAACCTGTTCAGCCTCTCCCCATAGCTCAAATCCTCCAACCCTGGCAACATCCTTGTAAATCTTTTCTGAACCCTTTCAAGTTTCACAACATCTTTCCTATAGGAAGGAGACCAGAATTGCATGCAATATTCCAACACTGGCCTAACCAATGTCCTGTACAGCTGCAACATTACCTCCCAACTCCTGTACTCAATACTCTGACCAATAAAAGAAAGCATACAAAACTCCTTCTTCACTATCCTATCTACCTGCGACTCCACTTTCAAGGAGCTATGAACCTGCACTCCAAGGTCTGTTTGTTCAGCAACCCTCCCTCGGACCTTTCCATCAAGTGTATGAGTCCTGCTAACATTTGCTTTCCAAACATTTATCTGAATTAAACTCCATCTGCCACTTCTCGGCCCATGTTCAGATATCTCATGAATAATGAGCTAGTAACAATAATGTGGGGACATTATCAGGGCCAGATTTAGAGCATATTTGTGACTTTACATTGGGCCCTCTTGTGGCAGTGTCCCTACCCCTGGACTGGGACGGTCCGGTGGAAGTCCCACCTGTTCCAGAGGGGTGTCATACCATCTCTGAACAGGTCAATAGAGAAATAATGCAAAGTAAAAAAAAAAATGTGTTGAGTATTACGTGTGTACCTAGTGGGGTGATCAAGGATGTACCATGACAGGCCTGTCTCAGTTTTCTTTGCTGGAATAAAATTAGAATGACGTTTTTCCTAGTAGAAAATGATTATACAGTTTGTTTCCAGAGTAAGTTGAAAATGAAGGGAAAACTTTTACAAGAATTCATTTGTCATTCACTCAGAAATGAAAGTTGAAAGTAACCAAAGTAACCAACCTCCCACCAGTGCTACAAATAGTTACACACTTTCAATGTCCTTTCTCAGCCAGTAATAAATCAGCTTGCTTTCTGAAATATCAATTAACCCCAAAGCAGCCACTTCTGAAAGCAGGTTTTCGGCTGTGTTCCAAAGTTTACGAAGGTGCAACTGAATTTTTGTTGTGCATTTCCAGCACATGCAAGCACTTGCATGTTTGCAATCATGTAGGCAATAAAAAAATGTTGTCTCATCTCTACTGAAAACAGCAAACCCTGGAGATCGCAGCATCTGCAGTAATTTGCTCCTACATTTTTTCTCATCTGTTTTACTTGAAGTTTGTAAATTTGGGATTTAAATCTTAATGTCTTATGCTCATTGTCCAAGTTAAAAAAAAGACTTGCCTATTTTAGTTGTACCTGTACCTTTACGGTTGCTTATCTGATTCTTTAAGGGAAATGCAACATTATTACTCATACAACACAGAAAGCATGCTGTATACCTTTTACCGGTGTGCATCAATAACTGGAATGGAACAGGAAAACTGGCAAGTAGTACATTTTGAAATAAGTGCAATTAAGTGTGCATTGAATTTTAGTAATTAAATATTTTTGTTTGGAGCAATTAACTTTTATGGAAATTTTATAACCAAAGTGTGATTGTGTAGAAGATTTGAAAGAAGGAGGAGGAGATATGGAGTTGAAAGGATGCACCATGGTGGAAAATGTAGCAGCAGCTCAGCAGGTTGGAGTTCACCACAACCTCCACACTGAAAAGGATAAGCTTCAAGCTCAGTAATAACCATGCATCACTCTGCTCTTTCACAGTGACAACAGGTTGGCTCATAGAGACTACCACTGCACTAAATATTTTGTTGTATCAGACAACCTATGCTCCATTGAAGTCCTCATCTGAATTCCCTGCAGCAGAATCATGGACCCTCCAGGTACTAACACATGCACTATCATTCCTCCTAGCTTCATTGCAACCCACTCATGGCCAGTGACCGAAATTGTGCAGCTAAGGCCTTAATATCACCCTTCAAGGTTGGTTCAATGTCAGTATCTGAGCTGGTGGCTGTGAACAGCAGATGGCATGATGGTGCTTCTCCTGAAACTCAACCTCAGGGGGGTAATAGGCTGGCCAGCTGGCTGTTCTCTTTTTGGAAAAATAAATTGAGCTCAATTGATGTGAAGAGGCGTGGAAGTGTGAGAAACAGAACTCACTCACAAATCAATCAGCCTGAGACAAAGTCTTGGAAACAAGAACAATTTATTACAGCCTTGCAAGTACCGGCGCCTCTGCAATCAAGCAGAAATGCGCGCAAAAACAGAGCATGTAAGCAATCTTATTCATTTACAAGTTGCGGAATCACGCCTCCCTTTTCCCATCCTATCATAAGCCGATTGCCTCACTTGTTTTTTCTCTCTAGTTATTTTCTTATCTGGCCATCCTGCTGTCCTTGTATGTCTGCATTCTTTGTTCCTTGTTTGTTACAGCTTGTTCTTTTATCCAGTTTCTCTTATCATACTATAAGCTTTATTGTGAAATGCCCCTGCTGCTTCTTTTTGTGGTCAACTACAACACTTTAAAGTTATTTCCTAGCTTAAAACTAATTTCTTTAAAAGACCCTCTATATTCATTAAAGTCTTAGCCTTAAGTATGCTACAAGAATTCCGCAACCGTTTGTATAATGTTCCCCTTCCCTTCCCTTCCCCCCACTACACCCCCTCCTCCACCTGCAAAAGCAACATTTCTAATCTCCCACAGAAGGAGGTTGACTGGAAAGAAAAAAGGTACATGGTTATTTCATCTGCAGCTTTTACATCCCAACAGATTGTGACGAAAGGATGAATTGGAATTTGAGGAAGTGTATCCTGGGTGGCTTGAGCAATGCCAGTGGGCATAACCTCAGTGATGGCTGTGCCAATAATGACAAGCAACATCTCCTCCAAAGCAGTTGAAACATAGTTGTGCCTGACCCTATGGTTTCTTTATTGTTCTCTCTTGTACGGCAGCTTGTCTTGCCAGATAGATGTCAGTGAATGTGTTGCAATATGCTTGAGTGACATGTCAAGGGGCAGTGGTTAGAGTTTTGAGCAGTGTAGGAGGCTGATGATGCAGTGGGTAGGAGATGACATTCAAAGATGCACTCATTAGCTTTGACCACTTGAATGATCTCTTTCTGACACTGTATCCAGATCCTTGGGCCAGAGTCCCAGCACTGACCTCCATGCCGGTCTGATTGCCCACTGTTGCAGTGTCGGCCTGGAGGTTTCCTGTCACACTATGGAGAGATTATGTCTCTCCTTTCTACACTGATGCTTCTAGTACTGTGCCTGAGAATCTGGCAGCCCTCTTTCATTGCCCCAGTGTCCTCTTCTCTTAAGAGTCTTTCCCATCCATTTCCAGCTTTTGTTGCAGCCAGAATGCACCTTCTCTTCAAGAGGTGCAGGTTAACTTCCTAAAGCATTGTTAATTATTCCAATCACTCAGGGATGATTAATAGATGGAATTTCAACCTGGACCTTCTAGCTCAGAGGTAGGGTCAATACCACTGTGCCACAAATGGCGGATTGTAGGGAAGGTGATGGACTAGTGGTATTATCACTAGATTATTAATCCAACAACTGTGCTACTGCTCTGGGCACCTAGGTTCAAATCCCACTACTTGGGATCTAATGATGACCATGAAGCCACTACCGATTGTTGGAAAAACCTATCTAGTTTATTCTGTTCACTAATGTCCTTTAAGGGAGGGAAATCTGGCACCCTCACCTGGGTTGGCTGATGTCACCTGACCCACTCGACTCTCATCTACCCTCTGAACTGGCAAATCAGGAATGGTAAGGTCTTGGTGAGTGTTGCTGAAGAAAAAGACCTTGGAGTGCAGGTTCATAGTTCCTTGAAAGTAGAGTTGCAGCTATGCAGGGTTGTGGAGGAAGCATTGGTACGCTTGCCTTTACTGGTTAGTGCATTTATTATAGGAGTTAAGAGTTGAAAATGATGGCGCTAGAAAAAGCACAGCAGGTCAGGCAGCATCCGCGGAGCAGGAGAGTTGACATTTCAGGTGTAAGCCCTTCATCAGGAATGCAGAGAGGGAAAGCGGCTGAGAGATAAATGGGGGGTAAGGGGGAGTGGTGTGTGTGGGAGAGGGTGGAACGGAGAGGTGGGAAGGAAGATGGACAGATCAAGAGGGTCGTGCTGAGTTGGAGAGTTGGATCTAGGTTGAGGTGGAGGGAGGGCGAGAGGTTTATAAAATCAAAAGGGGCATGGATATGGTAAATAGACAATGTCTTTTCCCTGGTGTGGGGAAGTGCACAAGAAGAGGGCATAGGTTTAAGGTGAGAGGGGAAAGATTTGAAAGGGACCTATGGGACAAATATTTCACACAGAGGGGTGCATGTATGGAATGAGCTGCCAGAGGAAGTGGTGGAGGCTGGTACAATTACAGCACTTAAATGGCATTTGGATGGGTATATGAAAAGGAAGGAAGGGACCCAAATGCTGGAAAATGGGACTAGATTAAGTTAGTTGGCATGGATGAGTTGGACCGAAGGGTCTGTTTCCATGCTGTATGACTCTATGACTACATAACTAGCCTAGCATGCCACTTAGTTGTACCGATCACTATGAAATCTCAATGAAGAAATGAAACCGGACAGACAACCTGGAATCAATCCAGGCACCAGAAATGACAATGGCAAAAAAAAAGCCCTGTCAAACCTGCAAAGACCTCCTGACTAACATCTGGGAGAGATATCTCACAGACTAGTCAAGCAACTGCCTGACATAGCCATACTCATGGAATCATTGCTTATAGACAATGGCCTAGACACCACCATCACCACCCTAGATAGAATCACAGAGGTTTGGTCTGTAGGTACAACAAATAATTAGGAAGGCAAATGGAATTTTGTCCTTCATTGCTAAAGTGATTGAGTTTAAAAGCAGGGAAGTTATGTTGCAGCTGTATCGGGTGCTGTTGAGATTACAACTGGAGTATTACATGTATTTTGATCTCCTTACTTGAGAAAGGATGTACTGGCACTGGAGGGGGTGCAGAGGATGTTCAATAGGTTGATTCTGGAGTTGAGGGGGTTGGCTTATGAGGAGAGACTGAGTACCCTGGGATTATATTAATTGGAATAGTACCCTGGGATTATATTAATTGGAATTTAGAAGAATAAGGGAAGATCTTATAGAAACATCTAAGAATATGAAGGGAATAGATAAGATAGAAGTAGAGAGGATGTTTCCACTGGTGGGTGAAATTAGGGCAAGAGGGCATAGCCTCAAAATTAGAAGGAGCAGACTTACGACTAAATTGAGAAGGACCTTCTTCACCCAGAGGGTTGTGAATCTATGGAATTCCCTGCCCAGTGAAGTAGTTGACGCTACTTCAGCAAACGTTTTTAAAGCTAAGGTAGATTTTTTTTGAAGGGTAAGGAATTAAGGGATACGGTGAGAGGATGGGTAAGTGGAGCTGAGGCCACCAAAAGATCAGCCATGATCTTATTTAATGGTGGAGCAAACTCAAAGGGCCAGATGGCCTACTCCTGCTCCTAGTTCTCATGTAAATATGTCCTGTCTTACGGCAGGATAAACCCAGCAGAGATGGTGGCACAGTGGTTTACAGTCAGGAGAGAGTTGCCCTGGGACTTCTCAACATTGTCCCTGGATCCCATGAGGTCTTATGGAATTAGGTTAAACATGTGCAAGGAAACCTCCTGCTGATTACCAACTCCTGTCCTCCTCTGGCCGATGAATCAGTGCTCCTCCAGGTTATGCACCACTTGGAAGAAGCAGGGAAGGTGACAACAGTACAGAATATACTCTGGGTGGGGATTTAATGTCCAGCACCAATAGTAGCTCAGCAGCGGCACTACTGATTGAGCTGGTCAAGTCCTAAAAGGATATTACTGCTAGACTGGGTCTGCTGCAGGTGGTGAGGGAACAAATAAGAGGGAAAAACAATGTTCAGCAGCATAGATGAGTCCTGAAACAGTCCCTGTCCAAATTGAACAAGCTCAACACCACTCAGGACAAAACAGCCTGCTTTATTGGCATCACATCCACAAGATTCAACTTCCTCCACCACTGACGCTCAGTAGCAGCAATGCGTACTATCTACAAGATGCACTGCAGAAATTCACCAAGATCCCCAGACAGCACCTTCCAAACTCACAGCCATTTCTCTCTGGATGGAAAGGGCAGCAAATACATGGGAGTACCACTACCTGCAAGTTCCCCTCCAAGCTGTTCACCATCCTGACTGGGAAATATATCACTGTTCCCTCACTGTCGATGGGACAAAATTCTGCAATTCTCTCCCAACAGCATTGTGGGTCTAGCGACAACACTTGAACTTCAGTAGTTCAAGAAGTCAGCTCACCACAACCTTCTCAAGCACAACTACAGTGACCTTGTAACCTCTGCACAATTACAGTGACCTTGTACCCACACAATGTTACTCAGCAGTGTGTTTCAGATGGGGCTGGAGTTTAGTCCTATAATTTCAGAATTCTATCCATACTTAGCCTTGATTTTTTTCAATCAATTACACATAAATTATTTTGTCCGTAGTCATAGGTTAGTAGACATAGGTTTGATAAGCAATAATAAAGGAGAAACAAACAGGGTGATTATATTCAATTTCTATTTCAAACTGCTTCAACTGCAATTGAAATCTTGGTGACTCCATTAACTCACCGTCTATTACCCTGATGGACTTATATAAGGTGTGATTTACTTGGATAGCGTGCAAAACAATATTTTTCACTCTATCTTGGTACATGTGACAATAATAATCAAATCTGGTTTGCATTGCCATTCTTCAAATATTGGGCTGTTACCTCAATTACATCAGTATCCCTAGCTATTTGCAACTTTAACACAGAAAGTTGGATATATATTTGAAAGTAAAGTTTGAGGGCTACAAAGATAGGTATTCGATCTCCTATTTTCTAATGAGAGTCTGAGTCTGGTGGTAGATTCAGTGTAAATTTATTTTGGTACAACTTAGTTACAGCTTCAGATTTTCTTAGCAGTAAGACACACACAAAGCTACAAATTGTCTTAAACAGTTAAACTTAGAGTGCACCTCCCTGATCACTACTGGTCAGCAGAGCAGAGTTATCCCTTTGTAATTGGCTCTCTGCTATAACATTTTATGCTGTTCAAGCTTGCCTCAGCAAAACAACAGAGATGGACAGGCATATGGTCCACCCCCATGATGTTTTCCAGACTCTTATCTCCCTTCTTGAGACTCTTCAGAATGGATATTGCATTCTGTTAACATTTGCCAGCTGCACTGTGTTAACTGCCAATTAATTGGATACTTGCCTATCACTTCAGGACCTGATTCATTTTTGTCTTCAATGAAATGGGGGCGGGGGCTGCTTTTACTGACTGAAACTGGTTTGAATCCTTTCCTTCAATGCTTTTAGTGATTTTTTTTGTATATATGTAGATGAGTAACTAATTCAGAACCTGTATCTTTAATTATTGATTAAACAACTAATTAGTGTGAGATATCATTATCTATGTCTTATGCTTCAGCTGCAACCTTGAGTGTACAGAGCTGCTATTGTTTTACTTGTTAAGACAACATTAATCAAATGTGAAATGTTATTATTTATATCTTATGCAAATTCAGCAGCTATTTTGTGTTGCTCAATTATGGGCAGCCCTAACAACAGGGCTGGGTTGTGGGACTAGCTGGGTAGCTCTTTTAGAAGCTGGTACAAACATGATGAGTCAAATGGCCTCCTTCTGTACTGTGAGGTTCTGTGATTCCTAACAATATTCACATAAATGGCATAAGATCTACAATGTTTCGATTTGAATGTCAGGAATAATCATTAGCAAAATAACTGCCAAGCTACAAAAAGCAGAGAAACAGCAGTGTTTTTCTATCTTGTGTTAGTCAATTGCACATCTTTGAGGAAAGTATTTTACAATGAAACTTACAAATTATGCCACATTCTATACAGAAACAGGATTAACAATATAATTGTTCTTTCTCTCTGATCATTGACGACAGATGACATATCTACTACTGGAAACAGAATATTCCTCTTTACCATGTCAAAATTGTTCAGCATCTTGAACACCTCAATGAGGTTTCTTCTTAATCTTCTCTGTTCCAAAGAGGATGAGTCTGATTTCTCTAATCTTTCCTTGTATTTAAAATCCCTCATTTCTGCTATCATTCTAGTAAAGCTCCTTTGCACTCTTTCTGGGGTTTTTACATCTTTCCTTAAGTAAGGTTCTCAGAACTGAACACAATACTCCAAACCAGGTCTGACCTATGACTATAGAGATATAGCTGTATACTCCATGCCTCTAAGATATTCTGTCGAGAATCACAGATCATTTCTCTGAAATTTATCTTTAATAGATCATACATTAAGTATTCACAGTTATGGCTATTCACACTGATTCAAAGGACAATATATGAATGTACCTTTATAAAGTCTATCCTTATACAATGTTCACATATTATAGCACAAGTATCTATTAAATTGATAGGCCTTGCTGAAATAATAATGACCCTGTAATTAATGCACAAATTGGCCAGCAGATTCAGGATAATATGTTTGGATAACATAACTTGCTTCACACAAACCACTTCTTGGCCTTTTACTTGACCAGCAATTTTTAGACATTTCTTGATTTGCACATTAATTGCCCATGATATCCATCATAGAGAGCTAAACATCTTATTAATGCAATACCACCTAAACTCTCCAAGTTGAGAAAGGAACAAGATGGAATTAGCAGAATTTTAAAACACTTTTTTTGACAATTGCTTTCTGACTTTTTTCCCATCAAACCTCTTTCCCTCTTTATTCCCATTTCTCTATCTAATCTACCATTACTGTATTTACAAATACACTTTTTCTTCAATCTTTTATTTCTTGAACCTTAAATTTCATTGATAAATTGTTAATCAGTCATTCACTAAACTCATAAATACCGTTATTGCATAATTTCCATTGCAAATTATATTTGAACTGAAGACTGTAGGTAAAGTCCAACTCGTGGTGCAAGCCCAGAAGGTGGCGCACTGAAAAGATTTGGCCCAACACAAAGACAAGGATGATATAGTAGGTGTATTACATAATTGTTCCACACAGTGGCGCTTGGATTGCATTGTTTTGGGATAGATTATGGAAATATAAAGATAAACTGGCCCAATTTGCTGGAAAACAGTGAACACTGCAAATAGTAAACTCTTCCTTCATGTCTTTAGCAAATTGTAGGAAGTGCCTGAGTGATGAATACATCCACCTTTGCTTTTGGTCTGCCTACAAAGAGGCCTTGAAGTGCAGGTTCACAGTTCCTTGAAAATGGAGTTGCAGGTAGATAGGATAGTGAAGAATGCTTTCCTTTATTGATCAGAGCATTGAGCATAGGAGTTGGGAAGTCATGTTGTGGCTGTATAGGACATTGCTTTAGGCCACTTTTGGAACAATGTGTGCAATTCTGGTCTCCCTCGTATCAGAAAGATATTGTGAAACCTGAAGGAGGTCAGAACAGATTTACAAAAATGTTGCCAGGGTTGGAGGATTTGAACTATAGGAAGAGGTGGAGTGGACTGGGGCTGTTTTCCCTGGAGCTTCGAAGATCGTGGTGTGACCTTAAAACGTTTATAAAATCATGAGGGGTATAGATAGGGTAAATAGACAAGATATTTTCCCTAGAGTGGAGTCCAGAACAAAAGGGCATAGGTTTAGGGTAGAGGAAAAAGATTTAAAAGGGTCCTAATGGGCACCTTTTTCACACAGAGAATGGTGTGTGTATGGAATGAGCTGCCACAGGTAGTGATGGATGCTGGTACAATTACAGCATTTAAAAGGCATCTGGATTGAATAGAAAGGGCTATGCAGGATATGGGCCAAGTGCTGGGAAATGGAACTAGATTAATTTAAGGGTCTGTTTATGTGCTGTACATCTCTATGACTCTACAATTGTATGACATGGGTTGATACAAAACTTTTCCAGAAAGCTTGCATGACTTCCATTCTCTGCACCTCCTGTCATTGTCTTCCTCAAAACAGAATAAAAAGAGCATTTCTGAAAGAAAATTCATAGGTTCCATGAAAAGGAATGAGCAGAAATATTAAGCATACTCATTGGGGGCTCTCAATTATACAAGTGAAGATCTCTATAGATTCAGGATTAGTGGTGCTGGAAGAGCACAGCAGTTCAGGCAGCATCCAAGGAGCAGTGAAATCGACGTTTCGGGCAAAAGCCCTTCATCAGGAAGGGCTTTTGCCCAAAACGTCGATTTCGCTGCTCCTTGGATGCTGCCTGAACTGCTATGCTCTTCCAGCACCACTAATCCAGAATCTGGTTTCCAGCATCTGCAGTCATTGTTTTTACCTTTCTGTAGATTCAGTCAGTCTCGGTCTACTTCACTTTTCGAAAAACATCTGCACATTCAGCAGAGGCCTGCAAAATGTTGTCACTCTCTGGGACTCCCTTCTGTTCCTGACAACATATGTCTTAAGGTGATGCTGTTTTAAGCTATCTGCTCTTGGATTGTGCTGGGGTCAGGTCAGGCATGTGTATTCACTGTTGGTTTCAGTGCATGAACATTCTGATAAAATATTTAGCAGCTGAGATGCTTTCAAAAAAATTCTTTCTGTCCTATTTCTTCTTTTCCTCTAACTCCTGAAGTTGATGGTAGTCAGAGGAAAATCGAAGTCAGTATCATTCATTCAGAGGGTGGTGAATCTTTGGAATTTTCCACTACTACATGGCTGTGGAGGTCAGTCGCTGAGTACATTCAGGACTAAGATCAATCGTAGATCATAGAATCCCTATAATGTGGAAGCAGGCCATTCCGCCCATCGAGTCCACACTGACCCTCCGAGACCCACTCCCCTACCCTATCTTTATATATTTCCCATGGCTAATCCACCTAGCCTGCACAGCCCTGGACACTATCAGCAACTTACCATGGCCAAATGATTTTTATAGAGTAAAAAACCTCAAGAGATAAGAGATATTAGAGGAAAATGGCATCTGTGTCGATAATCAACCATGATTCTACTGAATGTTGGAACAGGTTTGAGAGACAGAATGACATTGACCTGCTCCTATTTCTTACGTTCTTTCAAAAATATAATAACTTTTATCAAACTCAGGAGCTCCAAATTCCAACAGAACTTTTTTTGCTTGACAACTGATCATTTGGGTGGAGAGAGGCTTTGCTGACTTCATTGTTTCACAGCAAATTGTTTGACCAAAACAGCGCTACATGTGCTGAGGCAGTATCCTACAGAGGGGTTTATTCAGGTCAGCATTAAGGAGGCTGTTCTCTCTTATGGTAAAACTAATTCCAAACTGGCTAGTCCTTAAACTAAAATATTCAAGGTTGTACAGTAAATCCTCAACATACAGTTGAGGGGCAGCATGGTGGCTCAGTGGTTATCACTGCTGCCTCACGGCGCCAGGAACTGGGGCTCAATTCCAGCCTCAGACAACTGTTGGTGTGGAATTTGCACATTTTCCGAGGGTCTGCACGGGTTTTCACTGGGTGCTCCAGTTTCCTCCCACAATCCAAAGATGTGCAGGTTAGGTGAATTGCCCATGTTAAATTGCCCATAGTGCTCAGGGATGTGTAGGTTAGGTGCACTAGTCAAGGCTAAATATAGGGAAATGGGTCTGGGTGGATTACCCTGCGGAGGGTTGGTGTGGGCTTGTTGGGCCAAATGGTCTGTTTCCACACAGTAGGGATTCTATGATCTTCTATTCAATGATGAGTATTGGAAGTCACAACTTAAAAGTGAAATGACTAATAAATCATATGTTCCCATTAAAATTAATGTAGAGATTGTCACTATATTCTGAAAGCAAAATAAGTTAAAGCACTTTGTCTTCTTAAATTACTATATTAATAAATAACTTTTAGGATAGAAAACTCAAAAATATAAATGAAATGCTGTGAACTAACTCTTCCTGCTTATGGCTTGAACACTCTCTCTCCTACTGACCAACTCTCCCTCTCGCCAAGTCTCTTTCATTTCCCACTTCAATGCTACCAGTCGCCACTTCCAGTTGTAAACCTCTGACTCACTGTCCTTTCTCACGCTATCACTCACTTCCACCTGCTCACTGCTCCCCCGTAAGCACACACTGTGATTTCAAAATGTACAACTGTTACCATCTCACAGGACATGGACAGCAAATACCACCAACTACAAGGTCCCCTCCAACCCACTCACCATCCTGACTGGGAAAATATTGTCATTCTTTCATTATGACTGAGATGAAGATCCTGACTGAATATCCATCCTTCCCTATTAGCATTGTTGGGTTATGTACGCCAGTTGAATGAAGGTGGTTGAAAAAGGTGGCTTACCACTTTCTTCTTAAGGACATCTAGCAAAGCGCAATAAATGCTAAGTCAGCCAGCAGTCCCCACATCCCATGAATTAAAAGGAAGTACAAAGATAAAATCCAGCCTATGCATGTAGGGATGTCACAAATAGGAAATAAGATTGTTTTGTTATACATCAGCGTTATGATGAGATATGGGACAGAACTGCCTCACCCTGGGCTACCACAGACTGTGCAGCAGCAGACTGTGAGGCCACTGAGATCAGAGATTCCATCGCCATAGAGAAGGCCCAGTGGCAAATGTCCCATCTATAGCTCAAATGCTACCGTTGGAGCAGTTTCCCCTTGATCAGCAGGGTAATTAAAGGTTAAAGAGAAAGAGCAGGAGAGTGGCTGTGAAGACTGTTCAATCAGGAATGATCCTATTGAATTGAGGAGCAGACTTCAGGGAATGGAGGGCTTGAGATATATAAAAAAGGACCAGAAAGGCAGGGGCCTTTTTCATAGGGGTGTAGGAAGTTGAAGGGTAACCTGATTGAGGTTTATAAAATCATGAGGGGCATGAATAAGGCGAATGATGAGAGTCTTTTCCCTAGAGTGGTGGAGTTCAAAATCAGGGGCATATCTTTAAGGTGAGTGGAGAAAGACTTAAAAGGAACATGAGGGGCAACTTATTTACATAGAGAATGGCTCATATGGAATGCACTGCCAGAGAAAGTGGTGGATGCAGGTACAGTTACAATGTTTAAAAGACATTTGGATAAGTTCATGAATAGGAAAGATTTGGAGAGATATGGGCCTAGCGCAGGTAGGTGGAATTAGTTCAGTTAGGGAACATGGTTGGTGTAGACTCGTTGGAACTGTGACAATGCTGTCACTTTAAAAAGGTTACTTTGTCCTTGTCTTTTTTGAAGAGATCATAAAGGCCGAGGTGCCCAAGAGTCTAGGGAATAACAGCTAAACAATGGAAGTTCTCCCAGTTCATGTTTATTCTAGTTTTTTGTTGCTGTAGCAGTCACTAGATGTTAAAGTACAGAAGTGGTGCAAGCTCCAGTAAAGGATTCCTCTGACTTTCTCTGAAATCTCTTTCTGGATGTTGTTCCCTTCAGCTCATAAGGATCTGTGTTTGCCTTTACTTTTTTTGCCAGGAGGTGAGTTTATGGGATGTTACTGTATTGGAACAGTTGATTAGTAATAGTTACTGTATCGGGTCAGTTAAGTTTTCCAATAGTTATGTTATTGTAAATGCTGCTTTCTTTTGTTCATGTTTCAACTGTAGTGTTCCAATAAATTCTGTTTTGCTTAAAACTGAGTGGTTCGACCAGTTGCATCACACATGGAACACCCATTTCACACGTACCTTTAAAATAAGAAAAGGTTGGGTCTAGGCTACTTTCTTAAAATATCTTGAGGTCTGGCTTGGTCCATAACAGACTGAAGGTTCCATTTCCAGGCCAAAAGGCCTACTCCTGGTCCTATTTCTATAGTCTTGTTAAGGCAGATCTGAACCACTGTGTCACAATCTTGCCCAAGAGGAAAATAATCCATCCCACCCAGAAGGGGATTGAAATCGCTGTTTTTGTAACCAATCTAACTGATACCAGCCATCCAGCTAACTGGCCCCCTCAAGGAATCAGAGCTGCTCTGACCACATACACTTGTGGCTTGGAGCAATGGTTAGCGATAGTAGAAACACTAATTTCTTTCATCACACAGCTGACCACAAATCCATCCTGCTATTACCATCAGACACATTATAGTTGCTTAGCCCCATTATGAATGCCACTTCCTTGGGCACTATGTGTTGAAGTGATACTTGAAGCTGGAGCATCTGACTCAGAGGCAGGGATGGTAACCAACATGCAGGGGAGCAACAATGCTCAATGTGTTTGGGGTCATCAAACCATTGCTTCTGCAAATTCTGCACAAAAGCTATTAAGGTTTTTTTAATCCAAATTATTCTATGCCATAAAGAAACAAAAGTTACATAAAGTGTAATGTGGTCCCGCAGTGGTGAATTTTTAACAAGTTTCTTTTTAAAAGAAAAAAACAGAAATAACCTTTAAATAAATCCAGGAAAATCACATGGTTTGTACTTTTGTATGGGTCAAAGTGACATTAAAAAATGACCAAGAGCATCAGTGAAGTGGCCAACACATTACAGTCTTGCACATTGCATAAAAAGTTTCTCAATCTTTTTGAAGGTGAAGTGTCACTTCATTGTTCTGTTGAAATTTGCAGGAAATTCCAGGTTGTGATGTTCAGTTCAGATCTTGAGAGAATGTGCTTTGCTGCAGTTCGACCTTGGCCAAGTGCACAACACATACAGCTACTTGGATGTGTGACCAGCTGTTTTCCCGTAAAAACATGTAAAGCTAAGTCTTAACCATAACATCCCCTTTTCATTCAGATGAACAGGACAAATTCGCAGAGACAATAAAATGCATTAATATCTGCATGCTGTAAACAAGTTGGAGCTCTGAGACGGAATCAAAAGCAATTAAATTATCCTCAGAACATATTTCTTGTACAGTTAAATAACTAACAAGATGTTTGAAAAACAGCATTTCACAGCCTACCCAGTCTAATGTTATATGGTGCCTCTTGGCTAGCAGCTGTCTTTTTAGGCCCAATTGGAAATGGAAAAAAGAAATTGAGGAAAGTTGAGTTTCACTATGCGTCAGATGAAACTTCTCTGAACAAACTTTGATTTCTGAAATTCAAAGTGCATCCTCTGCAGCCAGTGATTTGATGAGACACCATTCACACTTTGCCTCTGTAAATCTAAGAATGTTTCTACATTCCCTGGCCAGTTCCCAAAGGCTGGAGGGAGGCACTGACTGAGGGGCTCTCATAGTTGCAGTGAGTTAGCAGAGATACAGCCGGCAGAGTGTCTTCCCTTGTGCTGCAGCCATTCTGTGATTCAAACCCCTGTGCAACTTGAAAAGCTGGGCCCTGCCTCAGCTTCCACCTTACGTTATTAAACAAAGATAAAATGCTGTCACCTTCCATACTTCAACCATTCCATTGCTACTTACACCTCCTGGAGGTTCATCTTTTGGACGGTATCCACCTCATTAACGAAGACCTTTTGACTTGCATCCCATTGGTCTGCTCCCTTTTCTCTTGATCTGATGTGGAGGTGCCGCTGTTAGATTGAGGTGGACAAGATTCTAACCTCACACCTTTTATACATTGTCTGAGCTGAGATGTCACTTTTTTTTAGAAAACTTTGTTATCTCAAGAATGTGACTTGAAAAAAGTTCTGGGATTTATACATTAATGAACCGAAACCTGCAACTCATTCTAAAAGATGAAAGACTTAACTGCAATCTAGGTTTGTTCAATATATCATTTCAGTTGCATGATATTATGATCTTTTGCTATAAATTCTGTGTCTTGTGGTCCTGCTCCACAGCTACCTGCTGAAGGTGCAGCACTCTGAAAGCTAGTGCTTCCAAATAAATCTGTTGGAGTATAACCCTGGTGTGGTGTGATTTTTAACTTTCTCTGGATGTGTCCTTAAAACCAGCTCAAGTGGAACATTTCCCAGCTCTGACGAGAGAGGGGATATCTCCCCATAGATGCTACTGAGTATGTCTACCGTTTTCGCATTTCAGTTTCCACTCTATATTCTAAGTTTCTGCAATCTGTTTTTATTTTGTTTTTAAAAAGAAATGTCCTGAATTGGCAACCAAAATAAAAACCTTAGCGACTGAAATGATTATACTTCAGCTAAATTGACTGATTTCATACTTTTCCTGTTTCCCTTCCAGAACTCTTTAACAACAAAATAGTAGTAGACAGCATCCAGGACGCAGTTTATATTCGCTAAACACAGACATATCTGCAGAAAGTTGCGCACAGGCAGCCGATAATTATCTTCTATGGAGCCTTTCCGAACTAAAAAGTAGACGAGCATGCCTACATGATACGGGGTGAAGCAGACGAGAAACGTCAACAGATTGGAAAGGACGATTTTCACGGATTTCCTATTGGATTTGCCCTCTGGTTTCTGGTTCCCACTTTTCTGCAGAGCCCTGATAATCTGCACGGAACAGAAGATCATGATGAGAGCGGACGCTAGGAATATTGTTTGCAGGAAGGACACGACCGTCCCATTCCAAAGAGAGTTGGAATGGTTGAAGAAGCAGTATTGAGAGTTCTGGGGAGAACAGGCGTCCCGTTTGAAATAAATGCCGAGGCAGCAGGACCAGACAACAATCCAGACCACGGTGCAGGCAAGCATGGTTTTCTTAGTGGATCTGAAGCTTCGGGCCAGGAAGGGATGTTTGATGGCGATGTAGCGGTCCAAGCTGATCATGGTGATGATTAAAATGCTGGCGTACGTGTTCACGTAGTACAGGGACTCCAGGAACTTGCAGAATCCCGGGCCCAGGGACCACGGGCCCTTCTGGTAGGCGTAGATCTTGAACGGCAGCGAGAACAGCAGCAGGATGTCTGAGACGACCAGGTTTGCCATGTAGACGGTGGACGCGGTCCACTTCCTAAAGCGGACGCAGAGCAGCCACAGGGCGCCGATGTTGAGGAACAAGCCGAAAGCAAACGTAGGTGGATTAACGACGACTTGGAAACTCTTCACCAAATCCGCTAACGTTCGGTTTCCTGCACAATTCCCCACTGAAACAGAACAGCATGAAGGTGTGAGTGATCGTTTACTGCCTCTAACTGGTTACAGCTCAGTTTTACTTTACCAACGGCGGGTTGGCACCAATACCCTCCTCAAAAACAAAGCCGGCTCCTGTTTTCTTTTGTTTAAATGTTCCTAACATTTTTCCATCATAAGCAAGATCCCTCTAAGTTGATTCAATCCATTAAAATGTTGCCAAACATCAAACAAAAAACTTACTGCTAGTCACGGTCTGGTTCATTTTTGCTTTTCCTGTCTTTTGGATGTTACATTCTGTCTGCTGTCTTCACGCTGATCTCAAATAGGAAACGCATTTGCAAATTGAGCTCTGATGATAGGCTTCCCCTTTCTGATTTCTTACTCACAGCGTGATTGATCAAATAAAGTCGTTTTCATTCGTTTACGTTTGCTCCCAGTTACAAGTACACCTCTCGTTTTTTTTCTGAATTAACAGATAACTCAGTCTCTGCTTTTAAAGTAGGACCAAAATTTACTGAAAACAACAACTGCTGGAGATCACAGTGGGTCAGGCAGCATCCACGGAGAGAGAGCATCTAACTCTTCATCAGAGTTGAAGTGAAGGGGGGAGGGGGTTGTCCGTCTCTATCCCGCCCTTTCTCTTTCTTTCAGGCATCCAGGCGCACAAGCGTCAGCAACTTATGGACTCCAACACCCGGGGTGAAACGCCCTCCCCTTTCCACCTCACGGACTCCATCCCTTCGGGTCACTCAGAGCTCACCCCTTACCGTCCCTTAGCACCCGCCCCTTTCCCAACCCTCAGATACCATCCTTTTCTGCCCCCCAAGAGGTCAATCCCAGCCCTTGCCATGTGTTCACCATACCTCCTGACCTTCTTAGAACTGTAGAATCCAGACAGTGTGGAAACAGGCCCTTCGGCCCAACAAGCACACACTGACCCTCCTAAGAGTAACCCACCCAGACCCATTCCCCTACTCCCTTTACTATACCCCTGACTAATGCTCCTAACCTACACAACCCTGAACACTATTGGCACTGAACACTGTGGGCGTGGGCACAGTGGCACAGTGGTTAGCACTGCTGCCTCACAGCGCCAGAGACCTGGGTTCAGTTCCCGCCTCAGGCAACTGACTGTGTGGAGTTTGCACGTTCTCCCCGTGTCTGCGTGGGTTTCCTCCGGGTGCTCCGGTTTCCTTCCACAGTCCAAAGATGTGCAGGTAAGGTGAATAGCCATGCTAAATTGCCCATAGTGTTAGGTAAGGGGTAAATGTAGGGGTATGGGTGAGTTGCGCTTCGGCAGGTCGGTATGGACTTGTTGGGCCGAAGGGCCTGTTTCCACACTGTAATGTAATCTAATCAATTTAGCATGGCCAATTCACCTGAGCTGCACATCTTTGGACTGTGGGAGGAAACTGGAGCACCCGGTGGAAACCCACGCAGACACGGGGAAAATGTGCAAACGCCACACAGGCAGTCACCCAAGGCTGGAATCGAACCCGGGTCCCTGGCGCTGTGAGGCAGCAGTGCTAACCACTGAACCACGATGTTGCCCAAATCTTCCCCTTTCTGAAGCTGAACATGCTCTCCTGGGCAAAACACCCTGCTTCATATCCTTATGCCCCCCACCTCAGTGGATTTCAGGCTCGCTGTGATGTTGACCTGGTTTTTTTGCCACCTCTGTGCTCACTACTTTGGGCAGGAACCACCCAAACCCCCCCCATTCCTGTCCCACTGATGCCCTTCCCTGCATCCAGTCTTCATGCTCCACTTGGACCCCTCCCTCATGGCCTCTCACCTGCCCTCATTTTTTTCATTGAAAACTCTGGGCATGATGTCAGCCATTTCAATTTCTCTGCTTCTCTCACCCACTCTCATGTGCCCCATTCTGAAATTGCCACACTTCTCTCTCAGGTTCAACCCTCACCTTGTTACCAAACCCGCCAATAAAGGCTGTGCAGTTGTAATCTGACACACTGATCGTTATCTTGTAGAAGCTCAATGCCGACTCTCAGACACTTCATCCTACCGCCGTCCCTGACCATGACCCCACATTTGGATAGGACTGTCACTGAGTTCATGACCTCAGAAGATCTTCCCCCCACTGCCTCCAAACCCGGTCGGCCCATCGTATCAGTCTGTCCCTGTCCCACCGAGCTCGTTTCATCCTACCTTGTCTCGTTTCCTCCTACCTTGTCTCCACCCTCTCTCCACTTGTCCAGACCCTGCCCACCTACATCCACGGTTCCTCTGATGCCCTCCACTGTGTTGACAATTTCCAGTTCCCTGGCCCTAACTGCCTCCTGTTCACCATGGATGTCCAATCCCTCTGTACCTGAATCCCCCACCAGGATGGTCAGAGATCTCTCGGCTTCTTCCTCGACCAGAGACCTGAACACTCCCCATCCATCACTACTCTCCTCTGCCTGGCTGAACTTGTTCTCTCATTGAATAGTTTCTCCTTTAATTCAGCTCATTCTGCCAAGTCAAAGGAGTGGCTATTGGCACCCTCATATTATGCCTGCCTCTTTATGGGTTCTTTGGAACAATCCTTATTACAGTCATACACTGGTCCCCTCCTACAACTCTTCCTTCGGTACATTGACAACTGGTTTTGTGCTGCTTCATGCTTCAGCCAGCACTTTGAAATATTTGTTCATTTTGCCTCCAATTTCCACCCCTCTATAACTTTCACATCGTCCATCCCTGACACTTTCCTTTCTTTTCTTGACCCCTCCATCTCCATTTCGGAGAATAGACGTCGTATATGTTCGGATGATGCCATGTTCCAAAACAGTGCTGCCGACATGGCTTGCTTCTTCCATACCATGGTTTCCCAGCCACTGTGGTTGACAGGGCCCTGAATCACATCCAACCTATCACCCGGGCTTCAGCCTTTGCCCCTTCCCATCACTCACAGCAGTGGGATCGGGTCACCCTTGTCCTCACTTTTCATCCCACCAGCCTCGGCATTCAAAGGATCATTCTCCACCATTTCAGGAAACCCCAGCAGAATGCCACCACCAAACACAACTTCCCCTCACTCCTCTATCAGCATTCCGCAGGAATTGGTCTCTCCAGGATACCCCAGTCTATTTCTCGATGACCACCAATACCATCCCCCTTTCCCACAGAAGATGCAACACCTGCCCCTTTGCCTCCTCCCTGCTCACCATCTAAAGGTCGAAACAGTCTTTCCAGGTGAAGCAGCATTTCATCTGTATCTCCTTCAATCTGAGCTGAAAATGTGTTGCTGGAAAAGCGCAGCAGGTCAGGCAGCATCCAGGGAACAGGAGAATCGACGTTTCGGGCATAAGCCCTTCTTCAGGAATCTCCTCCAATCTGGCCTATTGCATTTGCTGCACCAAATGTGGCCCACTCTACAAACACAGATTTGAAGACCTGTTTGCCGAACACCTCCGGTTTGTGCGCAAGCATAACACCGACCTCCGCGTAACCAGTTATTTTAACACAGTGTCAGCTAATATGCCCTCTTGTCCATGCTGGGCATGCTGCAATGCGGGCAAAGATGTTAAAAGGATGAGATATCACAATGCCACATTGAATCGTGAATTGGCACTGCACCAGACGTTTTCAATTTAAAACTGCCCTATTAGAATGAGCCACATGCTGCAACTGCAGGAAGTTGATGTCAGTTAGTAAAACCAGTGGCTCTACAAATGACTGTGGTTATATACTTTAATAGACCTGGTTCTTTCCAGGATAGAACAGGCAATGTTTGCCATATCTCCCAGTTTGATATCCACTGTGAGACTTGATTAATTTATTTCCACTTTATTCCTTCTGGCAACTAACCAAACAAAAAGACTGTGTGTGGAAGGTTGGTGAGGTAAGGATTTAAAAAAATCTCTTTTGGCAATTTAGGGCAAAGAGGGTAATTGCATGATCCTCTTGCAGGATGTGAGAGGTAAGGGTCACAACTGGTGTCCCTGCTGACTTCACCTGTGAGAAGTGCACACAACTCCAGCTTCTCACAGAGTGCATTAGGGAACTGGAGCTGGATGAACTTCGGATCATTCAGGAAGCTGAGGCGGTGATAAAGAGGAGTTTTAGGGAGGTAGTCACACCTAAGTTACAGGATAAAGCTAGCTGGGTGACCGTCAGGAGAGGGAACGGGAATAGGCAGTCAGTGCAGGGATCCCCTATACTCAATAATAAGCATACCATTTTGGATACTGTTGTGGGGGACAACCTAGGGGGAAAGCCACAGTGGTCAGGTTTCTGCTACTGAGCCTGGCTCTGTGGCACAGAAGGAAAGGGGAACAATAGAAGAGTGATAGTGATAGGAGATTCAATGGTTAGAGGAACAGGCAAGAGAATTTGTGGTCACGAACCAGACTCCCACATGATAGGGTCAGGGATGTCTTAGATCAAGTCTACAACATTCTTAAGAGGGAGAGTGAGCAGCCAGAAGTCGTGGTACACATCGGTACCAATGACATAGCTAGGAAAAGGGATAGCAACCTGAAAAATGAATATAGGGAGTTAGGTTGGAAGCTAAAAGGCAGGATGAGCAGTGTAGTAATCTCAGGATTGCTACCAGTGCCACGGGCTAGTGAGACTAGGAGCAGAAGGCGAGTGCAGCCGAACATGTGGCTGCAGAGCTGGTGTAGGAGGGAGGGCTTCAGATATGTGGATCACTGGGAGACCTTCTGTGGAAGATGGAACCTGTACAAGGAGGACCCTTGCACCTGAACTGGAGGGGTACCAACATCTTAGATGGGAGGTTTGCTAGAGCTTTTTAGGAGGGTTTAAAATAGTTTGGCAGGCGGATAGGAACCAGAGCGATAGATCAGAGGATGGGATAGCTGGTGAACAGGAGATACAGTGTGCAGACAGTCTGTGAGGAAGGGTAGACAATTGATAGGGGAAAGTTACAGTCAGTGTGATGGGTTGAAGTGTGTCTCTTTTAACTCAACAAGTGTCAGGAATAAGGGTGATGAACTCAAAGCATGGATCAGTACTTGGATTTACGATGTTGTGGCCATTATGGAGACTTAGATATCACAGGGGCAGGAATGGTTGTTGGATGTTCCAGGGTTTAGATGTTTCAAAAGGAATATGGAGGAAGGAAGAAGATATGGGGGAGTGGCGTTGCTCATCAGGGATTGTATAACAGCTGCAGAAAGGGAGGTCATCAAGGAGGGTTTGTCTACCTCGTCAGTATGGGTGGAAGTCAGAAACAGGAAAGGAGCAGTCACTTTATTGGGAGTTTTCTACTGCCCTCCCCGCCCTCCCAATAGCAACAGAGACATGGAGGAGCAGATTGGGAGGCAGATTTTGGAAAGGTACAGAGGTAACAGGGTTGTTGTCATGGGTGACTTCAACTTCCCTAATGTTGATTGGAACCTCCTTAGTGCAAATAGTTTGGACGAAGCAGTTTTTGTCGGGTGTGTCCAGGAAGGATTCCTGTCTCAATATGTAGATAGGCCAATTAGGGGGAGGCCGTGTTTGATTTGGTACTTGAGAATGAACCAGGTCAGGTGTCAGAACTCTCAGTGGGACAGCATTTCAGTGATAATGATTAGAACTCCCTGACCTTTACTGTTGTCATATAGAGAGGGATAGGAACAGACAGTATGGGAAACTATTTAATTTGGGGGGGAGGGGAAGCAATGTTTTTAGGCAGGAAGTGTGGAGCATAAATTGGGAAAAGATATTCTCAGGAAAACCCACAACAGAAATGTAGGTGTTGCTTAGGGAGCACTTGCTATGAGTGCTGCTCAGTAGGTTTGTCCCACTGAGGCAAGGAAGGGATGGTAGGGCAAAGGAAACTTGGATGACAAGCGATATAGAACATCTCGTCAAGAGGAAGAAGGAAACTTATTTAAGGCTGAGGAGGCGAGGATCAGACACTGCTCTAAAGGGTTACAAGGTAGCCAGGAAAGAACTGAAGAAAGGACATAGGAGATTAAGGAAAATCCCAAGGCATTCTACACTCACGTGAGGAACAAGAGGATGGCCAGAGTGAGGGTAGGGCCGTTTAGGGAACTTGTGATTGGAGTCAGAGAAGGTAGGGAGGTCCTTCTTGAATGCTTTGCTTCAGTATTCACTCATTTGTGAGGACAGCATGAATTAGGCTGATACGCTCAACAGGTTGATGTTAAGAAGGAGGATGTGCTGCAAATTTTGAAATGCATGAGGATAGATAAGTCTCCTGGGCCAGACGCAATAAACCCAAGGTAACTACGGTAAGTGAGGGAAGAGAGAGCTGCACCTTTGGTGTCACTGTCTACTGGAGTAGTACCAGATGATTGGAGGATGGCAAATGTTCAAGAAAGGGAATAGGGATAACTCTGAGAATTATAGACTAGTCAGTCTTATGTTCATGGTGGGCAAATTATTGCAGAGGATTCTGAGAGACAGGATTTATGAATATTTGGAAAAGCATAGTTTGATTAGAGATAGTCAGCATGGCTTTGAGAGGGGCAGGTTAAGCCTCATAGGCCTTATTGAATTATTTGAGGATGTGACAAAACACATTGATGAAGGTAGAACAGTGGAGGTGGTGTACATGGATTTTAGTAAGGCATTTGATAAAGTTCCCCATGGACTGACAACTGACTGTCTGTCTGTCACAGGATCCCCACCTCGCCTACTCCTCTTGGAGACACTGACTGTCGCAGGGTCCCCATCTCACCTGCTCCTCTCTTAAATCAAGACAGAGAACTGGAGAGGATTAGAAGGGTACTCCCCAGCTTGGGAGCTGAGCAAGTGGAGGCACATCATTGAATGATGGAGCAATTAGAATCGGGGATGCTCAAGAAACCAGAATTAAAGCTGCATAACTGTCCTGGAGGGTTGCTCATTCAGAAAGTAATGAATCAGGGATTACAGGGAAACCTGTCTGTCTGAATACATAATTGGTTAGCCCATAGAAGAGCTCAGTGACCAGTGGTGTTCCACAGGGATCTGTTCTGGGACTTCTGCTCTTTGTGACTTTTGGATGAGGAAGTGGAAAGGTGGGTTAGTAAGTTTGCCAATGACACAAAGGTTGGTGAAGCTGTGGGTAGTGTGGAGGGCTGTTGTACGTTGCAGTGAGACTTCGACAGGATGCAGAGCTGGGCTGAGAAGTGGCAGATGGAGTTCAACCTGGAAAAGTGTGACGTGATTCATTTTGGAAGGTCGAATTTGAATGTAAATTACAGGATTAAAGTCAGGATTCTTGGCAGCATGGAAGAACAGAGGGATATTAGGGTCCACATTCATAGATCCCTCAAAGTTGCCACCCAAGTTGATACTGTTGTTAAGAACGCATATGGTATGTTGCTTTCATTAGCAGGAAAGATGTGGAAAATTTAGAGAGGGTGCAGAGGAGATTTACCAGGATGCTGCCTGGACTGGAGTGCATACCTTATGAAGAAAAGGTGAGACAGCTAGGGTTTTTCTCATTGAAGCAAAGAAGGATGCGTGGTGACATGATAGAGGTATACAAGATGAAGAGAGGCATAGATATAGTGAATAGACCACCTACATCCGTGACACCAATCACACCCTCCACTTCTTTGGTAATTTATGTTCCTCCTAGAGGTGGCCGGAAGGTGTGCCAGGGCCGGATGATGCACCGGGGTGGGCAAGAGTCCAATGGTATGGAGGGGCAGACCGAGAGCTGGAAGGTGGGTAGGCCGTCCTCAGTGCTGTCACCCCGGGCAGGTTCCGGGGTGGGCTGTCCTAGAGGTGGCCGGAAAGTGCAAAAGACTGCGAGGGAAACCATAATGTGGGTAGGCCGTCCTGATTGCTGTCTTCCTGGGGGGCTTGGGGAAACAGGGTGGGCTGGCCTAGAGGTGGCTGGAAGGTGTATCAGGGTGGAACTGAGAGCCGGAATTGGCATGGGGTGGGCCAAAAGCCAGAAGGGGCATAGGGGCAGGCTACCATAGAGTGGCCAGAAGGTGGGATGGACGGGTAGCTTGCTGGGTTGCTTGGGGCGGGGTCTGTAGTTTATGCACTGTTTTTTCTGTAATTGGACTGCCTTATGTACATGTCATTGTTCCTGATTTGTGACTGAATGTGGAATTTGAGGTTTGTCCTCATTTCCCTAAAAACTGGTTGAACAGTAGGGTTTGGGGCCTGGCTTTGCTGCTTCTCTCCCTTGTAAAGTTGCTGTTTCTCTCTATACAGCTGTTAATGTTAACTGTTTTTTGTAAGCTGTGTATTGTTTAATAAAATTTTTAAAAACGGAAAAAATACTTCCAGTTCTCCAGCCCCAGTGCTTTATGTTCACTATGGACGTGCAGTCCTTACACACAGCCTGCAAGGATGGCCTCCATGCCCTCAGCTTCTTCCTCTTCAAGAGACCCATCCAGTTCCCCTTCATGAATACCTTCCTCTGCCTCGCCAAACTAGTCCTCACCCTTAATAACATTTCCTTTAACACCTACCATCTCTTCCAAATCCAGAGGGTGGCCATGGGTACTGGAATGATCCCCAGCTATGCCTGCCTCTTTGTTGGCCACATCGAACAGTCATTCTTCAGTACCTTGACAGGCACTGTGCCCCAAATCTTCCACCATTACATCAATGACTGCATCAGCGCAGCGTCCTGTGCCCAGGCTGAACTGGAGCTGTTCATCAACTTCACCCACAACGTCCACCCTGCTCTCAAATTCACTTGCTCCATCTTGGACACCTCCCTCCCCTTTCTTGACCTCTGTATTTCCAGTCTCCAGATGGACTTGTAACATAAACCCACAATCTCCCAAAACTACCTGGACTATATCTCCTCCCACCCAGTATCTTGCAAGAACACCATTGTGTTCCCCTGCCTCTGCTGCATCTGCTTGGATGAGGAGACATTCCACTCCCAAGCATCCCAGAATGTCCACCTGTTTGGAACAATGTGTTTTTCTTGCTTATGTCATCCAGAAGCCCTCCAATACATCACCTCCATTCCCTGTTCCACTCATCTCAACCCTCCCCAAACCCAATAAGGACAGGGTCCCTCTTGTCCTCACCTACCACCTCATCAGTATCTGCATCCAACGCATCATCGTTAAACACTTCTGCCAACTCCAGCTAGACTCTACCACCAAGGACATCTTCTCCTCCTCACCCCTCTCTGCTTCCGCAAGGACTGCTCCCTTCGCCAATCCCTGGTCCGCTCCATTCTTCCCACCAACACCCCAAACCCCTAGGTACCTTCCACTGCAATTGGAAAAGATGCAAAACCTGCCAGCACATCACCCCCGTCCCCTCCCTCCAGGGCCCCAAACAGTCCTTCCAGATTGGACAGAGATTCATCTACCTCTCCTCTAACCTAGTTTACTGTATCCAGTGCCCCTGATATGGTGTTCTCTACTTCGGGGAGACCACACATAAACTCAGGGAACATTTCGCCGAGCATTTCAGCTGGGCCCACAGGGGCCGACCGGACTTCCTAGACACCGCCTATTTTAATTCCCCTTCCCCACTCCCTTTCCGACATGACCATTCTTGGCCTCCTCCATTGCCACAATGAATCAGACCCCATATTGGAGTAACAACACCTCATCTTCCCCCTGAGTAGCCTACAGCCCGGAGGATTCAACATTGAGTTCTCCAATTGCAAATAACTTCCCTCCTCATCCCCTGACTCCATTCCCAGCCCCTCCCTTCCATTCCTCTTATCGACACTTCCTTCTAGCTTTCATTCCTCCCATTGACCAAACAGGTGAGACCCTCTATCTGTGTTCACCTATTGCCACCTCACCACCCTGTCCCCCAACTCCTTCAATCGGCAGCTCCCCTTACACCCACCCC
Organism: Chiloscyllium plagiosum; assembly: GCF_004010195.1. Classification (NCBI taxonomy): domain Eukaryota; kingdom Metazoa; phylum Chordata; class Chondrichthyes; order Orectolobiformes; family Hemiscylliidae; genus Chiloscyllium; species Chiloscyllium plagiosum. The sequence continues at coordinate 20,608,828 of NC_057722.1, read as the reverse complement.
CAGCCCTGAATGAGGTTACACCCGAAGCACTGACTTCTCCACCTCATGATACTGCCTGGCTTGCTGTGTTCTTCCAGCCTCCTGCTTGTCTACCATAGATGGAGTGGATACCAAGAGTCTTTTTCCCATGGCAGAAATATCTATCATGAGGGGGCATAATTTCAAGGTGATTGGAGGAAGGTTTAGGAGAGATGTCAGAGGTAGGTTCTTTACAGAGAAACTGGTGTGTGCATGGAATGTAGTGCCAGCAGTAGTAGTAGAGTCAGATACATTAGGGACATTTAAGTGACTGCTGAATAGGCACACGGACAATAGTAAAATGAGGGTATGTAGGTCTTAGAGTGGGATAAAAGGTTGGTACAAGGTAAAAACAAGGACTTCAGATGCTGGAAACCAGAGTCTAGATTAGCGTGGTGCTGGAAAAGCACAGCAGGTTAGGCAGCATCCAAGGAACAGGAAAATCAATGTTTCGTACAAAAGCCATTCATCAGGAATCTATTCCAGATGAAGGGCTTTTTCCCAAAACATCGATTTTCCTGCTCCTCGGAAGCTGCCTGACCTGCTGTGCTTTTCCAGCACCACTCTAATCAAGGGCTGAAGGGCCTATACTGTTCTATGTTCTACCGATGAATAAAATCTGATCATTTTGAATACAGATGAGTGGTTCAGCAATGATTAAGTACTATTATTATTATAAGCTCTATTGTTTAATGTTTAACTTAGTATGAAGTGGCTCCCCAAAGAACAGCTGTAAAGACAACAACATTGCAGCCAGCTTTGCTATGGCAGAATTGAATGAGAACATAAGTATGAAAGCATTGTTTGTGGCACATTTTCAAGATAAGCAATATGGAAATTTTTTTTAAAACTGAGGCATGTGACTTCCTGATATAGTAATAGGGTAATTTGCTGAACAATGTAAATTTTAGATTGCCCTCAATTGCGTGACTTTGAAAAATCATCCTAAACACTTTCTCAAGTTCTCCTTTTCTAAGACAGGCATTCAACGTTTCTTGCAGTTATGAAACAAGACCAGTTTTACATTATACATTCTTAAATTCTTAAGAACAAACAGCTAAGTGAAATTCAGATGATTTCACTCAAACTAATTGCATAATTCCCCATCCGCTAACATGCCTTTCACCATCAGGCAATTACTTGGTGACACCCACTGATGAGATTCATTGAAGAATAATGCTTTTGGCAATTTATTTTTCATTCACAGGACGAAGGCATCACTATGATGGAATTCAAACTCATGTACACAAGACATTAGCCTGAGGGTAAGCCGGAATTACTCGCCAAGTGAGAGTATCACCATGCCACTAAAGTTATGGAAGGTAATCTTTGCATGTTGAGTTGTACTCCAGCAAGAGTTGGCACGGTGACTCAGTGGTTAGCACTTCTGCCTCACAGCGCCAGGGACCCGGGTTCAATTCCCGCCTCGGGCAACTGTCTGTGTAGAGTTTGCACATTCTCCCCGTGTCTGTGTGGGTTTCCTCCGGGTGCTCCGGTTTCCTCCCACAGTCCAAAGATGTGCAGGTTAGGTGAATTAGCCATGCTAAATTGCCCGTAGTGTTAGGTGCGTTCGTCAGGGTAGGGGAATGGGTTTGGGTGGATTTCTCTTCGGAGGGACGGTGTGGACTTGTTGGGCTGAAGGGCCTGTTTCCACACTGTAGAGAATCTAAAATCTAAAGGAGTCATAGAGTCATACAGCACGGAAACAGATCCTTCGGTTCACCACTTCCACACTGACCAAACAGCCCAATCCGATCTAATCCCATTTGCCATTATTTGGCCCATATCCCTTTCAACCTTTGCAAGTCATGATTAGATCCAGATGCCTTTTAAATGTTATAAATGTACCAGCCTCCACCACTTCCTCTGGCAGCTCATTGCATACACACATCACCTCTGTGTAAAAAAAGTTGTCCCTTAGATGCCTTTTAAATCTTTCCCCTCTCACCTTAAACCTTTGCGCTGAAGTTTTGGATTCCCCACTCTAAGAAAAAGATTTTGATTTATTCACCCTATCCATGCTCCTCATGATTTTATAAACTTCTATAAAATGTCACCCCTCAGCCTCCAATGCTTCAGGGAAAACAGCCCCAGCCTATTCAGCCTCTCCCTATAGTTCAAACCCTCCAATCCTGGCAACATCCTTGTAAATCTTTTCTGCACCCTTAAATTTAACAACATCCTTTCTATAGGAGGACGACCAAAATTGAACATAGTAATCCAAAAGTCATCTCAACAATGTACAGCCACAAAATAGCATCCCACCAGGAAGGGCATGGATAGGGTAAATCGACAAGGTCTTTTCCCTGGGGTGGGGGAGTCCAGAACTAGAGGGCATAGGTTTAGGGCGAGAGGGGAAAGATATAAAAGTGATCAAAGGGGCAACTTTTATTTAAAAAACACAGAAGGTGGTGCATGTATGGAATGAGCTACCAGAGAAAGTGGTGGAGGCTAGTACAATTACAACATTTAAAAAGGTATCTGGATGGGTATATCAATAGGAAGGGTTAGAGGGAAATTCATGAAGTGCTGGTAAATGAGACTAGATTAGGTTAAGATATCTGGTTGGCATGGATGAGTTGGACCAAAGGGTCTATTTCCATGCTGTACATCTCTATGACTCTATAACTCCTATATTCAAATGTCCTGACTCATGAAGGGCAAGTGTCCCAAATGACTTCATCACCCTGTCTGTCTGTGGGTCCACTTTCAAGGAACAATGCACCTGCATCCCTAGGTTTCTGTTTGGCAATATTCCCCAGGGTCTTTATAAAACCTGCCCTGGTTTGCCTGACCAAAATGCAATACCTCACACTTACCTAAATTAAACTCCACCTGCCATCTGAGCAAGGTCCTTTTTACTCTAAGACAATCTTCTTCACTATCCACTTTTTGTGTCATCTGCAAACTTATGGACCATACCTCCCATATTCACATGCAAATCATTTATAGAAATGATGAAAAGCAGTGGACCCAGCACCGATCCTTGTGGCACATCGCCGGTCACAGGCTTCCAGTCCCTCTACCACCACCCTCCATCTCCTACCTTTAAGCCAATTTTGTATCCATTTGGCTAGATCCACCTGATCTAACTGTGCCAACCAGTCCACCATGCAGAACCATGTCAAATGCTTTGCTGAAGTCCAGGAAGACAAGGTCTACTGCTCTGCCTTCAATCTTCTTTGTCATCTCTTGAAAAATCTCCATCAAGCTAATAAGACACAATTTTCCATGCATAAAGCTCTGTTGACTATTCTTAATGCCTTTCCAAATGCATGTAAACCCTGTCCCTCAGAATCCACTCCAACAACTTACCTACTATTGACAAAACCTCAGAGAAAGATAAGAGATTGGCCAAAGTTAAATTAAACGAAATTACTTTTATTGATGTGAAATAATCTTCTTGCATTTCATGTAACCTTACAATGAGTGGCATACTCAGTCTTTTACCTCTACTCAAAACTGATGTATTCACATATTTCTACAGTGTTCTATTTTCTGCCAGAGTTCAAATATCCTTCAAACTTTATGCAATCTGGCAGTAGTTAAGGCACCATGGCACTCAGGTACCAGTTCTAACTATAAAAGGAACTGACAACTCAGATAGAGCTAACTGAAAATCAGTAAGAAAGAAATAAACTTAGTATGGTAACTCCTATCTGAATTGATTCACACATTTGCTAATCAACTTCTTCATACTTACAACTAGACTGGAAAAATGCTGAAATACAGTTTTGCATGTTTTGAACCCTGATTTGTATCTATTATCATTTACACTGCGTTACCCAAGTTACCCAATATGCACAGGAATGTGTTTTTATATACGTGTTAGCAGTTCATTATTCTCAGCAATCTCTGCACTCACATTGCACGTATAATACGAAATCTTAAAGAGGCCAGAACAACTTTGGAGCAGATAGCATCAGTTTAATGTGGTGAAGTAGCTATGGTTGCACCCAACTGGCACTTTATCTCTTCAAAATAGTTTTTGATTAAAATGTTCACAAGATAATAACCAGATTCCCTCTTTTGACCTGGATATAATACCATTCCATTTGCATTAGCACTCTGGATTCGAATGTAACTACATGTCCTTGTTGCATTAAGATTGTTCCAAGTCCTTCTCACTTGAATCACATTGCAGATAATTACATCATTGACATAATAGTTTTTCAACACTGGTGTTGCAGTCACTGTTTGTGAGATTTTAGAGAATGCTGCTTCTTGCTCTGTGCCCAATACCACTGAACATCCTTGGCAATGACAGGCATAATGTTTCACATTACTATGACAAATTAAGCAAGAAGTTAGTCACCTGTAATATGTGTGCCTAATGGTGGTGATCACATGACTACAGAAATTCTAAGACAATATTGCATTTCTACCTCAGACAAAATCACGCACCATTTTTACTTGGAGCTGTGCCATTTTCTTTAGCTTTAACTCTCTTCCTAACATCACTACAGGGGTACCCACATCAGAAAGACTTCAGCTGTTAAAGAAGGTTGCTCAACACCACATTGTCACGATTGATTGACCAGGTATGTGCAAAATGTTGGTCATGTAGGAATACCCACATTCCATTAAAGAATAAAAAAGAGTCCAGGCAACATTTCATTTAAAAAACAAGGTAATCATTTAGTCCTTTAACCAGCATTTCTTTAAATCATGATCAGTCTACTTGTAGTTTCTCAATATAGAATTTAAGCAAGACATTATGCTCAAAGACCACAGTTATCACACGAACCATTCAATCGTGCACTTTTACAACTTTATCTTCACTGCATTTTCTCTTCTAGAATTATCTAATATTCTTCTCTGGTCTCCCAAATCGATTTTTGGATGATAAATATAGAAAGCACTTATGTTGCACTCCCACTATAGTCCCTCAATGATTCCTGTTATCTAGAATTGTTATGCTTTCATGGGCCTCAAAGATGTGTTACCACGGTAATGATATCCAAATTGTGATTAAATTAGATTGTAAATCCAAAAGAAAGTTGTATTTACATTTCATAGAGTTCCTACATTGTGGAAACAGGCCATCGAGACTACAACAACCCTCCAAAGAGCATCCCACCCACACCCACCCACCCCCTCCCTCATAACCTTGTATTTCGCATAGCTAATCCATCTAGCCTAAACAACCCTCTACCTTACAGGACAACTTAGCCTGGCCAATCCACTGAACATCCTTGGACTGTGGGAGGAAACTGGAGAACCCGGTGACAACCCATGCAGACATGGGGAGAATGTGCAAACTCTACACAATCAGTTGAGGCTGGAATCAAATCTGGGTCCCTTGTGCTGTGAGACATCAGCACTGACCATTTAGCCACCATGCCGCCCCAAATGTTACTATTCTCTAATATCTATCTAAGTCTTCTATACAAGGGATTGAGTATTTATCCAGTTGTGAGAAGGGGTTTACCATTTGTTTAAAATCCCCACAAAGATGAACTGAGCCATCAGGCTTCACAATCAGCATGACCAGTGCTGTCCATTCTGCAAATTGTACTGGTTTGATGATTCCTTCACTTTCCAGCCTCCTGATTTCTGCCTCTCCTTTTACCCATAAGGCAAATGGCATTGGGTGGGCATTGCATAATCATGGAATTGCTTCCTGGTCAACATGCAAGGTGGCCTCGGCTCCTTCGATAGTCCCTAGATCTTCCTGAAAATGTCCAGGTATTCAATTAGGAGTTTATTTTCTGATCGAGCCCATCAAGGTGAATCTTTCTCTGCACTCAGGCTTTGGCTTGATCCTTTTACTACAAGCAGTCGTAACTGAACCAGCTGCTCCTCGTATGAGACCGGAACTAAGGTTGTACCCATAATCACCAAAGGTTTCCTGATATAGGCTCTCAGCCTAGCTGAGGTCTTATGCCAACTTAAGGGTTGGAGTCCAGAATGAATTTTGTTAAAGACTGGTAAATCATTGATAGAATTGCACCAGTATCAAGCTCCATTGGAACCAGGTTGCCATTTAACCAGATAGTTATTTTGATTGGTTCTGATTTGGATGTTGCTAAGCAATTAAACTGTTCCAAGCCAGTTGCTGGTGGTCTTTTCATGGTGTGCACTCGCTTGGGTATTAGCCTATGAGCTTGCATATTCAAGTTAGGCTCTTTTACTTAATTTAGGTCTGGTGGGACTCTTTTGCTCTCTCGAGTCCTCAAACTGGCAGCAACAACAATGGCTTACCATCCTGGATACTGAAGAAAATTTTAACCAGTTGGCCGAGGCTTGGCTTTGTTTTGGGGTTTTGATGTTGACTGACCCAGAGTCCCTCTGTTCAGTATATAGAACATAGAACATTACAGTGCAGTACAGACCCTTCAATGTTGCACCGCCCTGTCATACTAATCTGAAGCCCATCCCACCTACACTATTCCATGTACGTCCATTTTCCTGTCCAATGACGACTTAGATGCACTTAAACTTGGAGTAAGTGAGGACTGCAGATGCTGGAGATCAGAGCTGAAAAATGTGTTGCTTGAAAAGTGCAGCAGGTCAGGCAGCATCCAAGGAGCAGGAGAATCGATGTTTCAGGCATAATTCCTGAAGAAGAGCTTATGCCTGAAACATCGATTCTCCTGCTTCTTGGATGCTGCCTGACCTGCTGCACTTTTCCAGCAACACATTTTTCTGTACTCAAACTTGGCGAATCTACTACCGATGCAGACAAAGCATTCCATACCCTTACTACTCTCTGAGTAAAGAAACCACCTCTGACATCTGTCTTATATCTGTCTCCCCTCACTTTAAAGTTGTGTCCCCTCGTGTTTGCCGTCCCCATACTTGGAAAAAGGCTCTCCCTGTCCACCGTATCTTGTATCTGATTATCTTGTATGTCTCTATTAAGTCACCTCTCAACCTTCTTCTCTCTAACGAGAACAGCCTCAAGGCCCTCAGCCTTTCCTCGTAAGACATTTCTTCCATACCAGGCAACATCCTAGTAACTCTCCTCTGCACCCTTTCCAAAGCTTCCACATCCTTCTTATAATGCGGTGACCAGAACTGTACACAGTACTCCAAGTGTGGCCGTACCAGAGCTTTGTACAGCTGCAGCATAACCTCTTGGTTCTGGAACTCAATCTCTCTATTAATAAAGGCCAAAACACTCTATGTCTTCTTAACAACCCTGTCAATCCAGTAGGCAACTTTCAGGGATCTGTGTACATGGACACCGAGATCTCTCTGCTCATCTGCACTCCCAACAATCCTACCATTAGCCCAGTACCTTGCATTCCGATTACTCCAGCCAAAGTGTATCACCTCACATTTGTCCACATTAAACTCCATTTGCCACCTCTCAGCCCAGCTCTGCATCCTATCTATGTCTCTCTGCAACCTACTACATCCTTCGTTACTATCCACAACTCCACCGACCTTAGTGTCGTCCGCAAATTTACTAACCCACCCTTCTAAGCCCTCATCCAGGTCATTTATAAAAATGACGAACAGCAGTGGACCCAACACCGACCCTTGCGGTATGCCGCTGGTAATTGGACACCAAGATGAACATGTTCCATCAACTATATATCCTGAGTGAGGCTATGCAATTGCCTTCACTTAAGTGGTGTTCCCCAAGTTCAGTTGGCCTGGTGAAAGTGCCACTTCCATGAGCATACCCTGTAATTCCTAAGCTTCACTTGCCACATTTTCCAATAAAAAGCCAGTTGTAATGCCTGTTGGTCTTCAGCTAGTAAGCGCGTTTGCATGGTTACTTCATTAATTCCACCTATAACATGGTCTCTCAGCATCTCATTAAGAGTTAAACCAAAGTCACTTGTCTCTGCCAGTCATCTTAACCTAGCCAAAATCCCAACACAATTCCCCAGGTTGTCAAATTGCCAAGTTAAAGCGATAGTGTCTCAGAATTAGAGGAGGCTTGGGGTTGTAATATTTCTTAACTAAATCTGTCAACTCTTGAAAGGTTTTAATATCTGGTGCTCTCAGAGTGGACAGGATATCTAACACTCCTGCTGTTATCTGTCAGCCAGGGATCCCTGAGTGGACCAGTTTAACAGCCCCAATCGTGAACTCATATTCTACAAGGTCCAACTGGCAGAACTCATTACAATCACTATATTGGTTTAAACAACTTGTTAGACCTCAGCTGGAGAATTGCATATAGTTCTGGGCACCACATTATAGGAAGGATGTGAATGCATTAGAGAGAGCAGAGCGATTATAAGAATAGTTCCAGAGAATCACCATGGAGATAAGAGGGCTAGAAGGAGATCTGATAGAGGTTTCCAAAATCATGAGCAAGCTTGATAGGGTAAATAGGGAGAAATAGATCCTACTTGTAAAAGGAACAGAACAAGAGGCCATAAATTTAAAATGATTTGCAAAAGAGGCAAGGGAAATTGGGGAAAATGTTTTCATTGAGTGGATTTGTTGGAGGCAGGTAAAATTGAAGCAAGCAAGAGGGCATTGGACAATTATTGGGATGAAAATAATGTACAAGGGCATTGACAAAAAGCAGGAGATTGCCTCTATGTAATGATGATCATTTGAAGAGCTGGTGCAGACACAATAGGCCAAATGGTGTTCTGCTGCGCTGTGAGACATTTATGATTCTGTGTAGGCTGTCATTGTATTTCCATCATTTCATTAATTGACAAGAAAACAAATACAGTAGTCATATGACCTCAAATATGTGGTGCTCTCACAGCAGGCAACAATTTTAAAGATATGATGCACAGAACATTGTAATAGTTGAATCTGCAACATAGTGTCAGAGTACATGTGATAACCAGGGGGAATGTATTGGGGTTTTGAGTGTTGAAGGGTGATATAGAAACATAGCTACCACAAAGGAGAACACAATAAATGGCAGAACTGTTGAACGCTGTGAAAATGCCACAGAAATTGTAACCAACAAGTAACCACATGTGAAAGCACTGGGTAAGAGACAATGGCTGCAATCTTCACTGCCCCAGCCCCAGTTAAAATTAAAGCTGATGTGAAACAGAATTGACAGCTTTTCCACTCACAATATGGCAGTTAGAGACTGTGACAGATCTAATTAAGAAGCCAGAGCAGCTATGATTGGCCATATGTCTAATACAGTTTGACATAGAATGTTTCAAGGTATATTCTAATATTAATCTCTCAAAGGGACAGGAAATAGACTACAGAAATCTGAAAGCTTTGAAGGCACTCTTCGAACCCCGAGTAAACTTGTCGTATGAATCATATTAGATTAGATTGCTTACAGTGTGGAAACAGGCCCTTCGGTCCAACAAGTCCACACCAACCCGCCGAAGCACGACCCACCCAGACCCATTCCCCTACATTTACCCCTGTCCCTAACACTATGGGCAATTTAACGTGGCCAATTCACCTAACCTGCACATTTTTGGACTGTGGGGGGAAACCCACGCAGACACAGGGAGAACGTGCAAACTCCATACAGTCAGTCGCCTGAGGCGGGAATTTAACCCAGGTCTCTGGCGCTGTGAGGCAGCAGTGCTAACCACTGTGCCACCGGGCCGTTCTCAATACTGGGACTGACGGTTTCATTTATCAGTACTAACTAAGCTTTCAGACTCCAGTGAATTTGCGAAACCAAAAGATGATTTAATTAAAAACAGGATTGTACTAAGTTTAAGAGATTGATGGCGGACTGATTGATCAATGATAAAGTGATTAGTGACTTGTTTAATATTTACATGGACACTTGTAGAACAAGGCATCATGGGTTATCCCAGTTCGTGAAGTAGTATTGCAAGTATTAAAAGTTGGCAAGATCAGAACCGTATCTTTACATCAGCCTTGCCAATCTGAATGGAACAGCACACGTGAGATAGAAGGGTGACTCTGATTCCAATGTATGATATGAATATACCAAATTATTTCAACTTTATATGGCATGAACTTTATGCAGTTTAGAGACTATGTCAGTAGCGTCTCTGTATGCATCTGTGCGAACAGGGGACAATATTAATAAAAACATTATAAAAGTGCTGTTGGGAGGGGGAGAAAGTCTAGGATAGACACTGACAAAAAAAGAGATAGCAACATCTAGGGAGAGATTGATTGGTTAGATACTGACTGCATGAAGAAGACCTTAATACATTAACCTATGACACAGAAGGGATATTTGTTTGATGTGCTATGTATGAAAGAAATTTGCAATGTAGAAAAGAGAATGCAAAAGTAAAATCAACTCTTCTGTATGCTCCAGAGTTTTGCTTCCATCTAATAATGGAGGCAAATCTCTCCTTGTGTCACTCACATAAAATGACCATAAAAACCTATATTCAGTCTCCAGCTGTTGATTATTTAAAATCAAGAGAAGACCTCGACAACCTATAAACTTTAAATTAAGGCCTTAAATTACAGCAATAATACTCAGTCAAACCTCTGCTTCTTGACACTCTTCCCATTCTGCTTTACTATGATGTGCCTGCATTGGACGGCTTTGTTGTGATGCTGATTGCAGGACACTCCTCCCAGAAAGGGTAGGAAACTTGAGAGTTTTGAAGAGAGTAAGAAACTGCTGAGTTGTATCCATTCAAATAAATACCGTAGATGAGAGCAATCAAGAAGGCCTGCAAAAGAATCATGGAAGAAAATTAAGGTGTGACAAATAGGGTAGAAATGGAAACAAAGTTGAGGTCAGCCATAGCACAAGATAACAATTCATGGCCCAAGTACAAATTCTAGGCAGTAAAGCTGAGAATCTAGAAGGACCCAGGTGGGAGTGAGCAGTGACAGCAGCTCTCATCACCACAAATGCTAACAAAAGTCACCAATGGAGCTGGTGCAGGGATGATTGGCCAAGGTCCTCCTTCTGTGCCGTAGCACTTATGATTCTGTGATTTTGTGATTCAGTCCCATTTTGCACACTAACACGTTAGGGGGAACATTATCAAAAGCTTTCTGAAAATCCAAATACACCACATCCACTGGATGTCCCTTAATTATTCTCTAAGTTACATCCTCTAAAACCTGCACTAGGCTTGTCAAAGCCATGTTGACTTTGTGTAATCCTGCAGGTATTTTCAAAGTGTACTGTTATTGTATCCTTTATAACTTCAGTATGTTTGCTATTGGTGATGTTGGGGTAACTGGTCTGTAATGGATAGTTTTCTCCCTCTCTCCTTTTTTGAAATAGTGGGGTTACATCTGTTTGCAGGACCCTATCCCTCCACTAGTATTCATATGGGCCAAGACCTCTGCTGGTTGTTCTCCTTTTCTCCTCAATAATGTCCTGAAGTGCTCAGGGATATCCTGTAGCTTGGCATCAGTAAGGTAACATACCAATCTTCTGTCATATCTATGGCCACAGAAACAACCATCTATTCCTCTTTTAAAATCTTGTATCACAAATGCTTTAATCTTTGTTACCCCCTCAGCCCTATCTCCTTGTGCAACTGAGTCATTCCTGGTGCCAAGGACTTGGCACTTGCGGCATTCTCCAAAGAAACCATCCCCCTTTAAGAGTGGGAGATGCCCCCTGGAGCCTTCTGTGCTACTTCCCTCGTGTTCTTCCTGTCTAGTCACCCAGTCCCATTTTGGCTGTGTATTCTTCAGCTGCAGTGTGAGCATCTCAGCTTACAATTTTTTAATTTGCTCACAGGACATGGACATTATTTGCTAAGCAGGAATTACTGCCAGTTCATAATTGATCAGAGGGCAATTAAGAATCAATTGTATTGCTGTGGATCTGGAATTGCATATAAGCCAAACCAGGTAACTATGGCACATCTCCTTCCTGAGGGCACAGAGGGGTTTGGTGATCTTGCTAATCTTGCTGTTAATCTTGTCTAGCGCATGCCCAGTGCAATGTAACCTGTATGCTTCTGTCCAAGTCTTTCTTCACCCTATGATCTTGCTTACTATACGATCTGCCCATACTGCTTGTAAACAAAGCTTAGGTACACATGATAATAAATCAATCAATCAACTACAATCGACAGTTGTTAGACAATCACCATTCGACCAGCTTTTTAATCCCAAATTTTCAGTGAATTCAAATTTATATCTGCTGTGGTGGGAACTGAACCCACATACCCAAAACATTGCCTGGGTCTCTGGATTACTCATCTAGTGACACTGTCACTTTGCTATTGGCTTTTAGTAGACAATCGCTAACCTGCAAGCATCATAAGATCTCTTTACAGGCTAAATTGGTGAATTTGTTGTAAATGTGCCTTACGTGACAACAGGAGATTAAACTGTTACTTCAAATAGGGATAACTTCCATAGAGTCATAGAAATTTACAGTACAGATGGAGTCTAATGTCTGTGCTGACTCCCAAAACAGTTATCCACTAATCCCTTTCTCCAGACCTATCTCTGTAGCCCTCTAAATTCATCACTTTCAAATATACGTCCAGCTCTCTTTTGAAACTCCTATCGAATCCAGCTCCATCATGCTGCCAGGCAGCAGATTCCAAATCCTAACAACTCTCTGAATAAAGAAGTTACTTCTCATTTCAGTCCTAGCAGTCTTGCTGACAATATTGAAATTGTGGTTCACTGGCTGCTGACATACTCACTTGTGAAAACAAAATATCTTTCTTTCCCTGTGTTGTCAACCAGGCCAGCCCCCCTTGAAACATTTTAAGAACAGAGCCCAGACCATCACTTTTTCTTATTTTAAATGCAGATATAAAGTGGATATTTCCGGAGTGATCAGCTGGTCAAACCACTCAGCTTGAAGCAAAACAGAATTTATCTAAATGCTATGGTTGAAACGCGAGCAAAAGAAAACAGAATTTAGAATAACTTAATTATTTTAAAGCACAACTGACTCAATATTTGCAACTTAGCAAAGGAGCTGTTCCAATTCCTGCACCATTTCATAAACACACCCCTTGGCAAGAGGTAAATTCAAATGCAGGTTCTTACATGCAACAGAGTTTTCAGAGAAAAGAGTCAGGCAAGAAACATCTGCTGAAACATGGAATCTATTTCACTGTAACAGCTTTTCTGCTAACAGCACCTTCCAGCTGCCTTCTAAGACAAATCAAACTAGAAAAAAACCTGAACTCGGAGAACTGACCACTCCATTGTAATTGTTAAAATAGTCACCTCCAGACATATCAGCACCTCTACCTTTATGACCCCTCTTGAAAAAAATCTAAGGACAAAATAACTTTCTTAAAGGGGCAGCATCGTCTCATTTGTTAAATTTTTGAACACCTCAATAAGGCCACCTCTTAATCCTCTTTGCTCCAAGTAGAATAAGCCCAATTTCTTTCATCATTCCTTGCATCTAAAATTCCTCATTCCTGACATTGTTCTAGTAAATCTCTTCAGGCCTTTAACATCCTTCCTTAAATAAGGTGTCAAGAACTGAACGCAATATTCCAAATGTTGCCTGACCAATGGTGGAGGCTGGTACAATTGCAACATTTAAGAGTCATTGGCATGGACAGGTTAGACCGAGGGGTCTGTTTCCATGCTGTAAATCTCTATGACTCTATTTGTAGGGGTGTTGCATCACTTCCTTGCTGTTATACTCTGTGCCTCAATTTAAAAAACCCCAAAGATCCTACAGGCCTTCTTCACAACTGTTTCAAATTGCCTGGCTACCTTCAGGGAATAAGTCACATGAACCCTGAGGCTCTGTGTACCTGTACTCCCCTTAAAGCGGCACCATTGAGCCTGTATTGGTTCTTGTATTTCTTCTCCCTAAATGCACTACCTTACATTTCTCTGTGTTGAAATTCATCTGCCAGGTGTCTGCCTATTTGGTCAACTTGTCAATGTCTCTGTAAAATAATTCAGCGTCATCCTCACAACTCACTATTCTCCCTACGTTAGAATCATCTGCAAATTGAGAGATTTTGCCTTTGACACTCATTTCCAACTCATTCATAAAAATCAGAAAAAAACAAGGTTCGCAACAGCAATCCTTGGGTAACACCACTTTCAACTCACCCCTAATCTGAGAAATGCCCATCTATACCTATCCTCTGTTTCCTATCATTTAGCCAACCTCTAAATATTGCAAGGGACCCATTAAACCCAAACATTTCTAACTTACTAACCAACCTGAATATTGTACCATAGCAAATGCTCTCTGAAAGTCCAAATATACAATATCCAGAGCAATACCCTTATCCACTACCTAGTTCACCACATCAAAGTACTCAATTAAATTTGTCAGACTTGACCTGCCCTTAACAAAGCCATGTTGACTATCTAGTATTAAGATAAATGTACACTTTGAGAATAATAATTTGTTTTGCATTACAGCCTCCATCATTTTCCAACGATTCACGTCACGCTGACAAGTCTATAATTTCCTCAGTTATCCTTTGCCCCTTAAATAACGGTGTCACATTTGCAATTCATCTGTGCCCCAGGACTGATCCTATGTTCAGAAGGGTCTGGCAACTTTCTTTCAATAGCTGCACAATTTGCTCTCCTACCTCCAACAGCAACCTAGAATGTCTCCCATCCAGGCTTGCCGTCTTCACTACCTGGAGCGCTGCCAGCCTTTTTAGCATGTCTTCTTTGTCTATCACTATACTGCTCAGTTGCTTAACACCCACAGTTTCAATTGGACTATTATCACCATTTTCGAAGTTGGTAAAGACCTTTCATTTACTACCTTTGCTGTGCTCTTTGCTTCAGTGAGCAGTTTTATCCCGTTTGTTGCTTATGGGCCCCAACTCTATCCTTCATTAATTTTCTACTCAGCACAACTGTGTCTGATTATGGTATTTCTAATTCTCAAAGAATAACTTGTTAATGGACATGCAATAGGCAATACCAACCCAAATGCATCCAAATGAAACTCAGGTAAGTTCTCAATGAGGGGTCAGGTATTATCACACTGTCGCGAGGCAACTTGGATAATACTGGCAGACTAAGCAATACAAAAGGTAAACACTAAATGCCAGAGGACCTCTGTTCTTCATAATTTGCTCTCCATTTTTCTGGCATTAAAAGTATTTTGGTGATGAAACCAGATACCAGTTTTGTTAGAGACAACATATTTTCCTTTTTGTATACTGAAATGGAAGTTGAACTGCTTGTGCAGCTGAACTATCAGGTGTTCTGCAATTTGAAAATCAAGTTTTGCATAAATTTAATTATGTTAGACAATGTTGCATTGGAAAGCAGAAAAGGAGATATTTGAGACTGAGCACCTCCGAGAATCGTTTGAGGGAAGAAAATTCCACCTGACCCCAGCTCTCTGATTGGTAGATTTGCAGAGTGTTCAAAAGTTGTAAGTGAAGTGGAAACATCCAGGGCACATGAGCTGAAAACATTTATCTCTCCCTTTTTCTCTCCCTCTGTGGGAAAATGACAGAAAAAAACCAAGAGCACTTGAAAGAATTTGAACAATGAAAGACCTTGGTCTCACCGATCAACCCTGAAGTGAAGAGTAACCATCACGTTATAGACAACAGTATGTCATTAGTGCTAAAAATCAAATGGCATCTCAGCATGTGCCCCAAATTGGTGAAGGTGTCACGCTGGCTGAGTGTCTAACACAACACATCAAAAACGGTATGCCTGCTGCACTCTGCCCCTTTCCCTTCCCAGATCTACATTAACCATGAAACTTACCATTGCATTCATTAGAGTCCATCATAATATCCATGTCATAGATGAAGTGATTATCTCCACCTCCCACAGCACCCTTGCAAGTTTCACAAGTTATGAGACACTTTTGAGCAGTAATTGCCTTCTAAAGTTATTGCCACTGTTGCATGCATTATTGATATGACAATTTTCAATCTGCTAGCATCAATGGCATGGTGAAAATTCTGTTCTGAAGAAGGGTCACTGGACGTGAAACATTAACACTTGGTTTTCTCTCCACAGATGCTGTGTTTTCCCAGCAAATCTGATTTCCAACATCTGCAGTTCTTTGTTTTTTTTATTGTTGTTGATGGTGAAACTGCCTTTGACCAGCATTTGAACCCGAAGCACATTCATTCTACATACAATGCTTATGGGTGATTAAATGAGTGCAAATTAAATGGAGTGACAATTTGCAAATGGCTGCTGCATGTATTTGCCCCTTCAATGTCGCAGGGTCCTGTAAACATGGATCCCATGCTTTAGTTCATTGAACTAACACTGAATCTGCCCATCCTGGGTATTTTCCCAGCCATCTTCCAGTTGTAGTTAATGTTTAGTGAACAGCAAGTGTTATGATCTCAGCAGACACTGTCAGCTCTATACTTTGCCTAGCCGCTAGGTACACCCATAACCAATGCCTCATTGTCTCCATTTTATCTTGCATGACCGTGACAGCCCATTTCTATGTTTCCACTGTGCCACAAACCCTCCTCATACCTTGACTTGCCCACCTCCCACTTGTTCCTACCTCAAACAAGCCTCTGTTTCCCCTGCACAGCCATGAGTATCCACTAACGTACGGCAGTGATCCACCAATTGCCCTTAAAACCGTCTCTTGCACCCTCCTCAATGATCAATGCATCATTCCCAGGACTGTATTTACCAGACCTCTGACTGGCTTCTTGACTGCTGAATTTGCAATTCCCTGTCTGTGATTTCCCTGATTGTTTGTGATAGCCCTACAAGACAGACTATTGACCTCTCCCCTGGATGGTAATTGAACAGATGCCCTAACTCTGACCAGCTTGAGCAGATTTGGCCAAGTCCCTGGACTGTGTGTAGAATGCACTTCTAACTGACAACACAGGGATGCCCTCACCAATAGCGGGACCTCCCTTGACGAGACTGAGGACCAGCTGCTACCCACTTTCCACGATGTAAATTTGGTTAAATATCTAAGAGGTGTTTTCAGTACAGGGAGCTGGCACGTGCTGCAGGGGTCAGATTGATGTCTCAGTGTGCCATACAGAAAAATATGCCTCCCCACCATCCCACACAAATCCGTAATGACAAGCAGCCAGTCTGTGTCAGGTCCACAAACTGATAGTCATTAGGTTCTGTCAGAAGTGCCAATGTGCTAACAGATATAGTGAGGCATAGGTGCTGTGAGCATTCAGGTCGGCACTAAGTGAGTGAGAGTTCTAAGAGAGCAAGTTAGCAGCCCTTAGGTGCAGCCTGATCCAACCCATGAGCTGGGTGCTTGCCCTGACATGCATGGTGTCCTCACAGCAGCCCTTCAATGTCGGCAATGCAGCCGTGTATTTTCTATTCATTCCACAAGTTGACCAAAGAGATACCATGAGGATCTTTAGGGGTGGCAAATATTGGATATCAATGCCTGTGGATGAAGAGGCATGTGACTGGTGCCCATGGATCGTGCCCTGAGATGCTGTTGTATAGTGACCACAATGTCAGTGATGAGCTGAAGTTGCCAGGCACTGGCTCTATCTTCCACATTGAGAATTCTTGCCATTGCCTCACTCACAGCAGGATAGGGGACATGAAGTTGCATATTAATGAGGCAAGATGTGTATTTAATACTGTTCTTAACAAGCAATGATACCCCTCAATCAGTAACTCGCCATTTCCTAGCAAGAATCTTGCCTTGACACCCAGAAGGATGCAGCATATTGCTCCGGACCTTGTGGTCCATAATTCTGTCACATTTCTTGTTTTCAAATATCTTTCAGACCCCAAAAAGGTTCCTCCCAAAGACTCCTTCCTAACCCATATGGTAAGATGTAACTATAGGATGTGTGAGGACAGAAACTTGCAGAGCATAAATACAGACAAGGAGTTAATAATGGATTGTCCTGGTTTGGCAAATGGGGTCTTGAAAACATCTGGGATTTAATGGACACTGACAGGAAGGTGCAAAAAGACAGGAATGAATGTCTTACTGGTAGACATACACATGATATTGGTACCACTACAAAAATAACAGTGGATATTACACAAAGCTAATTATCGTGCATCTCTTGCGAATGTGAAAGAACTGTTTCTGGCATTGAAACCAGAACCCTTAAAGTAAATGCCTCCAATACACAGTATCAGTCATTTCTCAGCCAAATGTACTTACAGCCATGGAGTCATAGAGAGGTACAGCTAGGAATAAACCTTCGGTCCAACTCTCCATGCTGAACAAATATCCTAAACTAACTTAGTTCTATTTGTCAGCATATGGCCCATATCCCTCTAAACCCTTCCTATTCATATACTCATCCAAATGCCTTTTAAATGTTGTAATTGTACCAGCTTCCACCACCTCCTCTGAAAGCTCATTCCATACACACATCAACCTCTGCATGAAAAAGTCATCCCTTTGGTCCCTTTTAAATCTTTCCCCTCTAATTGAAGCCTATGCCCTCTAGTTTTGGACTCCCTTACCCTGGTGAAAAGACTTTTGCCTCATTGATTTTCCAAACATAAGGGATGGAGAATAACCTTTCCAGCACTTCCTGAACCAACAGCTCAACAACATCACTATTTAAGCAGGGAGACTGGCTCTTCCTCGAGGTCCTTGTAGTGACATTATATTTGACATTATCGTGCAGATCTCCCAATTAGCAATGTTGTGGATATTTCCACTGTCTGTGAAGCCTTCTGCACCTGACCATATTTTATCTTTTCAGCTGGATCCAGTAAGGGGGTGATGGCAGAAAAGAAAGTTTGCTTGTATCTGATCAGATGGGTGGGTAGTTGGGTCAAGGGAAGGTAGTGGGGTAGAGTCAAACTGTATCAGGGTAAGTATTTGGAATAGGAGTGGTCATGGTATAGAAAGTAGATTGGGTCAGTCAGGTCGTCTGGCCGAGGGGTTGGTGGTGGTTAAAAGACTTAAGGTGGAATCAAGTTGGGGAGATTTGGGGATTATTGATTCTCGTACTGAATTTGGTCACATTGGCTAATCTTTGACCAATGATTAACTAGCATGACATTATCAGGTAAATATCCAGGTAAATCAGTAACTTGATGGATCAAGATCAACTTTCACTATAATTTTGCATTAATAATAATGCTACACGAACCTCTGAGCTAAATACGTGGCAGTGCCTTCTGAAAGCAGAAGCTATGCAGTGCCTGCCATTTGACATTTGCAGAGCTTCCCAGCAACTGTGCAGCTGCTTAGAGGTAACGTTGATCGACAGTTCTAACCACAAGGCTGGAGTGAGGTGATTTTTTTTTCACAGCTCCTTTTTTTTGGTAACAATATCAAGTTGTGAACTGCACCTGTTTTCAATTCAGGAATCAGTCAGTCAGTTGGATCTGAGGGGGTTTTTGCTTGGGTTAGGATGTTTTAATGCTGGTTTTCTCTCATTGTGAGAGTGAGTGAGTGAATGAGAGAAATTGGTCTGCAGGCTTTGGGAGGCCAAAATTCTACTACTGTTTTCTCAGTTCACTTCACAAAATTGCAACTTCTAACAAATCCAAAAATCATTGCTGGGAAGTTTTTTTTCTGAAAGAACCCGTAGGCACTACATACCCCTGTGTAACCAAAAAATGAACATCACCAAGTTGCAATTTTGCTTCTAGTTGTAAAAAGAAGCAATAAACCAAGCAGTTGTTTTCCAAGTTATATTTCCAAATAAAATATGTAATCCTAATAGCAGTTACCACAATTAAAAAAGGTGTTTAACACCATCATTAATACAAGATCATTTGAATTGAGCAGTTGACATCAACTACTGTGGTGGATTTGTCTTTATTGCAATGACGTTTGTTCACATTGAAGTTTGTGATGGCAAATTAAAGATTTTTCAATAACTTCCCTAACTAATTACAAAGACGTGCTTTAAGATCTTGAAGTGGGAGATGGCATGGGGTAGAGTGACACGAAGTGAATGGACACACAACATGGCTGCTAAGCTATAAGTTGGCCACTTGACACACAAGATTGTTGCTGAACCACAATATGGAGAGAGTCATAGAGTCATAGAGATGTACAGCAGGCAAACACAGATATTGTCTGAGGCCATACAATGCGCTCACAACCTAGTTGTGAGGTGGGTGGGGGAGAGAATACACATGAGTAGCGTATACTGCCTGCCGAAATGTCTGGGTCTAGCCAACACCTTGGATAGAAATTCTAACTGTTTGATACGAATGCAATACAAAGTGCTAATAGCCAGGGCTGCAGCAATCAACCTTCTCAGGCAGAGCAATTAGCGCCCATTA
Source organism: Chiloscyllium plagiosum (assembly GCF_004010195.1). Lineage (NCBI taxonomy): Eukaryota > Metazoa > Chordata > Chondrichthyes > Orectolobiformes > Hemiscylliidae > Chiloscyllium > Chiloscyllium plagiosum. Next base: position 20,588,794 of record NC_057722.1, on the reverse strand, counting down.
TGACAGTAATGGACTTCCGCGCAGACATTGAAATTGACAATATCCGCGCTGAAACTGATAACGCCCACGCTAAAATTCACAAAGACTGACAATAACTGCACCGAAATCATCAACGATTCTGCAATGTTTACAGTAAACAATCTATGTTACAAAGACAATAACCTCATCACTGACCTATTATGTTACAAAACGTATAAAAATATCTTGACATGTGTCCCAGGTTGAGAGAAGACTCGCAGCTGAACACTGTGTTGTAGGTGTCTTTCTCTCCCCAGAACTCTGGTATTTCCTTGTGCAATAAACTCGGTCATTGAGCCCTGATTTTGACTCTGGGACTGGTGTTTTTTCCCCACAACAATTGGCACTGTGAGCAGGTTTCTTATTACAGGTGCCCTGGTTGAAGGCCACAACTGGGGATCCAGGGCAAGAATCAATTTGTCCCTGCAAACAGGAAGAGTCAGACTGGGCCAAAGACACAGTTTAAATGGTATACAGATTTTAATGTCTAATTTGCTACAGTACTGAGTTAAAAAAATTTAAGTACATGTCTGGGTCGAATAAGTGTTAACTGTATTAACTGTTGTAAAAACCTGCTGCTTGTGCTGAAACAGCCAGAGGACAAGATAGTACCTGTCTCAAAAACCCTGCCCTAAACTGGTTGTTAAGAGGGGTAGCCACCCCCCCACCACGTGAAGTTTGTGACTTGAAGTGGGAATTGAGGCGCCGAAGGCACTAGGAGTTGCGAAGCACAAGTGGCAAAGTCAGGTAACATTGGACTCTGTAGGGGCGAGCAACGCAGAGCCCAGTTATAGTTTAAGTTGAAAGTTGGGTGCTGTTTGTATTTGTAATTTCCAATGTGGTGAGGATGAGGAGTTGATCACTCTGACAAAGAGCCAAACCTCAGTGGAGCGCACATTACCAAGGTGGGGAGCATGGACACTGTGAGTAACCGTGTCAGTACGTAGTAGAATGACAGAACTTGAATAGTGGTGGTGGCTGAGAGGATAAAGAGTCCCACCGGTAGAGAGCACACCGGGTTAGATGTAGGTTTCTTGGCGTATTGTGAAGTGTTGGGTCAGTAGAGGTGGCTGGGAGGGTAGAGGAATCCCGGTAGAGAGCACACCGTATTGAGCCAGCATTCCCAGCTGACCAGTAGGTACCAACTAGTAGTGGTGGCCGGGAGGGTAGAGAGGTCCCACCGGTAGAGAGCGCATCTTGCTAGGAGGATGCTAAGGGGTATGAATGGTGCTGGGACAGTATTATTAGCCAGGGTGTAGAGAAGTCCCCACTGGCTAGGAACACTTTACTGTTGGTGGTATCCGGGGCTACACAACCTGCTAAATGGCAGATCAAAGTTTTAGGGGGGATACTGTAGGTTCCCTTATTGAGAAATACAAGGCAGACAGACAAGGGTTGACAGAGCAAATGTAGGAAAGTGGTTGGGATCCATCCAAGACATTAACACAACAGAGAGTGTGGATAGAAACACAGAAACGGAATAAAACTAAAAGGATAGGGGTAATGTTAGTGTACCAATTAGCCAGTCTAATTGAACAAGTGAGTGCCTCCGCGAATAGGTGGAGAAAGGACCAGGAACAAGTTAAAGAGCTGGAGGACAGGGTACACGAGTTAGAGCAGGAGTTAAGGAGGGTGCACAAAAATTCAGATGTGGATTCGCTTCCTCCTTACGAGACTGTCCAGCAAGGATCAACTGCTCCCTGTTTTGGATGAGCCATGCAAGAGTATAACTTAGCGCCGGTTCGCTTAGATTCCCTACAGTATGAAAACAGGTCCTTCAGCTCTCTGAAGAGAACCCACCCAGACCCATTCCCCTACCCTGTTTTAACCCTGACTAATGCATCTAACACTATGGGCAATTTAGCATGGCCAATTCACCTAACTTGCACATCTTTGGAATGTGGGAGAAAACTAGAGCACCCGGAGGAAACCCATGCAGACACGAGGAGAATGTGCAAACTCCACACAGACAGCCACTCGAGGCAGGAATGGAACCTGGGTTCCTGGTGCTGTGAGGCAGCAGTGCGAACCACTGAGCAACCATGCTGCCTGCTACTAGAGGAGGGACAGAGCCCAAAGTGAATTATAAACTCTTCAGTCCAGGGGAGAGGCAGCATATTATGGCCTCCCTAGGCATATTACAGCCCCAGAGCGCAAACACCAGGTTCTGGGAAGAGCTGGATAGTTTATTGGTAGGACACCGGCTACACCTGAGGGACATACACCAGCTGGTCCGGGCAGCTTGCCCAGTGGACTGGTGGAGACAGGTAGCTGTCAGACCCGAAGGCACAGCAGCCCGAGACTTTAGGGGAGGGCGGCGGACACGTGCCGTCGTCCTTGTAGCTGAGATCGATGCCCAGCAGGTCCCCTTCGCCAATTTTAAAGAGGAAATCCAGAGGATGCCAGGAAATGCTCCCACGAACTGGAGCAAGATCATGACCACGAAGCAAAATTTAAAGGGAAGAAGCCTCTGAATATGGGAAACAATGATTTAGGGTCCATCAGGAATGCTCAGGGCAAGTGAACCCAGATCGGGGGGACCGGGCATTCATCAATGCTCTAGCAGCCACCAAGCCATCCTGAAAATGGGAGTAATAATGTCCCAGGATTATGATGACCTGGTTGAGTTGGCTAGCGAGGTGCAGGAGGCAGAAGCTCCTGCAATAAAGGCAAGACCTGACAAAGCAGCCAACCGGAATGGAGGTGAGAGTAGAATAAAACTAGCCTGCACTACCGCACTTAGGCGGTAGTGTAGGGGTTAAATAAAGGGGAAATAAAGATAAAAAAAACATTGGATAGCATTACCCTAAAAAAAAACTAGCCTGCCACAAGTGTGGCCGACAGGGATACTTTGTTAGAGAATGCAGGGTCCCACGAGCAGGAGATAGAGCCTGGAGCAATGTAAAATACTGCAGCCACATAGGACACATAGAGGCAGTGTGCTGGGAAAAGCATGGGGCACCCACAAACACCACCCAGAACACCATGGAACCGCAGGAATCTCGAGGTCAGCAGAGATGACAACCAGCTGCCTTCCTTGGTGAGGGTAAGGGAGTGGGGAAAATTTACGTGCCCGCAATAATAGAAGTGAGGAAATGTGAAATGCTAGTAGACACAGGAGCAGCCATATTTATCACAAACCTACCCTTAACCTACACAAATAAAATGATCCACTTAATCAGAGTAGGAGGGGATAAAATGCCAGCTTACCGAAGCGAAACTACCCTTGTAGAAATAAACTGTATATATAATATACACCCATGAGATTCCATGTATGCCAAAATAATGACGGCACCATAATAGGCATTGATCTCATGAGAGAACATCATGTTCTAATTGATTGTGTGAAAGGGAAATTGATTTGGCCCCGACAAGATGGTCGCAAGACCATGACTGGGTAACTTACAAATCACATTGAAACTATTAAAGTGGCTACAGTCACCAGTAGGGACTTGAACCTCAAAAGGCGGGGATTCGGAGCCATCTGCACCTCTGTCCCTGGAGCCTGGGCAGAAACAAAGTTAGATACAGGTCGCGTTAACATAGACCCCCACAAGAGTTCCCAGACTGGAGCATAAGCCCCACCAACAATACAGTTGTGGAAATTGTGAAAGGAATAGTGAGACAGGGAATCCTGAAAGAAATCACAATTACAATTAATTCCCCAACGCGGCCTGTAATAAAGCCTGATGGGAGTTACAGGCTCACCATTGATTATACAGGACTAAATAGGGTGACCCCCAAATCGCACACCATTGAAGCAGACCCCTCCACCATTTTAAACAGCTTGGCCCTCGAACACAAAATTTTATTGTTTTAGCTAATGGGTTCTGGTCTATCCCGTTACACCATGAGTCCCAGAATAAATTCGCTTTTACAGTAAGGGGCAGTGGACTTGCCTGCCACAAGGGTTCCAAAACGGCCCCACTATTTTTCAAAGGGTGATGTGCGGCATTCTGAAGAGAATAGATTTACCAGAGGGTAGCGCTGCCCTCCAATATGTAGATGATATCCTAATTGTCTCAGTGTCTGAATGAGGACACTAGGAAGCTTTATGTCTAGTATTACAGGAATTGGCAACCACAGGGTAAAATGTTAGCCCTACAGAGGCACAAATTGGCAAAACACAAGTCTTACACCTGGAACACCTTATATCCCAGGGACTCAAAGAAATGCCCAACAACCATAAGAAGGCAATCCAACAGATGCCACGACCTGCCACTGTCAGGGGAGTCAGAAAGGTCTTGGGGCTATTCAACTGGGACTGGGACTGCCATAGTGTTAAAGGTTTAGATGGAGAGGAATTTCTTAAGTGTGTACAAGACAATTTTCTGATTCAGTATGTGAATGTACCTACTAGAAAAGGTGCAAAACTTGACCTACTTGTGGGAAATAAGGCAGGGCAGGTGACTGAGGTGTCAGTGGGGGAGCACTTTGGGGCCAGCGACCATAATTCTATTTGTTTTAAAATAGTGATGGAAAAGGAGAGACCAGATCTAAAAGTTGAAGTTCTAAATTGGAGAAAAGCCAATTTTGACACTATTAGGCAAGGACTTTCGAAAGCTGATTGGAGGCAGATGTTCACAGGTAAAGGGACAGCTGGAAAATGGGAAGCCTTCAGAAATGAGATAACAAGAATCCAGAGAAAATATATTCCTGTCAGGGTGAAAGGAAAGGCTGGTAAGTAGAGGAAATGCTGGATGACTAAAGAAATTGAGTGTTTGGTTAAGAAAGAGAAGGAAGCATATGTCAGGTATAGACAGGATAAATCGAGTGAATCCTTAGAAGAGTATTTTCTGTGGAAAAGGATATGGAAGATATAGGCTGTAGGGAAATAGATGGTGACATCTTGCAAAATGTGGGCGCCTCCTAGCAGAGCGCTTTAGGGAACATCTCAAGAGACACCCGCATCAATCAACCAAATCGCCCAGTGGCTCAACATTTCAACTCCCCCTCCCACTCTGCCGAGGATATGGAGGTGCTGGGCCTCCTCCACCGCCGCTCCCTCACCACCAGACGCCTGGAGGAAGAACGCCTCATCTTCCGCCTCGGAACACTTCAACCCCAGGGCATCAATGTGGATTTCAACAGTTTCCTCATTTCCCCTTCCCCCACCTCATCTAGTTTCTAACCTCCAGCAACTCGACTTGTCCGGACTTGTCCGACCTGCCCAGCTCCTTTTCCACCTATCCACTCCACCCTCTCTTCCCTGACCTATCACCTTCATCTCCTTCCCCACTGACCTATTGTACTCTATGCTACTCTCTCCCCACCCCTACCCTCCTCTAGCTTATCTCTCCATGCTTCAGGCTCTCTGCCTTTATTCCTGATGAAGGGCTTTTGCCCGAAACGTCGATTTTGCCTGTCCTCGGATGCTGCCTGAATTGCTGTGCTCTTCCAGCACCACTAATCCAGAATCCAGCATCTTGCAAAATGTCCAGATTACAGAGGAGCAAGTGCAGAATGTCTTGAAATGGTTAAAGGTGAATAAATCCCCAGGACCTGATCAGGTGTACCCGAGAATTCTATGGGAAGTTAGAGAAGTGATTGCTGGGCCTCTTGCTGAGATATTTGTATCATCGATTTTCACAGGTGAGGTGCCAGAAGACTGGAGGTTGGCAAACGTGGTGCCACTGTTTAAGAAGGGCGGTAAAGACAAGCCAGGGAACTATAGACCGGTGAGCCTGACCTTGGTGGTGGGCAAGTTGTTGGAGGGAATCCTGAGGGACAGGATGTACATGTATTTGGAAAGGCAAGGACTGATTCGGGATAGTCAACATGGCTTTGTGCGTGGGAAATCATGTCTCACAAACTTGATGTTTTTTGAAGAAGTAACAAAGAAGATTGATGAGGGCAGAGCAGTAGATGTGATCTATATGGACTTCAGTAAGGCGTTCGGCAAGGTTCACCATGGGAGACTGATTAGCAAGGTTAGATCTCATGGAATACAGGGAGAACTAGCCATTTGGATACAGAACTGGCTCAAAGGTAGCACACAGAGGGTGGTGGTGGAGGCCTGTGACCAGTGGAATGCCACAAGGATCGGTGCGGGCCCTCTACTTTTTGTCATTTACATAAATAATTTGGATGCGAGCATAAGAGGTACAGTTAGTAGGTTTGCAGATGACATCAAAATTGGAGGTGTAGTGGACAGCGAAGAGGGTTATCTCAGATTACAACAGGATCTTGACCAGATGGGCCAATGGACTGAGAAGTGGCAGATGGAGTTTAATTCAGATAAATGCAAGGCGCTGCATTTTGGGAAAGCAAATCTTAGCAGGACTTATACACTTAATGGTAAGGTCCTAGGGAGTGTTGCTGAACAAACAGACCTTGGAGTGCAGGTTTATAGCTCCTTAAAAGTGGAGTCGCAGATAGATAGCTAGTGAAGGCGGCATTTGGTATGCTTTCCTTTATTGGTCAGATTATTGAGTATAGGAGTTGGGAGGTCATGTTGCGGCTGTACAGGGCATTGGTTAGGCCACTGTTGGAACATTGCGTGCAGTTCTGGTCTCCTTCCTATCGGAACGGTGTTGTGAAACTTGAAAGGGTTCAGAAAAGATTTACAAGGATGTTGCCAGGGTTGGAGGATCTGAGCTACAGGGAGAGGCTGAACAGGCTGGGGCTGTTTTCCCTGGAGTGTCGGAGGCTGAGGGGTGACCTTATAGAGATTTACAAAATTATGAGGGGCATGGATAAGATAAATAGACAAAGTCTTTTCCCTGGGGTCAGGGAGTCCAGAACTAGAGGGCATAGGTTTAGGGTGAGAGGGGAAAGATATAAAAGAGAGCTAAGGGGCAACATTTTCACACAGAGGGTGGTACGTGTATGGAATGAGCTGCCAGAGGATGTATTTTGGGCTGGTACGATTATAACATTTAAGGGGCATTTGGATGGGTATATGAATAGGAAGGGTTTGGAGGGATATGGGCCGGGTGCTGGCAGGTGGGACTAGATTGGGTTGGGATATCTGGTCAGCATGGACGGGTTGGACCGAAGGGTCTGTTTCCATGCTGTACATCTCTGTGACTCTATGACTCTAACTACAGTCGGAGCCTTATATCTGAGTTCGCAAAATTGGCTGAACCGATCCAGAGACTAATTAAAGGAGGCAAGCCCACCATGGAACCTGTAACCTGGGGGCCAGAACAGGAAGAGGCATACAGTCAGCTTAAAACTTGGCTCATATCGGCCCTCAGGCTCGGGCTGACAGATCCCAGCAAGGATTTTCACATCCACTGTTATAATGAGGGAGGGTTTTACTCACCCAAGACCATGGTAGCAGGAGTAGGCCCATAGGATACCTCTCAACTACAGAAGGGCCAGTAGTCATCGGGTTGCCCAGGCGCATAGCAGCCTTAGACAGCGCTGCTTGGGCAATTAGGGTTAGTGAGCCCATAGTAATGACAGGGAATGTCATCCTCCACACTAAACATACCCTAGCAGAGATGCTAAACACAGGGAAACTGAGGGCCGTCTCCAATGTGAGAAGGGCAAAGTGGGAAGCATTTCTTTTACCCCCAAGTCAATCCGTGGTAATAGTTAAGGATATGGGAGAAAACCCAGCTGAGGGAATTCTCGACACAGGGGATCTGCACAACTGTGAGGATATTGATAGGGATGAAAATAGAGGAAGAATAAAGGATACCCCCACCAGACACAGCCGAGGAGATCCTCTTTGTGGACGGGTCATGAAAATATGTCTCAGGGTCACTCCGAACAGGATGGGCTGTGGTAAATGATAAGTTAGAAACAGGTATATCCAGCAGGATTGATGGAAGTCAGTCCGCACAGGTAGCAGAAATGGTTGCATTCACCAAAGCACTTGAACTAGCAAAAGGAAACATTGTGAATATATATATATATATGGACAGTCAATATGTCTTTGGTGTAGTCCATGACTACATGGTGGCAGGGGGCAGAAGGAGGTTCAACCCCGTGGGGGGAGCCCCTATCAGACACCAATTAAGAACTCAGGCACTATTGCGTGCCAGTGAACAGCCAAAAGAGGCTGCAGTAATAAAAATAACAACCCATCAAAAGGACCCAGCAAAAGAGAGACCAAGTTGGCTAAAATTCAAAGGAAACCAGGCAGCAGACCAAGCAGCTCAGAAAACCATAGAACATGAAGCCACTGATGAGGCTGCAAAAGCCACTATTGAATTAGCAAAAGACGCTATCCAAATGCAGCAGCTACAGGAGTTTGCTGCGTGGGAAGAGAGAGAGAAATGGGAACTGTAGGGGGCATTCAAAGGGGAGGATGGGGTCTGGAGGCGAGCAGACAAGGTAGTAGCATCAGCATGTATACAGAACACACTGCACCACGTGCTCTCCCATACAGGTAGAGAGGCCATGATAGCAAGCCTAGGGAGAGAGTGGTTGTGGAAGGGAATGGGAAGAGATGTGGCCATGTGCTGCTGCAGATGCATGGTTTGTGCACAACATAACCCAGGGAGACCCATAAAGGTGAGGATGGAACACTAGCCCAGACCAAAGGGACCTTGGGAACACCTTCAGATAGATTTTAGAGGGCCACTACCACCTTCCTGTGGGAAATCGTACTGCCTGGTCATCATAGACCAATTCACCCAGTGGATAGAGGCATTCCCGACCAAAAGCTGCACTATAACCACTGTAGCCAGAATATTAGCAGAGAAGGTAATCCATAGGTGAGGGGGTACCCCTTCAGATCGACTTGGACCAAGGGATCCATTTTACTGGAAAGATTACGAAGACTCAGCATTAGACAAAAATTTCATATTCCCTATCACCCCCAGAGCTCAGGAATGGTAGAGAGAATGAATAGAACGCTTAAGAATACTTTAGCTAAAGCTATGCAGAACTCAAGCAGAACATGGGTTGAAGTACTGCCAGACATACTAGTGAAATTAAGAGCCACCACGAATCAGGGAACCTGGCTAACACCATATGAATTAATGACTGGGCGAGCAATGCAATTGCCAGAGACAATAATCACAGGTGGCACCGACGTGGGTCCACTAAAAGACAGAATTTGGCACGATGTGATAGAATTAAGTCCCCAATTGAAAGGGATGTGAAAATCTGTGATTGATAAACAGGACAAAAAGGACAAGGCAGAGTTACCCGAAATCTTCCCTGAGATCCCAGCAGCAGGAAACCGCATCCCAGTGCTAGCATTGCCTGGCAAACTAGGCTTTGCTCCCAAATGGAATGGGCTGTACAACGTGGTAATAAGTGGGGACGCCTGTGTCTGCTTAGACATTAAAAGGGAAGGCACATGGGAGCACTGGACCCAACTAAAATTGTTTATAGTCTCCTGTGACCAAACTAATGTCATTGACCATTCCCCAGGTGCAGACAGGAACGGTGGACAAGACCGTTATCCCGGAGGGAGTACCGAAAACACAACAGAACAAACCACACAGATGCACGACTGCACCTTCTGAGAACTTTATTTAACTACAAAAATGTATACGCCTGTATGTATTTCACTGTGTTTGCATGTCGCAACTGACAGGAGAACTGTCTGCGATCAGTAGAATCCCTATTTGTGGCCACCCCAGTGTGGACCCTCGTGACCTGTATACAGTAGACACCTCAGGAGCGCTGTGTAAGGGATAGATAAGAAAATACAAACAGGGACTTCAGGGTAAATGTGTGCAGCTGGGCAGGACCACCAGCCCATGGGGTTGTGTCTCCCAGCTGAGGGAAGGGAAGATCTATTTAAAACCCGGTAATTACCCAATCTGTTTCACAGGGCAGAGATGGGAATGCACTTATGCCCTAGTTCCCAAAAATGACTCATGCATCCAGACACAGTGCACTTATCAGCACTGCACAGTCACCAGGGACAGTTTATCTGCACTTGCAGCAAGCAACCATGCTTGAATGTGACTGCAGGCAGATGATGTATATGTGGTCAGTGCAATGGCATTCATGTCAGCTCTGCCACATGGGCACACCTGTTCGGTACTTACCAGCTGGGAGGAACACCCGGGGAATCAGGGCTGACATGGGTGGACAGATAGACGGAAGGACAGGACAATGTATGTTATTGAGTGGCGAAGGGATTTGTTTTTCTATTTAAGGGAACTTATATGACAGACAGCCCAGACCTCCTAAACCTGCTTGCGGTAGGGACAATTGCACCCCTTACTGTATCATGCCCCACTGGGGGACATGTCCAGAGAAGGATAGTCACCTGCTCCATCAGTCAGGAGTTCTGTGCTGACTGGCAGATCCCCACCACTTTGGGGTCATCATTGGGATATGGACGCTTGGGACCTCTATCTTTGGAGGGCGCAGCAGGGGTTGTCAGTGCTAAACACCAAAATTACCTTGTATGTGGCCTGACTATCTTCAGCACTAATACCACAAAAGCTCTGGAAGCAATTAATACAGAGTTGGCTGAATTCAGACTCTACACACAGCAGACACGTTAGGTGGTGGATTATCAATTAGCACAGCAAGGGGGAGTTTGTACAATTTATTGGTGACAATTATATCAACCATGTTATTGATGACTCTTATAACATTACAGAAGCCACCAAGAATATCTGAGACCAGCTAGATAATCTCGAACTTTTTTTTTATTTCAAAAATATACTTTATTCATAAAATAATTTAATTGTCTGTACAATTGGTCATGCCATACGTATGTAAACATTTACATACAGAGATCAAAACTTATTATTTTTATACAGGTCTGTACATTTTTTGATCATATGCCCATATAATTAGCTGAGGCGTCAGCAGAGCCCAAATGATTGCATGGGCCCCCTGTTCTTCGTTAGGCAGGCAGACTTTACACAAGGGTCTTTCCCCACCGCGCCTTGGCGGCAGCTGCCCCGAGCTTCAGCGCGTCCCTCAACACGTAGTCCTGGACCATGGAATGTGCCAGTCTGCAACACTCAGTCGGGGTCAACTCCTTCAGCTGGAAGATCAGCAGGTTTCAGACCACCCAGAGAGCGTCCTTCACCGAGTTGATGATCCTCCAGGCACAGTTGATG
>NC_057722.1:20549382-20575134 GCF_004010195.1 Chiloscyllium plagiosum | reverse complement strand
ACAGCTTGGTGTTCAGTTTCCACGTTCCCTTACCAGCCCGCTGCTCGTCCTGTAGGTGACAGTCGGCCAGCAGGAGGCAGTGGTCAGAGAAGAACACCGGCTTGACGTCGGTGGATCTGACCGAGAGCGTTCGGGACACAAACAGGTAATCTATCCTTGAGCGGATAGACCCGTCTGCCCGTGACCAGGTGTATCTACGCTGCGCTCCGTCTGCAGGGGCGCTGAAGACGTCGTGCAGCTTGGCATCTTTTACCGTGTCCATCAGGGCTCTGGACGTGGTGTCCAGTTTACTGTACCCCCCGCCGGATCGTCCATCTGCATCAATGATACAGTTGAAGTCTCCGGTCAGAATGACCGGCCTGGACGTAGCCAGCAACAGTGGAAGCTGCTGCAGGACGGCCAACCATTCACTCTTACCCACTGGGGCGTCTCGAACAGCAAGCCACAATTACAGACAGCTGGCTAAATAGGTTAATAGGTAATTCTTGTGGACCTCATTTGACACAAGGGATAGTTCTCCTCATTGCACTCATGCTAATATTCTGCATGGGTCTCGGGTTTTAAAGCTCTGCTGTAAGGTGCTACTGAACTGTACCAGCAGCGAGTATTGCCACGGAAGAGCTCCCAACACCCCTTAGGAGGGAGAGCTCCTGGAGATGACCTACTTCTACATGCAAATTCGGTGGTCTGTGGGAGATATCCAACGTCATCTCCTTGACCACAAAGTGGGGAGTGAAGTGGGAGAAGGCATGGGACAGTGACACTAGGCACATGGACACAGAAAATGCTAATAGCCAGGGCTGCAGTAATCATCTTTCTCAGGAAGAGCAATTAGCACACATTACAACAGTAATGGACTTCCGCACAGACTTGAAATTGACAATGTCTGCGCTGAAACTGACAACACCCACGCTGAAATTACTGAGCTGGAACTGACAATGACTGCACCAAAACTATCAAAGATTCTGCAATGTTTGCAATAAACAAACTATGTTACAAAGACAATAACCTCACCAGTCACCTACTAAATTACAAAATGTATAAAAGTATCTTGACATGTGCGCTGGGTTGAGATAAGGCTTGCAGCTGATCACTGTGCTGTTGGTGTCTTTCTCTCCTTGGAGCTCTGGTATCTCCTTGTGCAATAAGCTCTGCCGTTGAACACCGACTCTGTCTCCGGCTGGTAATTTTTCCCGTAACAACCTAGTCAAATACAGAACCCTTGGTTTCAAGTTGTTGGTTGCTAGACTTCTGCGTCAAACTAGAGGGAAATACCAGCTTCCTTAATTCATTCAAAAATGCAGCACAACTAGTCCATAAAGCAGGTCCATAAGCTATTATAAACGTAAAGTTAACATGCAAGCAAATACAAACTCCCTGAATAAGATAACAGGGTGATTTCATTACAGGGTACAGGTAGACTTTGAATATTTAGTGATTGTAGTCAGTACAACGTCTGCAAACAAAAGAGTACTCTATGACACTGCAATATTTCATACTGCGATAATAACAGATATTAACCAAATTGTAGTGCTGTATAATGGGAAGTGAATACATTCATGAAAACAATGATGAATATACTCTCACAATAGTGCAGCAGACAGGAGCATATGACCAAGACATGACGAGGAGCAGAAGTGAAACATACATGTTTGTCATGCATAAATAAAGGATTTACATGATTGTTGTCCTTAGCTTACAGTAATTCACTCTAAGTTAAGGATAAAGTAGGGAAGCAAGGAATGCAGAGCAATACACCTAGTAAGACAGTGCAGCCTATAAAGAGTGCAAGTGTAATACTTAATGTCCTCGAGAACCAAAGGAGTGTGGAATCCACAAAGAGACAATCAGGAGGCAGGAGTCTGAAAGAAAAGACAATTCATACACTTAGCTGTAACAGCCCAAGATGTGATTACCATCAGGTTCTTTCTCGGCAAAAATCAATTGTTCCTTTCTTAGCTGAAGCCACTTAGATGGGTCACTCAGATCTCTTTGACTATAGTGAATAAAATAGGCTTTTTTCTCTATTTCTATCTAAATTCATCTATTTATAAAATGTTTCCCATATAAAGCAATCAGTTATGATCACCAACCTCATTTCATGTAGCGATCTCCCTGCCACTGCCTCCAACCTGATAGTTTCCCAATCTTGCACAGCTCACTTCGACCTCCTTCCCAGAATCCACAATCAGGACTGTCCAGACAGCCCCATTGTTTCTGCCTGCTCCTGCCCCTCAGAACTCATCTCTTCCTACCTTGACTCATGATGTGGAGGTGCCTGTTACTTGAAAGAAGCTCTGGAATATACATATAAATCAATCAAAATCTGCATCTCCATTCTAACTAATTAAAGACATAAGCAATCTAGGTTTGTTCAATACATTGCATCAACTGTATGACACTTTGATATTTTACTATAAATTCTGTGCCCTATGATCCTGCCCCACAAGCTACCTGATGAAGGAGTAGCGCTCCGAAAGCTTGTACTTCCAAATAAACCTGTTTGACTATAACTTGGTGTTGTCTGATTTTTAACTTTACCTTGACTCAGTCTTTTAACCCCTGGTCCAGTCCCTACCCATTTACGTCGAGCATTCTGCTGACATTTTACGCCAATTTCAGAATTTCAGGTTTGCAGGCTTTAACCGCCTCCTCTTTGCCATGGACAGGCAATTCCTTTCCACATCCATCCCCAATCAGGATGGTCTCAGAGCCCTCTGCTTATTCCTGGAACAAAGGCCTGAACCGTCCCTATCCATTACCACCCGCCTCCACCTGAACAAGTTAGTCCTAACCATGAACAGCCTCTCTTTTAACTCCTCTCATTTTATTCAGGTCAGAGGGGTGGTAATGGGTAACCGCAGGGCCTCAGTTATGTCAGTCTATTTATGGGGTACTTGGTCATTCCTTGCTCTATTCTGGCCCCCACCCACAATTCTTTCTCCAGTATATTGATGATATCATTGGTGTTGCTTCCCTTTTTTGTCCAGAATTGAAAACGTTTATTGATTTTGTTTCCAATTTACATCCCATGCTCACTTTCACTTGGTTCATCTCTGACTTCTCCCTGCCCTTCCTCAACATCTCTGTTTCCATTTTTGAGGATAAACTGGCCACCAATATTCACTATAAACCATATGATACCCACAGTTAATTTAACAATACATCTTCAAACCCTGCTTCCTGTAAAGACTCTATTCCATTCTCCTAGTTCCTCCACCTCCATCACATCTGTTCCGCTGGTGCCAACTTCGACGAGGGAGTCTCTGAAATGTCCACCTTCTCCCTCAACCAAGGATTCACCAGCGCTGTTGTTGACAGGGCCCTCAAACTGGTCCAATCTATCACCTGCACATCTGTTTTCATCTCCTCTTCCATTCCGCAGTGGCGATAGGGTTCCACTTGTCTTCACCTACCATCCCACCAGCATCCACATCCAGAGGATCATTAGCCACTATTTCTGTCACCTCTAGCAAGATGGCACCACCAAACACACATTTTCCTCCCTTGTCTGCCTTTCCTGCTCCTTGGATGCTGCCTGACTTGCTGTGCTTTTCCAGCACCACTCTAATCTAGACTCTGGTTTCCAGCATCTGCAGTCTTCACTTTTGCCTTTCATAGGGACTAGTCCCTCCAGGACAACCTGGTCCACTCTTCCTTCACTCCCAACAATCCCTCCATACCCCCATGGCACCTTCCATTGCAACCATTGAAAGATGTGGCACCTGCCTGTTTATCTCCTCCCTCCTCAGTATCCAAGGGTCTCCAAACATACCTTTCAGGTGAAGCAGTATACTTCATACAATCTCATCTGCTGCATTTGCTGCTCACAATGTGGTCTCCTCTACATTCGAGAAATAAATTGTAGACTGGGTGACTGCTTTGCAGAACACCTCATAAAAAAAGACCCCGAACTTCCAGTTGTATGCTACATCAACACACCACCCTGTTCCCTGGCTAACATCGCTGTCTCGGGCTTGCTGCAGTGCTCCAATGAAGGTCAGCGCAAGCTGGAAGAACAACACCTCATTTTCTGCTTGGGAAATCTGGAGCCTTCTGGACACAAAACCGAGTTCAATCACTATGTGAACATAGGAGGTATAGTTGGTAAGTTTGCAGATGACAGCAAAATTGAAGGTGTAGTGGGTAGCAAAAAAGGTTTCCTTAGAGCACAACTGGATCTTGTTCAGATGGGCCAATGGGTGGAGGGGTGGCAGATGGAGTTTAATTTAGATAAACGTGAGGTGTTACATTTTAGAAAGGCAAATCAGGGCAGGACTTATACACTCAATGGTAAAGTCCTGGGGAGTGTTGCTGAACCAAGAATGGTTCATAGTTCCTTGAAATGGAGTCGCAAGTGGATAGGATAGTGAATAAGGTCTTTGGTATGCTTTCCTCTGTTGGTCAGAGTGTCGAGTATAGGAGTTGGGAGACCATATTGTGGCACTAGATAGGATAGTGAAGGCGGCGTTTGGTATGCTTTCCTTTATTGGTCAGAGTATTGAGTATAGGAGTTGGGAGATCATGTTGCAGCTGTACAGGACATTGGTTTGGCCACTTTGGAATAATGCATGCAGTTCTGGTCTCCCTCCTTTCGGAAGGATGTTGTGAAACTTGAAAGGGTTCAGAAAAGATTTACAAGCATGTTGCCAGGATTGGAGCTTTTGAGCTATAGGGAGAGGCTGAATAGGCTGGGGTTGTTTTCCCTGGAACGTCGAAGGCTGAGGGATGACCTTACAGAGATTTATAAAACCATGAGGGGTATGGATAGGATAAATAAACAAGGTATTTTCTCTGAGGTGGTGTAGTCCAGAATTACAGGACATAGGCTTTGGGCATGAGGGGCAAAATTTAAAAGGAAGCTAAGGGGCAATTTTTTCATGCAGAGGGTAGTGTGTGTATGGAATGAGCTGCCAGATGAAGTGGTGGAGGCTAGTACCACTGTAACATTTAAAAGGCATCCGGATGGGTATATGAATAGGAAGGGTGAAGACAGATATGGGCCAAGTGCTGGCAAATGGGACTAGATTTGTTTAGGGTATTTGGTTTGGCATGGATGAGTTAGACCAGCGGGTCTGTTTCCGTGCTGTACCTCTCTGTCACTCTACTCATCTTGATTCCATATGAGTCAAAAAGTCTAGTAACATCTCTACAACTCGAAGACTCTTTAACTAAGGGCTTGAACTGTCCCATGCCCTTGCCCCTACCCCCACACACCAAGCCTTGGTATCACATAGTCTGCCATTACACGCTATCTATTGTTAGCCACTAACAGTCCCCTATTCATCGTCTGAGCCAGGTTATTATTCACTCCTTTGCCTGAGAACAGTTCTTCTCTCTCTTTAGGCTCCACCCCTCCTTTTCATTTACTCCTTATCCCCACCCCCACCCCCTATTTGCTGCAAGTAAATTGACACTTTCCTAGCAACCACCAGTTCTGAGGAAGGGTCACTGGATCCGAAACGTTAACTCTGATTTCTCACCACAGAAGCTGCCAGTCCTGCTGAGCTTTTACAGCAATTTCTGTTTTTGTTTCTAATTTACAACATCCGCAGTTCTTTCTGTTTTTATGAAGCAATCCCTCTTATACGATTTAAAACATAATTCAGAAGTAGGAATTTAGTTTTGAAATTGAACATTATCAGTACTTGGTTTTTCTTACTTCATTGCTGGATTGTGAGATTGCCTCAAGTCACAAGGGGATGCCAAATCATGCCTTATCATACAAGATTGAAGAAATTGTTGGTAGAATTTCCTGATCTGGGTTGGGCCTCTGATAACATCCAGGTCAGTTTCTGACTCAAATTGGGACAGCTGCCGGAATTTCATTTTGGCTGTCTTGGACAATTAGTGGTCTGGAGTAGGATTAACTATCCAATAAACGCAGTCACCATTTTAAATCTCAGAAATGTAGTAGCCAATTTGTGCACAGAAGCCCCTCGAGCAGCAGCAATGCGAGAATGCCCAAGCAATCATTTTTTTGCAATGTCGGTTGAGGGACAAGTGTTGACCAAGAAACAGGAGTTAATGCCCCTGCTTTTCTTTTGAGCAGCATCATGGGACTCACCTGAAAGAGCACACAGACCATTGGCTTAATCTCTCATCTCAATGCTAGTGTCCCCTCAGTATTGCACCAGAATGTCAGCCCAGAGTCTTGTATTCAAGCACTAGAACTTGAACCCACACCCTTCTGATTCAGAGAGGAAAGAGTGTTCTGAATAGAGTCACCCTGGATATTTTTGCTTGTTAAAGGGGTGCTGGATAAATTCAGCAATGGGCAATCTGCTGGGAAAACTTCTACAGACAAAAATTCTGGGATAAATTTATTAGCACTTGGAAAAAAACATAATTAAAAACTAAAGCCCAGTGTACATTTGTGAAAGTATTTGTTACCAGGATTGTTTTGTCAGTGACAAGATGTGGATGGTCGGTGATAACAATGCAATGGAGAAAGTGAGGACTGCAGATAAGAGTATGTGCTGGAAAAGCACAGCATTGCGTGGTTAAAGGGGACTTTGGAACATTGGTTGATAAAGTATGTACATATATATATATATATATACAAAAAATTCTGAACTCATGGCTCTAAGAGGATGTAGCCAGCACAAATATAAAAAATATCTAAGGGACAGAACCAGAGAGTAGCAGCCGATGTTTAGATGGAAGGAAAGTGTACAGCCCAAATTTCAGGGTTAAGGAAATTGCTAACTTTGATATATACATTTTCTTAATCTGCATTTGGATATGTAGGACATAGTTTCGAATACTGAAGATGACACAAATCTCAGACATATTGGAATTGGTGAAGAAGGCAGCAACTGACTTCAGGTGAAATTGCTAGAATAGGACAGATAAGTGGAAGACCAGTGGGAGCCCTCTTGTGTTGTTGTGGTAGGATTGGGAGGCCCAGCTTAAATTCCCACCTGCTTCCAGAGGTGTGTAATAATATCTCTGAACAGGTTATTTAGGAAAAATAGGTAGTGTATGGTGCCACTAGCCCCTTGGTTATGCGGTTTTTATAGTGTGAAGTGACTCCGCTTGATAGGAAGATAAAGAGGCAAGAGGAAGTACACAGTACAATGTTAAAACGGAGGGAAGAGACAGCCAAGGTAGAGTGTCTCTAATTGTTGGAATTAGCAAGGACTCTTGCCCTTTATCCTTGCCTTGTTCACATGGGACCCAGATTCCTTTTAGTGTGTGGCACATGACACATGGT
Source organism: Chiloscyllium plagiosum (assembly GCF_004010195.1). Classification (NCBI taxonomy): domain Eukaryota; kingdom Metazoa; phylum Chordata; class Chondrichthyes; order Orectolobiformes; family Hemiscylliidae; genus Chiloscyllium; species Chiloscyllium plagiosum. The sequence continues at coordinate 20,567,918 of NC_057722.1, read as the reverse complement.
TTGTCATCATCGTAGACAAACCCATTAAACAACCGAATAAGTGTAATAAACAGCGGGTGCTGTTCGCTCACCACTGGGTTCAAAACCCAAACCAACTGATCCAAACTGTCGGACTGCGCATAAAATAACGAAAGACGTTTTCGTCTACCAGTTTTCAGTATTGCTGTGAAAGGCTGATTATTTAAAAATGAAACTGAAACTTGCAGCCGAAAAGGAAATGTCCTGTCGAGTGAACACTAAGGAGTGCCTCTTAATACAGAGAGTTCGGGGCACCCTTAGACTGGGAAACATTTATTGTGGCTCCCGGTTTCTCATGTGTGTGTGTGCGTGAGAGAGAGAGAAAGAGCAGAAATCTGACCAGAGGGGACACTTTTCCAATGCAAAACAGTAGTCACAACTGTAAACCCGGAAGGGAATCGTTCAATTTGTTCAAAAAGTTGATTAAATTCATAATGAGTGGAATGGCCGGCTCTCATGAAGGCAAGTAATAACATTGTTGGGGGGGGGGGGGGGGTTGCGGCGAAAATGATCGAATTTTGATGTATCTAACTGCATGTACTTACTGTCATAAAATAGCTATGGTGTGGAGGTGCTGGTGTTGGACAAAGTTGAAAATTCACACATCAGGTTATAGTCCAACAGGTTTATTTGGAATCACTAGCTTTCAGAGCGCTGCTCCGTCATCAGGTAGCTGTGAAGCAGGATTACAAAACAGAATTGAGAGCAAAATACCACAGTATCATGCAACTAAAACGATATATTGAACAAATCTGGATTGTTGTTAATGCTTTCATCTTTTGGAATGGGTTGCAGGTTTCAGTGCATTAATATGTAAATCTCAGAACTTCTTTCAAGTCACATTCACCAGATAACTTAAGGTTTTATAAAAAAAAATGGCATCTCAGCTCAGACAATGTATTAAAGGTGTGGGGTTAGAGTTTTGTCTGTATCCCAATCTTGAGTCAGACTGGTCCTATTTCCAAATCAGGAATTTATAAAATGTAACATGGATTGACTGCCTGCAGACTGTGGGCTTTTTGAACAAAGTAGAATGCTTCTGCAATTACAATTCTACAAATATAAATTCACCCCATAGATTTATATGTGTGTGTGCATGCATGTGAGGGAGAGTGTGTGTGTGTATACATGTGAGTGTGTGTGTGTGAGGGTGTGTGCATGAGTGAAACAGAGTATAAATCTATGAGAGGATGTGTGCATGGGTGAGTGTGGACGGGGGTGGGGGGGTTGTATGTGTGTGTGCGACTGAGAGAGAGCATGTATGAGAGAGGATCAGTGTGTGTGTGCATATGTAAGATAAAATGTATGTAAAATAAAGTAGCTAAGCATTTTAATAGTTAACAGGCACTTCTGCAAATCATCATCTTGTATTTATCTGATACAATTAATGGAGTAAAGTGGTCTGAGGAAGACCATAGTCAATTCCAAACTTGGATTAAAAAAAAAACACTTGGTTAGAGATACAACAACCTTAAAGGACGAGAAAGAGAGAGAGAAGTGGTGAGGTGAAGGAATCCCAGAGCTCAAAATAAAAGAAGCTGAAAAGCAAGGACGCCAATGGCAAAGAGATTGAAATCATGTGATCAAGGTGCCAGGAGATGAAACCAGAGCTTTCTGAGGGTTGTAGGATTTGAATAACATAGATAGACAGGAAAGGATGAGACCATGGAGTGAAAGTTGTAGCATCATTTAATTGAGGATTTAAGAGGCCACAGCGCTAAAGAATGCTCAGGACATAGCGTGATTTAGCAGATTGGTTGAGTTCTGAATAAAATCCATTTCTGGGAAGATATCAAGTTGCCCAGGAGGGAGTTGCAGTTGTTAGCACGAAGAGTAATATCAGCAAGAATGAGGGTCTCAGCAAGTGAAATAATGTGCGGATTAAAGTGACATTACAAACATAGAAGTAGATGCCATTAGCGTCAAGTATGTCAATAACATTGTATACAGGCTGCTTTAGGGAGGGGTTCGATCTGCTGGCTGGGGAACAGACTTTGTTGGGAGCAAAACTGAAAGCTTCAGTTTGCCTTGGGAAGAAATGTCTGCTGGCACAAAACTAGACATCAGACATAGTTATGCAAGTGTGTTAGATATTAGAGCCAGTGAAAGATTCAGAGAAAATGTTAATAGAAAGGGGAGAGATGGCAAGGGGAAAAAGCTTTGTGAGGGGATGTCAGATTTTATTTACCAAAAATTGGCTGCAACAATTTTAGGACATTTGTCTCCATGAGGTACCATGCTTGCACTATCGTGCACTCACCATTGGTGGAGTTTCTTGCTACTACTAGGACCTTACTTGTGCTACTTCTGACCAGAGATAGTCCTTCACTGTATACGTGGTGGGAGGAAATCAAAACAAAAAGCTTCAACAACACGTAGGTGGCAAGAGTACCACTTCATTGAAAATAGAACCTTGTACTTATAAGCGTCTCTATGCCATCGTCTATCGGATTGACTATCTTTGAAAAACAATCATTCATGAGATGTTGGCATCGCAAGCTGGACCAGCATTTGTTGCCCATTCCTAGTTTTCCTTGAGAAGGTGGTGGTGAGCTGCTGCAGTTCATGTGGTGTAGGTGCATTCTCAATGCCATGGGAATTCTGGGACCATGTGTCCAGAGACACTCAAGGAATGGAGATGTTTCTAATTCAGGATGGTGAGTTGCTGAGAGAGGAACTTGCAGGTGGTACTTGCAAGACGATCAGAGGATTAGATAGGGTAGACAGTGAAATACTTTTTCCTAGGATGATGACGTCAGTTTGTATGAGAGGGCGTAACTACAAATTGAGCGGGGATAGATTTAAGACAGAGGGTCAGAGGAAAGTTCTTTATGCAGAGAGTGGTAAGGGCGTGGAATGCCCTACCTGCTAATGTAGTCACCTCAGCCACATTAGGGAGATTTAAACAATGCTTAGATAAGCACATGAATGATTTTGGGATATTGTAGGGGGACAAGCTGAGAATAGTTCACAGGTCAGCGCAACATCGAGGGCCGAACGGCCTGTTCTGCGTGTATTATTCTATGTTCTATGTTCTAAAGTTACAATATACCAGCTTCTGTTTTCCTTTTAGGTGGTGATGGTTGTGGGTTTGGAAGGTGTTTTCTAAGAAGCTTTGGTGAAGTTCACAGTGCTGCTACTGAACATGGATGGTGGAGGCACTGAACATAGATGGGGTGCCAAACAAAAAGCCACTTTGTCCTGGATGGTTTCAAGTTTCTTGAGTGTTGTTGGGGCTGCATTCATCCAGGCAAATGGAATAGTCTGTTACTCTCCTGATTTCTGCCTTGTCGGTGGTAGACTGGCTATGTGGAATCAGGAGCTGAGTTAATTGCTTCAGTATTTCTAACTTCTGACCTGCCTTTTAGCCACTGTAATTGTATGGCTAGAACAGTTCAGTTTCTGATCAATGGTAACTCCCAGGATGTTGATAGTGGGTGATTCAGTGATGGTAAAGCCAGTCAATGTCAGTGGATTAGTGCTTCGATGATCTCTTCTTGGAGAGGTTCATTTGCCTGGCATTTATGTAGCAAGAATACTACTTGCCACTTATCAGTCCAAGCTGGATATTGTCCGGATCTTGCTGCATTTGGACAGGGACTTTTCAGTAGCTGAGAAGTCACAAATGGTGCTGTACACTGTGCAGTCATCAGCGAACATCCTCACTTCTGACCTTATGATGGAGGGAAAGTCATTCATGAAGTAGCTGAAGATGGTTGGGCTGAGGCCATGACCCTGAGGAACTCCTGCAGAGATGTGCTGGAACTGAGATGACTGACTTCAACAACCATGAGCATCTTCCTATGTGCCAGGTATGTTTCCAAACAGAGGAGAGTTTTCTCATTGATCCCCAGTGACTCCAGTTTTGCTTGACGTCAACTCCTTGATGTTACACTTGATCAAATATGGCCATGATATCAAAAGCAGTCACTTTTGTCTCACCTCTGGAGTTCACCTCTTTTGTCCATGTTTGAACCAAGACTGGAATGAGATCAAGAGCAGAATGGTCCTGGCAGAACCCAAACTGGGTGTCAGTGAGCAGGTAATTGCTTAGCAGGTTCTGCTTGTTAACATTGTTGATGATATCTTACCTCACTGCTGATGGTTGAGAATAGAAGGATGGGGCTATAATTGGCCAGGTTGGATTTGTTCTGCTTTTTTATAAATTTCCACATTGATGGGTAGATGTACGTGTTGGAACTGTACTGGATCAACATTAATAGAACTGTTGCAAGTTCTAACATAAGTCTTCAATACTATTGCTGGAATGCTGGATAGAGATAGCCTTTGTGCCTCCAATCATTTTTTGATACCAAGTGGAGTGAATAACAATGGTTGAGGACACTGGAGGAGGCTGAGACGGACCATCTACTTGGCATTTATGGCTAAAGATTCTTGCAAATGAATCAACCTTATATTTTGTGCTGATGTGTTGAGCTTCCTGATTGATTATTAAGGAAGGGGATATTTATGGAGTTGCCTCCTCCAATGGGCTGTTTAATTGTCCACCAACATTCACAATTAGATGTGGCCAGGTTGAAACTGATACATTGGCAATGAAATCATTTAGCTCTGTCTGTCATTTGTTGCTTAAGCTGTTTGTCACAAAAGTAGTCCTGTTGATATTTTTAGAAGATTGATATCTCATATGTAGGTATGTCTGGCGCTGCTCCTGGCATGTCCAACAGCACTCTTCTTTAAACGAGGGTTGATCCTCTGGCTTGATAGCAATGGCAGAGTGGAGGACATGCTGAGCCATGACGAGACAGATTGTGTTGGACTGTATTTCTTTATCTGCTGCTGCTGATGACCCACAATGCCTCGTGGATGCCCAGTCTTTTTACAACAATCGACTGTGGATTCACAACCATCATTAGACTCATTATTCCAGATTATTATTGAATTGAAAGTCCACTACCTGCCATAGCAGGTTTCAAATCTAGGTCCCAGAAAACACTGGGTCTCTGGATTAACAGTCTACCATAAGGCCACCACTTCCCCACACACCACTTGGAACAAGAACTCTCTCTGTGACTCGTTATATTTAGGGAGAAGTAGCTAGCCACTGGAGTTTTTCTGCCAACACTTTGGTGCCCTAGTATTCCTCTCCATATGTTGCAATTTTTGCTAACTCTTTGAACCAATAATAATGTGTTTGTCAAGGTGAGATATGCTTCGAGTTATCCTGCATTTTTGACCTTAACTCTATGCATCATAGCAGCACTAAGGAATATTAAATACTGGTTACTTGCAAGATTTAAATAAGGAGCTATCAGTCTTTCTCATGTTCCAGTTCAAGTCAAATGGTAGAGTCTATGCCTGATTGATGAGGCTGGCCAACTGCTTTCCCAGTAGAATGTACATTGTGTGCTCCAGCATCTTCAAATTGAGACTCCTCACCAAATCCTGTTTTGCTTCAATTGACTACGTCAATGTAGCACCTATTAAACATTTTCACACTGAGGGCCATTATGTATTGTCATTTCGAAATATTTTGACATTTCATGATCTGAGCTCTATATGTTGACTGGTAATATGGCTCTTTCCATTTTCACCACAATGAATGGTTAACTAGTAACCTGTGAGGTGCAGAGAGAGCAGGCTGTTATCAGAAACCTCACTATCCCATTACCACAAAGCTTGGTAAATCTGATAATTTGTTTCATTACTTGCTTAATAACCTGTCCATTGAGTGTATTTAATTGCAAGTCTTTGCACAGGGCATTTCCCACACTCTTGTTCTAGGCAGCTAATGATACGCTAGTGCAATGTGTATAAAGGTACAGAAGCAGAAAGACTACCCAATTAATTTTGGAACACAACACTATATTCCCTGATAGCTTGGCACCCGGTTCTTAATCATATTCAGGTTAATGCTACATTGTCACTGGGCAAAAGTTCAAAGACAGTTTCCTCTGAGATTCAAGAAAGGCATATGTAGCATTGCAACTAGATGTGGTCAGAGTATTAAAATGCATTATTTACCTACAGTATTTCTATTTAGTGATGATTTTGGGATTAAGAACATAGAACATAAGAACTAGGAGCAGGAGTAGGCTGTCTGGCCATTTGAGCCTGCTCCACCATTCAATAAGATGATCATTTCGTGGATTCAGATCCACTTACCTACCTTCTCACCAGAGCCCTTAATTCCTTCATTGTTCATAAAAAAAATCTACCTTAGCTTTAAAAATGTTTACTGAAATAGCATCAACCACTTCCCTGGGCAAGGAATTCCATAGATTCCCAACCCTCCTTCTCAAATCAGTCCAAAATCTGCTTCCTCTAATCCTGAGGCTATTCCTCTTGTCTCAGCTTCACCCGCCAGTGGAAACATCCTCTCTACTTCTACCTTATCTATTCCCTTCATAATTTTATATGTTCTACATAATTCCCCTTCTTTCTTCTGTATTCCACTGAATATAATCCCAATCCACTCAGTCCCTCCTCATAAACCAACCCCCTGAACTCTGGAATCCATCTCCTCGACCTTTGCCCATTCACTCAAAGTATCTATGTTCCTCTGCAAAGTTTCACAGGCCTCTGCACACTTTGCCCTGCCATTCATTTTAGTGTCACTTAGAAACTTTGACACACTGCAAGTGGTCCCCAAGTCCAAATCATCTACATAAAATTGTAAATAATTATGGTCCCAACACCGAACCTTGAAGCACACTTCTAGTCACCGATTGCCAGCCAGAATAGCACTCATTTATCCCCACTCCTTGCTTCCTGTTGGTCAACCAATCCTCTATCCATGGTAATACTTTACCTGTAACACCATGCATCCTCCTCTTAGGCAGCCGCCTCTTGTGCAGCACCTTGTCCAAGGCCTTTTGGAAATCTAGGTACATCACATCCACTGGATTGACTGCAAAAAGAAATACTTAGTGACATTTCCATTTCAGTTTCAAAAAAAGCCTTATGATAAGTATAAACGTAAATTTGCTGGTCAATATTTGTTCAAATTTGTTGACTACAATCAAATATTTGATCCATGTCGTAAATATTCAACATTACTGAAAATTGGTATGAAAGATGCAATAGAACTTAACAGCCACAGGAAACTTTGCGAGTTAAGCATATGTATGTAGAAATTAGAACTTAGTTGTTTGTCTGTTAAGGAAACTTGTTACAATTTATATGTGTGATTAAAACATAACTTTTATTTATGATCAGAGTATTTTGGATTATACAACCAAGGAGCCACTTGCTACTTGAACACATTGCTTCAAACTCTCTACATGACTCCTGAAGTGAAGGACACTATTGACAGGTTTGTAAATGATATAAATAATCTCTGATTGGTAGTGACATGATATCTAATTACTTGGAAGTGCAATATATTTTAGATGTAAATATTTATATGTGAAAAGCAAATAATGCGTTATGTAAATATCATATTACATATTGACAATGTCTAATATTGTGCAACAATTAATCTTCCTATTAGATTTGTTGGAGAAACATATGAACCCATTGATAAGGATGCCAGCATTTGCTACCAGCTTAAAGAACTATTTGCAAACTTAGAAAATGATCCAGCACATACACATGGAATTACAAGGACTCTGGGCTTGAGCAAGAAAGGTGAATGGCACATAATATAAAAATTGGAATATCATGTAAAATGGCATTCACTTAGGACCAGTGACATAACTTTAGAAAAGTTTTTCAATCTTGATGTGAAATTTCTTTTACCACCATTTTTTCACAAGATGTGTACTTTTGATTGTGGACATAAAATGACCCATGAAGGCTTGAAACTTTCTTCCCAAAAAGGGCGATGGGGGCAGGGGGTGGAGTGTGCAGAGGAGTGCAATTAATGTGCTGAACATAAAATGAACTGGCAATGTTGGTGTTTTGGTCACCATTTTGAAATATGAACAAAACATAATACTGGGCAATTCAGGGGACATCAATGTGGCATATTTTAATCAATGAATTAGTCGAGAAGTGTACCTTTAACCATAATCTAAACGTTTTAAAATGATAAATAGACCATGTCTATTTCGTCAGCGTCTGATGCCAAATTGTACATTAAATTCATTTGCTGTACTTTGCCCTGTGGATAACTGCAAGAAGTCTACTCAGGATCAGTTTCTATATTTTCCTTTTCAGAAATATTCCTTAGTATCAAATCATCTCTCTGCCCCTCCATTGAATTAGATATTCTGTATTTTTTAAAATAATCTGACAATAATTTGCACATTAATAGCATATATGATTTTCATGGTTTGTGAAAAATTTCTCCTCTGTCAACCATTCTCATATTCCATTTGGAGATAATGTCATTTCCCAGATTGCACAACTGCAATGTAGGTGTTATTTCCTCACAGGTGCCTCTTTATCTCACCAATTCTGTGAAATCTGAAAATCTCCCATACTGTTCTTTGTCTAAATCACCAGGATATCTATTTCGTAATTTCACTGCATCGATCCACAACTTCACTCTACCCAACTGGACATGCACAAAGGAACTCCTGCAGAGAACTTGATTTTCATTGTGGATTTGCATTTGAAAATTACCCTAATCTTCCATTCAGTTAACCATGAAGGCTCATTGCAACATAAATTTTCTCTTCTCACATTTGTGGTATTTGTGAGAACTATTTTTGAGTAGTTTCCACTTTCCATTGTTCTGCAGTTGAACATTCATTCATTGCTATTCATGTTCCTGCCACTGATGCTGAATCATTGGCAAACAATTGAGAAACATTGGTCATTGCTACTCTAATATTATTCCCACTGTGAATAACCCCTTAATGTACCAGAAACTAGACCCCTTGTTTGAGATGCTATTGCAGACATGAGTATCATTAGCACAGTATAAATGGACAAGAGGGAAACCCAGAAAGACATCTCTTTGACACTGTCTGAGGTAGAAGCTTTAGATCAGAGGAACCACCGGAAAAGCTAGCTACAGCATTCTCCAGCAGCTCAGTTGCTGACACCTAGATGAATACTTGAACTAGACTAGAGTCAAGAACTCATCACAGGTTCACTTCCACTGTTGTTGAGAATGGTTCTGAGCAAGGATCACTGGATTTGAAATGTCAACTCTGCTTTCTTTCCACAGATGCTGCCAGACCTGCTGACTTTCTCCAACAATTTCTGTTTTGTTTGAGTTCTTGGGCTTGTACTCATTGAGATTTTGAGCATTGAGGGATGATCTTATTAAAATATTTAAGATTCTTAGGGTGCCTGACAGGATAAATATGGAAAGGATGTTTCCCCTTGTGGTATAACCAGTGGGTACAATCTCAGAATAAGGTATTTTTCCATTCAAAACAGATGAGGTTTTTTTTCTTATGCAGGGTTGAATCTATCTGGATTTTACTGCAGAGGGCTATCAAAGATGTGTTGTTAAATATATTTAATACTGAGATAGACAGATATTTATAGAGAATTTTCGGGGTCACCAAGGGAAATTGGAGTTAATGATCATCAGATCACCATGAATTCAATGAATGACGATGGGCTGAGTGGTCTGTTTCTGCTCCACTGTCCCCTGGTTTCATCTGAAATAAAATTGAAACACAGCAGACTTACCAGCATCTATGGAGTTCAAAACAAAGTTAATGTTTCAATAACAATATAACTCCTCTTCAGATCAGAAGGGAGCTTGAAAATTGTATGGTATTTTAATGCTGTAGAGAGAGTAGGGAGGTTGAATACGCGATGCAGATTGTAAGGGTGTTCAGACCCAAAGATTCATATTGAATTCAACAACTTTAGACCATGATCTATGTATCCATTGGTTTTTTGACTGAATGATGTTTCCTTTGACTTACTGAGGTCGACCCCATGCTTTGACTTTGAGACATGGCCATTTGCTTGAAACAGACGCAGTACACTTGGTACCAATGTGACTGGCACTTGGTGCTAGTATGAGATTGACATGACACAGTGCTGTACAACAACATGTCCATTCCCTTGACTGAGCACTGCTGCTAACCATGACAAGTTGCATTGGAACACTAGAAGAAAAATCAAAGTAAGGGTTCTATGAACTTTTAAGTCATAGTTGAGGAAGCAAAGTGTATAAAGACAAGACAAGGCAGGGGTGTGGTGAGAACTAAGTCAGCACAAAGTGAGTGAGCACTAAGCAAGTGAACAAGGATCCCTGAAGTTATATTTGGTCTGATCTATGAAATAGCTGCCTGTCCCTGTATGCAACATAGCATTCCAGTGAAAAGTGCCAGTGCTGTCCAAAGTGCAGTGTGGAAGTATAGGGGGATTGCCATGCATATATAGTGTGGCTGGGTACATGTGGAAGGTCCATGGAGGTGGGATGTATGCTGTCATTGCCCATGGAGCATGCCCTGAGATTTTACTGCTGTGCCTCCAATATGGATGTCTGGAGAAGAAAGTGGCAAGTGGAGTTGCCAATTAACCGCTCTGACCCATATATCGGGAATTGTCACTACCTAGTTTCTATGTGGCAGAGAGGAAAATAGGAAACTGCACATTAATGAGATGAGATGAAATTAAGTAACCATGAGACATTAGTGTATGCTAATACATGCAATATGTATCTCATCACTTCTAAGCTAGAATCTCAACTTGTCGTTCAACATTTGGTTGGAAAATTGAACTTTTTGGTCTCAATGTTGAAACACCTCTTGCTGGCAGTCTCAAATGAGTTTCCTAAATCACCTACAGTGGCCCACAGTCATTCAAGGCTTTGAAAATTCCGCCTCTTATTTCTTTAAAACAACCATACAAAGTGGCTTTGCTTTGACATCATTATAAGACTGAAGCTTTGATTCACCCTCTGAAGTGAATAGTGGCTCTGGGGTTGATATAACCATTCAGAGGACTTTTGAGGACCCATTCCAATGCATGATTCTCAAGATCAGGCCAGTCAGTGGCTCATCCTAGGGCTCATGACACATTTGGACATGATTTGGAGATGCCTTCATCAGGTGGTTGTGGCGCTCTGAAAGCTAGTGCTTCCAATTAAACCTGTTGGACTATAACCTGGTGTTGCGTGATTTTTAACATTTGGACATGGGCATCATCTTCAGGATAAATTACACATTCTTCCATTTTTTACATCAGTGTTTCACTCATACTTTGTTGCATTTGGTAAGTTTGCAACTTTTACGTTATTTTACTTGAAACTAGCTTTGGATTGCATTCTTTTTGCTGGACGACCTATTTCTGTTCATTAATCATCCAGGGTAGTCTGCAATGTCTGAACGTATCTTAAACTCTTCAAGGCTTGTATTGTGTGCTTGCTTTTTTGCGCTGATACAGAGGGTGAGTAAAGCATGCATTTCTGGGCTGACAAATTGAGGTTGCTTCCTAATATCAACAGGGCATTTCATACACATTGAATATTAGGCCGAATATGATTGTTGGTGTAGAAGAAAAATGATTTTTTTTTTTACTGGGCTAGTTTTTTAAAAAAAATAATGATGAGGGCATGACTGGCTACATCAGCATTTATTGCCCATCCCTGATTGAGCTGGAGCAGGCAAATACAGTAGTGTGCTGACTTCTTTAATCGCTATAGTCCCTGTGGTGTAGGATATTACCTACCAGACTGTTAGGAAGGGAGTTCCAGAATTTTGATCCAGCAACTGTGAAGAAAGGGTGGGGTATTTCCAAGTCAGGGTGATGTGTGGCTTGGAGGGGAATTTGCAGATGGTGCCCTGCATCTGCTGCTCGTGTCCTTCAAGATAGTTTCTCTCAAGCTCATGATCTTGACTATCAGAGGAGCAGTGCAGTACGGGGGGAGTGGAATGGTGAAGTCTGACTTTGATTTAAAAACATTTTGAATTAAAAGTCACCCTAATAGTGATCATGAAACCCATATTGATTGACATTAGAGACCTTTCTGGGAAGGAAATTTGGCTTCTTGTAGTGTAGTGATAGTGTCCCGACCTCTGAACCAGGAGATCTGGGTATAAAAGTCCCATCTGCTCCAGAGGTATGTAATAACATACCTGAACAGTTGATCAATAATATCTAGAGAGAGAAATCTGTCATTGTTGCCTGGTCTGGTCACTCAGACCCACAGAAATGTGGTTGAATCATAATTATCCTAGCAAACCACTCAGTTGTATCTAACCATCACAAAGTTGATTTCTAATCCACCATCTGCTGAATCTAAAATTGATTAAACAAGGAGATGTAATGCATAAAGCAGCTGCATTCAGGCACATTACTACATGATTTGAAGGATAATAAACTGTATTAAAGAACATTTCTCAGATCATGCACTGCAAAATAAATTTTCTTGTTGTATAACTGGGAGCATTGAAGTACTGAGCTCCATACCCTAATTTGTAGAGTTCCTAAGTTTCTCAATAATGAAATTATTACATGAAATGTAATAATCCAGTCCTCAGAGAATTGAGAGAATGTTTTAATATAGTATGATTTTTATTAATTTTTTATCCCCAGATTAATCATTTAGGCAAGAATATAATGGTTGACCTCTGAGAAGTATTTGGTTTTGTAACGATAATATTCTGATGTCATTCTTGATGCTGCAACTATACTTTTTAACACTCTTGTTTCAAGAGTATTTAACAATGAGTAATAGTCTTTATTCTAAGTTATAACTATTTGAAGAATATAATACTACTTCTGCATTTTTTAAAGTATTCGAACAACAGGATGTCGAAGAATATTTCCGACTCTTATTGAATAAAATTGACGAAGAAAGTAATGGATCTTGTAATGTATTGCAGGTGAGCTTATAATAGAGGAGAGACTTCAAACTCAGTTCTTACTTGCCAGTAAAGTTGATCTATAACCAAGGTTTTATTTTGAGCTCCCTTCAGTTTCTTTATCTTATGAGCAAGTGTATATTATCTTTCTTACTGTTATCGCAATCTATTTTGTGGATATAATTGTCGCCATTGAGTGCAATATTTTGTGTATTGATATGGTACTGATTATTAATTTAGTTTTATGAATGACGTTCGGATGCTGTCAACTCAATGATGGTTCCATCCCTGAGAGCAGCAGAATACAGTAATGACATTAATTCCTGTCATAATAACTTGCTGAGAACTCAGCGCACCACAGGACAGAACCAACACTTTTACAGTGTCTGTGGATTGCTGTATCCGATACCAGCACAGATTGGAAATTGGGTATTACTGTCTTCTAGCCCCAGTTCCAACTCATTTTGTTCTGAGTATAACTCTCACAGAGCTATCAATTATTTGAGATAACACACAACAGGGTGATGAGAAACTCACCTGAGCGTAGTATATCTGGATGAAACCTAAGTAAAATGAAACTGGTCAAAATTTTCAGTTTTGATGTCTGGAAATAGTATGTGTGTTGAATTTGGATAAAGACAAAAGCAGGTACAATTCTGATGTCAGTGTATTGATCAAATTAGTTTTCTGCAGATGAAGAGTAGTTCAACACCAAAAAAACATTAATGGCTATGGAACCAAAGCATGGTAGGCATTCTCAAAACATATGAGAAAAAGGTGAAAATTGAAATAGAGTTCTTTAGAGTTCTTTAATTTCACCATTAAACCATAATAAAGTAAATGCTTGTCTCTCTTTTTAGTAATTTAGGAAATGAGACAGGCCACAAAGATTTGAAGGGTGGAGGAGAGAAAAAAGCATGAAAAAGGAGAAAATTCTTACTTAATTTTTTTTCTAGATCTACCAGAGTAAAGTGATTAATTCTCTGAAGTGTTTGGAATGCGACACTGAATCCCAAGAAGAATGTAAGCTTTTGGATATTCCCTTGTCCCTTTCGCCTCCTGATTATATGAAAAGGGAATATTTCAACAGTGTGGTAAGTAGTATATCTACATTCTTAATAACAATTCTGGCAGTTACTTATTAATAGGGCCACAATGGAAGGACAACATTAAATTGTAAAGAGTGACTGCTCTTGAGGGTTGATATTGGACAAAGTCAGGTCTGTTTTCTGCTCCTGACCTTGCTCTTGATCCCAGCTCATATCCTGGCACTTAAACTTGCAGGACAGACATCCATTCCATGAGAGCATCTAACTCAGAGATTGGAGATGCAGATGTTTACTGTAGCACTATGAAAATGAATCCAACCATGCACTTCTAATAAGGTTTTAAAGGTACATAACCAAGATGGTTATGGCTCCGTCCAGCAATTTTCTGAAAAAAAATCCAACCTCCCAGTGATTGTTCGTTTGGTTTCATAGAAATGGCTTATTAAACTTTAAACTACCCCATTACCACAGAGTCCTTAGTCATGAATTTCTGTAGTGGACAGCGAAGGTTACCTCAGAGTACAGTGAGATTTTGATCAGATGGTCCATTGGGCTGAGAAGTGGCAGATGGAGTTTACTTTAGATAAATGCGAGGTGCTGCATTGTCAGAAAGCAAAGCCTGACCGGCCTTATACACTTAGTGGTAAGATCATGGAGGGTGTTGCCGAACAAAGAGACCTTTGAGTGCAGGTTCACAGTTCCTTTAAAGTAGAGTCACAAGTAGATAGGATAGTGAAGAAGGCTTTTGGTACGCTCTCCTTTCTTGGTCAGAGTATTGAGTATAGGAGTTGGGAGGTCATGTTGCAGCTGTACAGGACATTGGTTAGGTCACTTTTGGAATATTGTGTGCAATTCTGGTCACCTTCCTATCGGAAAGATGTTGTGAAACTTGAAAGGGTTCAGAAAAGATTTACAGGGTTGGTGATTTGAGCTATAAGGAGAGGTTGAATAGGCTGGGGCTGTTTTCCCTGGAGTTTTGGAGGCTGAAGGGTGACCTTATAGAGGTTTGTAAAATCACGAGGGGAATGGATAGGATAAATAGACAAAATCTTTCCCTGGGTTGGGGGAGTCCAGAACTAGAGAGCATATGTTTAGAGTGAGAGGAGAAAGATGTAATAGGGATCTAGGGGACACGTTTTCTCTGTCTTAACTGGGTGACTATTATTTTTAAAATAATGATCCCCAGTTCCATATTTTCCCAAAAGAGGGAACACCCTTTATATATTCATCTTGACAAGATAATTCAGGAGCTTGGATATCTCAGAAAAGTCACTTTTTACTGTTCTAAACTCCAGTTGATGTCCAACATTGGACTCCTGTCCAACTGTTCGTCATAAGACAACCTGCCCATTCTTTGCTAAAGTCTAGTAAAGGTTCTCTGAATTGATTCCAATGCATTAACATTTATCTTTAAATACTATGCACATAACACAAATGCGATCTCACCAGTATAACTGAATAACTGAAGCATTATTTCCCTACTCATGTATTCAATTTCCTTCATAATAAGTGATGATATTCTGTCAGCATTCCTACTTACTTGCTGTGTCTGCATATTAATCCTCTTTGATTCATGCACTAGGGTACTCTGATCGCCCTTCAACTCAGCGCTCTGTGATCTCTCACCACATAGAATTGTTTTTTTATTCTTCAAACCAAAATAGACAATTTCACATTTTTCTACATTATATACCATTTGCCAGAGCTTTACTCAGTTAATTTATCATTATCTTTTTTGTAGCCTCTTTATATCCTTTTTGCAACTTATTTTCCTACCTACCTTTATATCATCTGTAAATTAGCATCCATCCTATTGGTCACTTCAGCTAAGTCATTTGCATAAATTATAGAAACTTGAAATCCCAGCAGTGAGTCTTGTACCCATTCCACCTTGCCAATTATAAAGTGACTTATTCGTGGCTACTGTCTGTTTTCTGTTAGCTAGCCAATCTTCTATCCATACCAATACGATGCTTCCTATAACATGAGCCTTGATTTCCTGCAGTAACCTTTAATATACCACTTATCAAATGCTTTCTAGAAATCAAAATACAATACATTTGGCAGTTCCCTTTATCCTCTGCACATTATTTTCTCAAAGTGTGGAGATAAATTGGTCAGGCATGATCCCACTTTCCTAAAACCATGTTGACTCTGCCTGATTACCTTGATTTTCCTTTTCTAATTGCCATACTATAATATATTCAACAATAGTTTCTAAATCCTCACAACAGATGTTAACTGTCCTGTTGTTGCCTACTTACTGCCTTGATTCCTTTTGAATAAAAGAGACACATTCACCATTTTCTAATTTAATGAACCAATCCCAGAATCCAGGAAATTTTGGAAAATCAAAATCAGTGCATCAACTATCTTGTGTTTGTCTCTTAAAAATAAATCCTCGGCTGAAGTCCATCAGGCCCCAGATACTCGTGGACACGTTTGCTCGGTATCACTTCCCTGTCGATTAGAATTTTCTAGTGTTCCTCTTTTACTTCAGCCTCTTAATTCACAACTATTTCTCGAATGTTACTTGTGTCCTTTGGAGTGAGAGTCCTGCAAAGTGTCAGGTATCTCCTCTGATGCTGCAATTCACTGAAACACTGATGTAGACGGGTGCACCACAAGATGACAACATCAGAATTGCCCTGAGAGCAGACCCAAAATGCTAACAGCTGCTGGCCATCTCCATCATGAGGATGACTCATACGTCTCTGTTCGCTGGTGGAGGGTCCAGGTACTTCATTTCCCTCTCACAATGGTGCTGCTTGAGTCCAGCAACAAGGCAATATTATGCACATCAGCATTATCTTTGGCAGGCACTGACAGGTCTGCCAAATGTGACTTTGCATGAGACTGGTTATGTTCTCAATGAAGGTAGCTATGATTGTGGACAAGAGTGTGACTACAGCAAACATTGCTTGGATGGACTCTTCACTGTCCTTGCCAGAGCACACATTCCTCCTGGTATCGCTGACAGATCTTCATGCACCTGCTGCTGTACACTCAGCTGCCCCTTTATTGTTGTCTCTAGTGACTTGCGATCATCGACAGTGCTCAGTCACGCTTCCAAATATCACAGTGTTACAGCGTCCAGCAAATGTTCTGACAATTATATGGTGTGAGAATTATACGATCCTGACAGTACGTAAAGAGGCCATTTTGCCCACCAAATCTGCAATGATCCTCCAATGAACATCATATCCAGACACAGCCGCCTGCCCTATTCCTATAGCCTCACATTTCTCATGACTAACCACCTAGCCTGCACATGGCTAAATCCTACAAGGAATAGAGCATGGTCAATCCACCAAACCTGCACTTCTTTGGACAGGAAATCGGAGCACTGACGGAAACATGCACAGATGGGCGAGAATGTGCAAACTCCGCACATCCATCCGCCCAAGGCTGAATTGAACACATGCACCTGATGCTTTGAGGTAGAAGGTGCTAATCGCTGAGTCAGTATGTCACCCAATGTGCTCAACCTGAGACTCTCAATCTTCAAATATGCAGAGTCTCACTGATGTGAAAGTATCTTACCTGGTGGCTGGTGTGGAGAAAGGGTGGGACACTGTATCAATGTGGACTTCAACAGTTTCCTCATTTCCCCTTCCCCCACCTCACCCTAGTTGTAAACTTCCAGCTCAGCACTGTCCCCATGACTTGTCCGGACTTGTCCTATCTGCCTATCTCCTTTTCCACCTATCCACTCCACCCTCTCCTCCCTGACCTATCACCTTCATCTCCTCCCCCACTCACCCATTGTACTCTATGCTACTTTCTCCTCACCCCCACCCTCCTCCAGCTTATCTCTCCACGCTTCAGGCTCACTGCCTTTATTCCTGATGAAGGGCTTTTGCCTGAAACGTCGATTTCGCTGCTCCTTGGATGCTGCCTGAACTGCTGTGCTCTTCCAGCACCACTAATCCAGAATCTGGTTTCCAGCATCTGCAGTCATTGTTTTTACCCCACTGTATCGATTGGCCAGCAGACATGCTGAGTGAGATTTAATTGGTCATGTCTCTTTGAGTCAGAGGGAAGAGTGATAAGTGGGAGCTTGCAGTTAGTGTGCTCCCGCAACATAAATCCACAGCATTTTCTGTAGTCCTAAACTAGTTTAGAGACCTTCAATTACACCCAACTATCGATTTATAATTAAACTCAGCCACTGGTATTTCCATGGAACGAGACAATTTTTAAAATTTGTTCCTGAAATGAATATGCCAACATTGTTGCAATGCTACAAATTATCATTTGCAAAGGAATTAAACTGGAGAAAATGAGACAGTCGGAAAAAGAAAAGACAACTTTTGTTAATATCAATTTTGCAAAAATAACATCTCCTGCAAACAAATGTAAAATATAATTTCTAATTGTTTTTTTAGAATGAATCACTTGAAGACTTTTTGAAGGATACAATTCTGAGTAGAGACAATTTATGTTATTGTGAAAGATGTGAGAAGAAAACTGAGACTAAGACCGTAAGTTAATTTTCTCCTCCTGTAATGTACGCACTAATTAGTTTAGGCCAAATGTTCCATACGGTAAGTACTGTGAGAAAGTAAGGACTGCAGATGCTGGAGACCAGAGTTGAAAAATGTGGTACTGGAAAAACACAGCAGGCCAGGCAGCATTCAAGGAGCAGGAGAATCGACGTTTCGGGAATAAGCCCTTATTCAGGAATGAGGCTGGTGTGCCAAGCGGGCTGAGATAAAAGGTAGGGGGGAGGGAATTTGGGGGAGGGGCGCTGGGAATACGATAGGTAGAAGGAGGTGAGGGTGAG
>NC_057722.1:20547020-20549060 GCF_004010195.1 Chiloscyllium plagiosum | reverse complement strand
CGGATACAGTAAATGATGTGTGTGGAGGTGCAGGTGAGTTTGCGACGGATATGGAAGGATCCATTGGGGCCTTGGAGGGAGGTGAGGGGAGAGGTGTGGGTGCAAGTTTTTCACTTCTCGCGGTTGCAGGGGAAGGTGCCGGAAGTGGAAGTTGGGTTGGTGGGGAGTGTGAACCTGACGAGGGAGTCGCGGAGGGAGTGGTCTCTCCGGAACGCAGATAGGGGTGGGGAGGGAAATATATCCCTGGTGGTGGGGTCTGTTTGGAGGTGGCGGAAATGATGGAGGATGATACGATATATCTGGAGGTTGGTGGGGTGGAAGGTGAGGACCAGTGCGGTTCAGTCCTGGTGGCGATTGGAGGTGTTCAAGGGCAGAGGTACGGGAAGTGGAGGAGATGTGGTGGAGAGCACCATCGACCACTTCGGAGGGGAAATTGCGGTCTTTAAAGAAGGAGGCCATTTGGGTTGTTCGGTATTGGAATTGGTCCTCCTGGGAGCAGATGCGGCGGAGGCGAAGGAATTGGGAATATGGGATGGCGTTTTTACAGGGGGCAGGGTGGGAGGAGGTGTAGTCTAGGTAGCTGTGGGAGTCGGTCGGTTTGTAGTAAATGTCTGTTGAGTTGGTCGCCCATGATAGAAATGGAGAGGTCTAGGAAGAGGAGGGAGGAGTCTGAGACGGTCCAGGTAAATTTGAGGTCGGGGCGGAAGGTAAAGTGGACGGAAGATGTAAAGTGGATGAACTGTTCAACCTCGTGGGACCATGAGGTAGCGCCAATACAATCATCGATGTAGCGGAGGAAAAGGTGGGGGGGGTGCCAGTGTAGCTGCGGAAGATGGACTGTTCCACATATACGACGAAGAGGCAGGCATAGCTGGGGCCCATGCGGGTTTCCATGGCTACTCCTTTGGTTTGGAGGAAATGGGAGGATTGGAAGGAGAAGTTGTTAAGAGTGAGGACCAGTTCAGTCATTCGAAGGAGGGTGTCAGTGGAAGGGTACTGGTTGGTACGGCAGGAAAGGAAGAAGCGGAGGGCTTGGAGGCCTTCATGATGGGGGATGGAGGTGTATAGGGACTGGATGTCCATCGCGAAGATAAGGCGTTGGGGGCCAGGGAAGCGAAAATCATGGAGGAAGTGGAGGGCGTGGGTGATGTCCCGAACGTAGGTGGGGAGTTCTTGGATTGTTTTGGCAGTCGGGTATAGAAAGGAGGTGCTGCAAAAGGTGCATGAGCTACCACTTGGAGGTCATTTCAGAGTGAGAACAATTCAGGCTAAAATACAAAAGTGTTTTGACTGGCCTGGACTACACAAAGGTGTAGTTGAATTTTGCCACACATGCCACACAGGCAGTAATAAAACCTGCACATTTGATACCAATTCCGGCATTTAAGGAACCTTTCACAAGAGACTTAATTGATTGCATAGGCTCCTACCTCAAACAAAAAGTGACCCAGTCAGATCAAGGATCAAACTTCACATGCAAACTATTTAAAGAGGTAATGGATAACTTGCAAATAAAGCAATTTAACTCTACTGCATACTATCTGGAATCACAGGGAGCGTGAGAGAGATAGCATCAAACACTGAAGACCATGTTGAGGGTTTATGGTCAGCATTATCCAGATGATTGGGAAAAGGGAATTCCTTTCGTACTTTTTGCGACCAGAGATACACTAAATGAATCAACCAAATTCAATCCATTTCAATTAATTTTTGGGCACGAAGTAAGCGGACCATTAAAATTGGTTATGGAGAAATTAATAACTCAGAATTCAGAGACAATTCATTTGGAAGATGTGTCAAATTTTAGGGAACGATTAAATAGAATTGGAGAGCTGGCTATACAGCATTTTAAAAGTGTCACAGCATGCAATGAAACAGGAAGTGGATAGGAAATCACAAATTCGCAATTTTGCAATTGGGAATAAGGTATTGGTGTTATTTCCAGTAACAAGCGGGCCTTCAAAAGTACAGTTTACTGCATTTTATCAAATTGTGAAGAAATTTAGTGAGCCAAACTACTTGATAAGGACAGCAGGTAGG
>NC_057722.1:20530023-20546351 GCF_004010195.1 Chiloscyllium plagiosum | reverse complement strand
GACAGCAACTCCGGGGGCGGAAGTGGCTGCAGCGACAGCAACTCCAGGGGCGGAAGTGGCTGCAGCGACAGCAACTCCGGGGGCGGAAGTGGCTGCAGCGACAGCAGCTCCGGGGGCGGAAGTGGCTGCAGCGACAGCAACTCCAGGGGCGGAAGTGGCTGCAGCGACAGCAACTCCGGGGGCGGAAGTGGCTGCAGCGACAGCAGCTCCGGGGGCGGAAGTGGCGCGCCGGGCAGAAACGGTGCTGGTCCCGGTGGCCGTGGATCCTGCGGCGGCCGCGTATTTGTCGGCGATGGTCTTCCTGGCGATCGTGGAGGTGGTTGTCTGGGCGACGACCGCGGAGGCTGCATGGTCGGTGGTGACTGTTGTCCGTGTGGCAATGGGGGCGGAAGTGATGTCACCGTTCGCCGCGGCGCTGGTGGCTGCAGCGGCCGCGTGGGCAATGGTTTTCCAGAGGTCGCGAGAAGGTTCAGGAACGGTTGAGGAATCCGGAGTGTGGGGGTGAGTACATGAAAGTTTTTTGTACTTACTTTCTTTGATGTTCGATATGGCTAGGAATAAACATTTATTCAGTGTATGAATTCTTCTGAGGATGAAGAACAGCAAAGGTCCTTTGCAGGTCTGGGAGAGTGTTGACCTGAGCTGGGGCAGGATATAGAAAGAAGCCCTCTATGTGCCTGATTCTCTGTGCAGTCTCAGCAAATTTATGTACTTCAGATGTGTCAACAGTCTGAGAATAAAGATTGGCTTCAACAAATTATTTTCCCTGGAGTGTTGGAGGCTGAGGGGTGACCTTGTCGAGGTTTATAAAATCATGAGGGGCATGGATATTATGAATAGCCAAGGATTTTTTCCCTAAGTAGTGGAGTCCAAATCTAGAGGGCATAGGTTTAAGGTGAGACAGGAAAGATTTAAAAGGGACCTAAGAGGAAAGTTTTGCACACAGAGGGTGGTGTGTGTATGGAATGAGCTGCCAGGGGAAGTGGTGGAGGCTGGTACAATTACAACGCAGAGTAATTGGAATAGGGATAGGAATAGGTACAGGAATAGGAATATAGGCCAAATGCTGGCAAATGGGACTAGGTTAATTTAGAATATCTCATCGGCATGGACAAGTTGGACAAAAGGGTCTGTTTCCGTGCTTTATAACATTATGACTCGAAATTAAGGATGAGCTGTTTACAACTCCATGGCAGACGGAACATCATCCACAGATACAGGACATGGTAAAGAAGAAATTGCTTAGTCTGACAATCCAGGCTTTTGCAAAGAAGAAAGCTACCTTCCACAATGATATTATTGAGACTGAAAGTCATCCTGATGATGTTATGTGCCAGTTACATGAATTATCAGAGATTTCAACTGTGAAGTAAATTCAGGTGATGAAGGATGGTCTAGATAAGATAATTGATGAACAGCCACTTTAGAAATAAAAGAAATTCTCTGCAAAGAACATCTGTGGTACAATAGATCCCTCAGGGGAGCAACAATTAACAAGTGATCAGAAAAAAGATGTACAGCCCTTTGCAGAAGGACCTACAAATCTGTCAAGTCAGAACAGAATACTTTGCAAAGGAACTGCAACACCTCCAGACTGTCTGAATGTATGAAGTTAGAGATAAGTGAACATGAGGTAGTGGTAAATGTAAGTGAAATTATACGCCTAAATGTATAATTGTTAACAATGGGGAGGGGTATGTGCAGGAGATGACATTAAGTACTGGTTCTAAAAGAAAATCAGGTTCCACAAAATCTGAAGACATCATATACTTCTGAGTGGAGAACTGGGGAGTACAGCTATAAATCCACAAACCAGACTGTTCGGTCGGCCCATCGTATCAGTCTGTCCCTGTCCCACTGAGCTCGTTTCCTCCTACCTTGTCTCCACCCTCTCTTCACTTGCCCAGACCCTGCCCACCTACATCCACGATTCCTCTGATGCCCTCCACTGTGTTGACAATTTCCAGTTCCCTGGCCCTAACTGCCTTCTGTTCACCATGGATGTCCAATCCCTCTGTACCTGCATCACCCTCCAGGATGGTCAGAGATCTCTCGGCTTCTTCCTCGGCCAGACACCTGAACACTCCCCATCCATCACTACTCTCCTCCGCCTGGCTGAACTTGTTCTCTCACTGAATAGTTTCTCCTTTAATTCAGCTCATTCAGCTCAGTCAAAGAAGTGGCTATTGGCACCCTCATATTATGCCTGCCTCTTTATGGGTTCTGTGGAACAATCCTTATTACAGTCATACACTGGCCCCCCTCCCACAACTCTTCCTTACATTGACAATTGTTTTGGTGCAGCTTTATGCTCCCACCAAGACCTTGAAAGATGTATTCATTTTGCCTCCAATGTCAACCCCTCTATAACTTTCCCATCATCCAACACTTCTCTTTCTTTCCTTAGCCTCTCTGTCTCCATTTTGGGGAATAAACTGTGCCCCACTGCCATGCACTACAAAGCCACTGAGTCCCATAGCTAACTTCACTACAGCTCTTCCCACCCTATGCTCTGCAAGGACTCCAAACTATTCTCCCAGTTCTTTCGCCCACATCGTATTTGTTTAGATGGTGCCACCTTCCATGTCTGCTGACATGGCTTGCTTCTTCCATAACTGTGGTTTCCCTCAACCACATCTGATCTATCACCTGTGCTTCCAACCTTGGCTCTTCCCATCACTCACAACAGTGGGATCGGGTTACCCTTGTCCTCACTTTTCATCCCACCAGCCTCCACATTCAAAGGATCATTCTCCCACCATTTCGGAAAACTCTAGCAGAATGCCACCACCAAACACATCTTTCCCCGACTCGCACTGTCTGCATTTCACAGGGATCATTCACTCTGGGACACCATAGGTCATTCCTCAACCACTAACGTCAACCCCCTCCCCACAGCCCCTTCCCATGTAACTGCAGAAGATGCAGCACCTGTCCCTTCACCCCCTCCCTGCTCACCGACCAAGGGCCTAAACATTCTTTTGAAGGGAAGCATCGTTTCACCTGTACCTCCTCCAATCTTGTGTATTGTATTCACTACAATGTGGCCTTTGCTATATTGGAGAAACTAAACGCAGACAGGGTGACTGCTTTGCAGAACATGCCCAGACTATGCGTGAGCATGATGGTGACCTTCCCGTCGCTGGTCATTTTCACATAGCATCTTGCTCACCTGCCCATTTAATTTGTCCTCAGCATGCTGCAGTGCTCCAGTGGATCACAGTGAAACCTGGAGAAGCAGCTCATCTTCAGACTTGTTACTTTAGTTAGACACTCAGCATATGACTCTTATACCTATTATGTTATTCCAGCCATTTGGTTTGTCTCCAGCGCCATTTTATTTTTAACTTTTTGTAATTACCTCTTTGTCTCAATTAATTGGATTAGATGTCACCCCTTCACTTGCTTTTCAGCTGTTGACACCTTACTTACACCATCTGACACTTTTGATCATGTGCAGAGACTTATTATTCAAGCTGTCGACACTCCACTCACGTTATTTGTATGATCTTTTGATTTCACTGCTATAAATTCTGTGCCTGTGTGCCTCGCTGCACTTCACCTAATGCTTGTGATTTCAAATAAACCTGTTGGACTATAACCTGGTGTCGTGTGACTTTTGACCTTGTCCACCCCAGTCCAGCACCGGCACCTGCACATCTTCAGACTAGGCACTTTGCAACCTTCTGGACTTAATATTGAGTTCAACACCTGCAACTTGTGAACCCCTTCCCATTCCTTTCCTTTTAGATTTGCTTGTTGCATTCTCTGTCACCATGAACTCTCTCCCCTCCCCCACCCAGTGGGACTGTGTCTTTCATGTCTGGCAGATGGACACACCATTGTTCTATCATTCTCACATTTTGATCACTTAATCTGAACTGTCAACACCCTTTCTCTATCAGCACTCTACACTCGACCCATTATACCAGAAATGCTGCCCCCTTTACACTTCATGTCAACTCGGATGAAGAGTCACCTAGACTTGGGACATTAGCTTACTCTCTCTCCATGGATGTTGTCTGATCTTCTGTGATCTCCAGTAATTGCTGTTTTCAGCTATAAATCCTGACTGTGTCAGAAATGTCGCCTCTGGCTCCTGTGAATCCTGAAATTATGCCAGAATAGCCATTGTACTCGTACCTACTATTATCATCAATAAGCTACATCTTGTTAAATCAAGTACTTTTTATACTCTACCACTGTTAACTGTGTCCCTTGGACTCAGTTTGCAAGTTGATTTTTCACAAGTCAGAACACAATGCAAGGCAATGAAAGGCCAGCCGTTTGTGAGTAAAGGAACTGATTGTATGTCAGGTCTTTAAAATTTCACCCCTGCATGGGGCCACATTTATAGGTACAAGCATTTCTAAGTTAGATGCTCATAAATCAGGGACCCCCTGTAAGACTATCTGCACTTAGGTATTTAATGTACAGACATCAGTTCTGCATGATGCTGTCCCAGTATAAATTGACATAGTTTTTTTTAGATTAGATTAGATTAGATTACTTACAGTGTGGAAACAGGCCCTTCGGCCCAACAAGTCCACACCGACCCGCCGAAGCGCAACCCACCCAAACTGAACTGCTGTGCTCTTCCAGCACCACTAATCCAGAATCTGGTTTCTAGCATCTGCAGTCATTGTTTTTACCCCATATATAAATGTTTGTCTGTCCTTTCCTATTTTCAGGAATACTACTTTGAAAGTCTCCCGCAGATACTGGCTCTGCTGCTAAAAAGATTTGAGTTTGACTATTCTAAGATGTGTTTCAAAAAGCTGCATAACTCAATAAAGATTCCACAGAAGTTAACATTTCGGAAGAAGGTATACATCTATTTTTTCTAGTTACTTTCATAGTTTACCTCTTTCTTTTAATAAATATTAGGTTCTTGAGGTGGGAGCAATGAAAAAAGCACAGACTTCATTTCAGTTAGATTAAAAGGCAATTTGAACCTCTATTGTTTTGAGAAGTTATCAGATTTGCATATTAATTTTCCAATGAAGTTGCCTCAGAAAGTTATGTTTGGTAGTTACATTTAATTTAAATTGTTAATGCAATGAATCTCTGGCAAAGAAGTGAAAATGGAGTATCATTGTTTCAGGTAGTGAATTGTTGTTAAAGGGGATAAGAATGCCTTTTTCTTTGCCTATCACCTTTTCTTTGTCTCTGTTCTATGAATTTCTTAATGTAAATTATCCAGTTAGCTCACTGAAAGAGTTGGTGTTTATTCTCTGGGTCACCAGATATGGGAGCCATTGTCTTTTAAATTTCTTGCTTTGAAATTGTGAAGGGCAGCCAATTCATAGCTGGAAAAACCAATCGATAATTTGAAGTAACTTCCCAGAAATATTGGGCCGAACTTCCCAAGCAGTGAAGTCACTCTTTCAGTCCATTAGAAAACTTTGCACTTCAAGACAAGAGGCTCAAGTCAGGGCACTTTCAGAAATGAAGAGCTGCACTTCCATTCTGATAGGTTCTCATATGGCCCCTTTTCACAGCTGCGTGTTGCCATATAATGGAATTTAAAGGCTCAGAATCATAGACAGCCACTTTGACAGCTGTTGTGAATTGGTTAAGTATAGGTGTGAGTTTAGGGTGCTGGAAGTGTCGGGTGCCACGTAGGCAGGGAATGTAGAGTCCCAGGCAGGAAAGGTGTCAGAGGTGCTAGGGGTACTGGTATATGTAGGGTGCAAGGGAGCAAGGTGGCAAAGGGCCAGATAGATGATGACATGTTTAGGATAGGTTGGGATGGGTAGTCGGCATCTGGGTGGAAGGAATGAAGGAATGATGTCAGGTCCTGGGGTGACGGCTCCAGTAAGATAGCTCCAATGGCATGGGAAGGGGCTGTTTATCCTGGCAGTGGAGAAAAGGATTTTGAATCTGGGGAAGTGGATGTTTGTATCTGCAATGGGGAAAGGGGATTGGTTCAGGAGCAATGGAGTGGGAGAAAAGGGGCTGGGTCCAGGAGTTGGGGATGGGGGGGACTAAGGAGGTGTTTATTGAGCTCCAGACATGGACAGGGGGTTGTGGGATAAAACAAACACAGAAAATTCTGGGGACGTTTTCCAGGTCTGGCAGCATCTATGACGAGAGGAAGAGTTTGTGTTGTGAGTCCAGTATGACTTCAGAACTGAAGTAAGTTTTGGATCATGCCCACCATTATTAGTTCTGCAGCTATATCACAACTAAACAAATCACCTCCCCACATCTGATGGTATGTCTCTTAATCAACATCAGGCCAGCCATCAGTTTTTGATCAGAAAATCTCCATCTCCCACCACAAAGGCGGCCTGCATGCAATCAGTGCATTGAGAAGGATAATCTCTTTTACTGATTTCTGGAAAAAACTAGAATCATTTTCTCTCTAGAATCTAAATGGATAATTAGCAATTTGAGTTCTGTCTCAACTTGAAATTTCAATGTTATCAAGCAGTCAGATGAATTTAAATGCCCCAGTTTTGTCAATGTGTCTCTCTGTGACCACATAACATTATTTGGTTGTGCATGATGCAAAGTAGGCTGGTTTTCTGCTACCTTCCTGCTGGTTTTGAATGGCCAGGTTGGTCTAAAACCTGTTCTGGATGCATTTGCAGTCACCACAATGAGCAAACCAGGATTTACAGTGTATCAGCATGTCTGAAAGGCTGAACTTTTTGTTTTTCTTCTGAAATGCTGTGGTTTGCTCAATACTCTAAAACTATTAGTTTTTTTCGCAAAAGGTTTATAAGTTTCAGTGATTGTGACTAGGTTTTATATGAATGTCAATATCTGACTAATTATTCAAAAGAACCACTGATATAATTAACAAATTTGGGCAGGTCGCTTTAATTTCTCGAAGCTCTATGAGCATCCCTTTACGTTATATGTCCCAAAAATGTAATGGCAGTTCTTGTAAATTCACACTTTTCAATCAAGGTGAGTCTGTGTCCACAAAGCTGCCATATGGTCAGAATAAAGTATTTATTTAACTGCCTACAGAGTGCATACCTTTTGACAGAGGTCAAATGATTGTGGAGATCGCAGGTTATCAATTCATATCTCTCTGACCAGCTACCTGCAGTTGAGGAGCAACTGCTCCAGTTGGGGTCAGATACCTGCATTGACAGGATGTGGCGTCACTGGCTAGGCCAGTGTTTACTGCCCTTCTCTAATTACTCAGAGTCAACTACAGTGCTGTGGAGCTGGAGTGACATAAAGGCCAGGCAAGGTAAACGTAGCAGATTTCCTTCCTTAAAAAAATGAACTTGTCATAGCAACTGCACTGCCTCACCAGGAAGGAAAAAGGACTGTAAAATTTGTGAATGTTGCTGACTGGTGTGGTGCATCTTGTTTGCTTCAAAATCAAAGTCTGGTGCAATCAGTCAAGTATCACTTTGTTTTTTAACTGGATTATCCCATTGGAGATGAATATGGGGATAATTCCTGAAAAAAAAGTCTTTTTATTCCATGAAGTGAATTGGCATCTCCCAGAACTCAAGTTCTGTGTCACATAGTATCAAGAGGATAAATGATAAATCAAAGGACAGTATGTTTTCAGCGACTGTGGTGATTAATTATGTTTTGTTCTTGGGAATGATTCCTGAAAAGAATTTATTGATTCTGTGAGGTGGAATTGGCATCTCACAGACCCCAGCCTGGGGAGTCATGTGTGTCACTGGAGGATCAAAAGGAGAAACTATTCGTCCCTCCTACATTTCTGGGGTGATTGATTCTTGACTGCATGTAGTGGAGGAAGTACCTTCATTCATGGGGATACTGTCCTTAATCTATGAGGTCAAATTGGTATCCATTATGCCTGTGGCCCAGGGTCATACAGGATGTTGAGGGAACACAAGAGTGAAATGGGCTTCTCTGAGAGGCTAATGGATAACTATTGTATCACAAAAGACCATTTGGACCATTGCGTGCATGCAAATATATGGTTGACTTGTTAAGTTTAACATTTTACAATATTGAACTATAAAGAAGAGGCTGAATAGGCTGGGCTGTTTTCCCTGCAGCATCGGGGGCTGAGGGGTGATGTTGTAGAGGTTTATAGATAGGATAAACAGACAAGGTCTTTTCCTTGAGGTGGGGGAGTCCAGAACCAGAGGGAATAGATTTAGGGTGAGAGGGGAAAGATAAAAGGGACCTAAGGGGCAATGTTTTCATGCAGAGGGTGGTGCGTCAATGGAATGAGCTGCTAGAGGAAGTGCTGGAGGCTCGTACAATTACAGCATTTAAAAGACATCTGGATGGGTATATGAATAGGAAGGGTTTAGAGGGATATGGGCCAAGTGCTGGCAAGTGGGACTATATTAGGTTGGGACATCTGATCGGTGTGGATGAGTTGGACTGCAGGGTCTGTTTCCATGCTGTATATCTCTATGACTCTATATGGTCATTATGCTATTAAAAACTTGCAAGATGAATTAGATTTATAAGCAATTTTCAACTTAGTATGCTTTTTCCATAGGTTCGAGATACTGATAAAACAGAGTGGTGTTTGCTTCCTGATGTAAGGATTTTCACTTCTTAAATTACATGTGTTGCACTATATCGGGCTTGAAATGTGGGGTTGTTTTAGCATTTGTGTGCTTGTACTAACATTAAGGACGACCATATGAATGTACAGCACACTGGAGCATGAATATATGGTGCTATTTGATGGACAGAATGCAGCCTTCATCCTCCCTGTATTACTGCATCATTAACCTCCTAGCATGAGCTCATAACATGTATTAAATGTCAGCTATGTCCAGGAAGGACTCCTGACTCAATATGTAGTTAGGCGGACGAGAGGGGAGGCCATTTTGGATTTGGTGCTTGACAACGAACCAGGTCAGGTGTCAGATCATTTTGTGGGAGAGCATTTCGGTGATAGAGATCACAACTCTCCGACCTTTACTATAGTCATGGAGAGAGATTTGAGCAGATGGTATGGGAGAGTATTTAATTGGGGAGGGGGAATTGTAATGCTATTAGGCAGGAATTTGGACCATAAATTGGGAGTATATATTCTCAGGGAAATGCGTGACAGAAATGTGGAGATTGTTTAGGGAACATTTACTGCAAGTGCTGGATAGGATTGTCCCATGAGGCAAAGGAAGAATGGTACGGTGAAGGAACTTGGATGACAAGAGATGTGGAACATCTAGTCAAGAGGAAGAAGGAAGCTTACTTAAGGTTGAGGAGGCAAGGATCAGACAGGGCTCTAGAGGGTTACAAGGTAGCCAGGAAGGAACTGAAGAATGGACTAAAGAGAGCTAAAAGGGGCATTAAAAAGCCTTAGCTAGTAGGATTAAGGAGAACCCCAAGGCGTTCTACACTTATGTGAGGAACAAAAGGATGTCCAGAGTGAAGGTAGGGCCAATCAGTGATAATGGAGTTAACTTTGCTTGGAGTCTTAGGAAGTAGGGGAGGTCCTGAATTAATACTTTGCATCAGTATTCACTAGTGAGAGGGGCCTTGTCATTTGTGAAGACCACGTGAACCAGGCTGATATACTCAAACAGGTTGATGTTAAGATGGAGGCTGTGCTGGAAATTTTGAAAAACAGAAGGATGGATAAGTCACCTGAGCCAGACGGGATATATCAAAGGTTTCTACAGGAAGCGAGGGAAGAGATTACTGTGACTTTGGCAATGATCTTTGCTTCCTCACTGTCCACTGGAGGAATATGAGATGACTGAAGGGTGGCTAATGTTATTCCCTTGCTCAAGAAAGGGACTAGGAATAACCCTGGGAATTACAGACCAGTCAGTCTCACATCTGTGGTGGGCAAATCATAGGAGAGGATTCTGAGAGACAGGATTTATTATGCTTGATTAGAGACTGTCAGCATGGCTTTGTGAGGGAAGGTCATGTCTCACAAACTGGATTGAATTCTTTGAGGATATGACAAAATACATTGATCAAGGTAGAGCAGTGGATGTGGTGTATGTGAATTTTAGCAAGATGTTTAATAAAGTTCCCCAGGGCAGGCTCATTCAGAAAGTAAGGAGGCATGGGATACAAGGAAATTTAGCTGTTTGGATACAGAATTGGCTGGCCCATAGAAGACAGAGGGTGGTGGTAGATGGAAAGTATTCAGCCTGGAGCTCTGTGACCAGTGGTGTTCCACAGGGATCTGTTCTGAGATCACTGCTCTTTGTGATTTTTATAAATGACTTGGATGGGGAAGTAGAAGCGTGGGCTAGTAAGTTTTCCAATGACACGAAGGTTGGTGAAGTTGTGGATAGTGTGGAGGGCTGTTGTAGGTTGCAACAGGGCATTGACAGGATGCAGAATTGGGCTGAGAAGTGGCTGATGGAGTTCAACCTGGAAAAGTGTGAAATGATTCATTTTGGAAACTCGAATTTGAATGCAGATTAGAGGATTCTCGACAATGAAGAGAAACAGAGGGATCTTGGGTACCATGTCTATAGATCTCTCAAAGTTGCCACCCAAGTTGATAGGGTTGTTAAGAAGGCGTTTGTTGTGTTGGCTTTCATTAGCAAAAGGATTGCGTTTAAGAGCTGTGAGGTTATTCTGCAGCTATACAAAGCCCTGGTTGATCCACATTTGGAATGTTATTTTCAGTTCTGGTTGCCTCATTATAGGAAAGATGTGGAAATTTTAGAGAGGGTGCAGTGAAGATTTACCAGGATGCTGCCTGGATTGGAGGCCATGTCTTATGAAGAGAGGTTGGGGGAACTAGAGCTTTTCTCACTGTTGCAAAGAAGGGTGAGAGGTGACTTGATAGAGGTGTACAAGATGATGAGAGGTAAAGATAGACTGGATAGCCAGAGACTTTTTCCCAGGGTGGAAATGGCTATCATGAGGGGGCATAATTTTAAGGTGATTGCAGGAAGGTTTAGGGGAGATGTCTTTACACAGAGAGTGGTGGGTGCATGGAATTCACTGTTATTGGTAGAAGTACAAAAAATACTCAGTGTTGGCTACAAAATCAAAATGACAGACCTGAAAGGTCCCCAGGATTATGACCTGAGCCACATGTGATTTGGAGTAAGATAAAAATATGATTAAAGAAGCGAATGTATGTTGTGATATAGCCCTCTCAGTGTCACCTTTGTGCAGGTGATGACACCCTGCAACTTGGCAAATTCCAGTTATGTTTCCATATCCTGTTGCCTGGAATGCAAGACTGACTTCAACATCAGGCTTCCAAAATCAATAGGTGTGACCTTATACAAATCGAATCGATTAGTGTCTCGATTTCAGTTGTGGTTGCATGACTGACAGAGTAGACATGGATCACTCACTGCTCTTTGGGAGGAGCCAGTAATAGAGACATTCAGTGGAGCTGGATCTGCTCAGCCACTGAGCATCTGTTGAATAGTAATTAATGAGAGGGCCCACTACTCACAGAGGTTACTGTGAGCACTGGGTTCCACATGGTCACCAGATCCCTCTCCAGAACTTCCATGTTGTATTTACCATGCACTACTGTGAAGTAAATGTTCTGATTTATACACATTTTTAATATCAATTAATTAAGTTTGGTTTTTGAATTTTGTGTGAGTCTTACATCAATTTTATTTGTGTGCCTGAAGTTAGTAATTAAATTGTAGCTACTCTATGGTGATTTTTTGAAGCATGCACTACATCATTCCTTTTTTTTTTGACTTTTCTCACCAACCACAGCAACATGTCTTATTATAGCGCTTTTACCAAAGTATAATATTGCATGGTGTTTCACTGTAATTTCATACTGTTGGAAAACATAAACAAAAACAGTGTAAAATAGGTAGTTTTTGTTCAATAATATTGAACAAGTATTATATAATTGAACTGTCCATTCAAGTAGGTAGAACAGAGAATAAGCAGTTAGAGATCCTGGCATGAGAGTGGCGATGCTATACAACACTTTTTATGTATTTTGTTAGAAAGTATGCATGACAATAAATCAATCAAATTGAATCAAATATCAAATCCTAATATTGTACTATGATTATGAATATTTCAGTGGGAAGTTCTTGCAAAAAAAGTATAGTGTCATTACTGTCCACTGAAGAGATTTAAATTGAACATTTTCCCATAGGATGCTATGGATGCAGCAATAACAAATATAACAGATTTGGAAACAGAGTCATTAAAAACTTTCAGTAATGATGAATCTGATGTAAACCCAAAGCCACTAAAAGCTGAGGGCCAGGAGGTAAGGAGTGTTCACCATGATTTGGCAAACATTACACAATGTCTATCTGAGGCACATTAGTGTTTAGGAGTTTGTTTTATTGTGGTCCAAACCCGTCCAAAAGCCCAGACATAATTCATTGTGAAATTATAAGTGTAGGAGCAATTCCAAAGGACAACCAAATAAATCAATATCTGACAAAGGATAGAATGAGTGTTGTCACAATCTTCATCCAAAGTTAGCTGCCAGAATCCATCCAGTATCAGCCAGTCTGGTAAAGACTGATCTCCTTGCTGGTTTTGGCAGACTTTTCATGTGAAGACATCATTGGTTAGATTCCCATTTTGACAATTTTTCTCAATTGAGTGAAGCCTACACAGATTTGCATTTGGTTTGGAGACTAGAACCATCATTGAACTTTAGCTGGTGAGGTTTAGCTACCAGTGATGTTACCCCCTGATGCAGCATTGACTCAATTATCTGTTGGACCTTGCTTTGAAGAGGGTATAGAACTTTTCTCAAGATGAACAGTGATGCTAGACTGATACATAGCACTAATAGAATGTGGTAATGCATGCTTAGTATTTGCAGGAGTTTAAACCAATGTGGAAAGTCTGACCTGAATTGTTGTTAGTTTGTCCTGGATTCATAATTCATCCACCTTGTATGGATTATAAATGAATAATCTTGGTTATGAATTAAATAGCCTACTTCAGTGGTATCCCTGCATTTGTCTTGCAATATAATAGTCAACCATTCCTTTACTTTCAATTGGATATTATCTGAAACGTGATGTCAAATTTTGATGGCTGAAGTTCATACTTCAGCTGATTTACTGTTTATTACAGAATTAGTACTTCTTCCCCAGTGTCTAATTTAAAATTTGATTAATGGCTATGAAATCCACGTTCCAAAGGTTTCCTTGGTATTTCCTATTTCTTGGATAGTGCCGTATTGGATTGATCTTCATTTAACTTTCGGAACAGTGAGTTTTTTGCTTCAGTGTACCGTATTAAAATGGCCTCTTCTTATGAGACGAGGGGCACATTGTCACTCAGCCTGGTCTGTCTGAATATGGCTCATCAACAGTATCACTAATACCAAATCCTCATTTGACAATGGAAAGCAGGAGTTAAACAATTTCAGTGGAAGAAATCTAATTCATACCACATGCAATGGAGCAAAATAGCAGCCAGAAGGTAGCGAAAACTAAAATCCTAGAGTACACAGTTGTGAGTTGAATATCAATGAGCATTATCTGGACAAACCTTGTTGAAATTAACTTTTGAGTTCTAAATATTGTTGTTTTACCGACAGGCCCCTGCAGAATGGCATCACTGTGCCAGAGGAGGGTATGTTTACACCCCATAGTGTAACTATCAGGCCTTAAGGGCTTGTTTCAGCAAACATAGTCATGTTTTGAAGGACAGACTGCAAAATACCATGAAACCCTGAAAGTGCCTTGCAGAACAATTTCTATGAGACAATAGTCTGAATCTCCAAGGTCACAATCTGTACTTGCGAGCTTTCACTGTACGCAATCTAGGATAGGGACTTTGGGTACATGGAATGGAGGTTGAGACATCACCCATCACAAATGCATTGTGCAACTGTTCATGTGAAGTTGCTAACAGTTTGTTATCAGAGAGGATGGGATTCAACGCACTGTTAAAAACCTTGTGCTAAGTTGTATGGGCACTCCTTGACGCTCTGTAATAAAGACAGTAACTTTCTGACATACCTGTCATTGCATCATATCCTGTGATGCTGTCCTCCTGCTTCCCATCCCCCCACCCCACACCCCAGCTCATGACCTGTTTTCTCTTCCGTCATTGTCCTTGTCCTCAATTCAACAAATGCTGCTGCGTTTTCTCCTCTAACTTTGTCTATCGTTTTCCCTCTTCATTCCTATACCCATTCGTCCACAACCTTCTCAACACACAGTCCCCACAGCATTGAGTTCTGTTTTTCAGAATATTCCGTACATTTGCACTTGTTCTGATGGCACAGAGAGGGGATATGTGTCTGGCCACTCCATGGCTGAACACTTCACAGGAGGAACTGTGAAGGTGAACTTCATTCCTTTATTTTTCTGTGGTTTAAGATGTTGCCAGAGTGCAGCAGTACTATACAACGCTTTTCGCTATTCTGTAACAAAGTACACGTGACAATAAATCAATCAAATCAAATCAAATATCAATTTCTAAGATTGTACAGTGATGATGAAAATTTCAGCAGAAAGGTGTTGCCAAGAAAGTAGATGCCATTACTGTCCACTGAACAGATTTAAATTGACCGTTTTCCCTAGGAAACTGGGGTTACAGCAATGACAAAAGCAACACAGCTGAAACCAGGGTCATCACACGGAAATGATGTATCTAATGCAAGCTGGAATCCACAAGAAGATAACGACCAGGAGGTAAGGAGCACTCAACATGGTAATTAAACATGGCACAATGTCTGTCTGAGGCACTTTAATATTTTGGAGTTTGTTTTATTGAACATTTTCACTCACGAGAAGTATTGTTTTTGATAAGTTGTTGTCCTTTCTGATGCATCTTGACATTCCATCATTGGAGCATTTATCTTGATGGTGAGTAGATTCTGTCACATTGTCATGAACTATATCTCAAAATGTAGAACTCCAGCCACATTCTTTTCTAGCATGTACTAGATCATTCCAATTGTTTTTTTTAACTTTTTCTCACCAATAGCCACAACCTGAGCAAAATGTATTATTATCGCTCTTTTAACAAAATACAATGTTGCACGGTGTTTCGCTGTAATATCAAACAAAGTGCAACACCATGGAGCTGTTGGAAATCATGACCAAAAGCAGTGTGAAGTAGATAGTTTTTGTTCAATAATATTGAACAAGGATTCTGCACCTGAACTGTTTGTTCAAGTTGATGCAACAGAGACATGGCAGTGAGAGATCCTGGCATGAGAGTGTCAATACTGTAAAACACTTTTCACTGTATTTTAAAGCAAAGTACGTAAGATAAAAAAATCAATCAAACCAAATCAAGTATCAGTTCCTAATATTCTACTGTGATTATGAATATTTCAGTGGGAGGTTCTTGCCAAAAAAGAATAGAGCCATTAGTATCCACTGAAAAGTTTAAATTGAACATTTTCCATAAGATGCTGTCGATGCAGCAATAACAAATGCAACAGAGTTAGAAGCAGGGTCATCAAAAACTTGCAGTAATGATGAATGTGATGGAAACCAGATGCTGCTTAAAGTTAACGGAGAGGAGGTAAGGAGTGTTCAACATGATATGTCAAAAATTGCACAATGTCTATCTGAGACACATTAATGTATAGGCATTTGTTTTATCGTGGTCCTAACCCCTCAAAACACCCAGTCATAATTCATTGAGAAATTGTCAGTGTAGGAGCAATTCCAAAGGATAAACAAATAAAGCAATATCTGACAAAGAGTAGAATGAATGTTGTCACTATCTTCATCCAAAGTATCAGCCAGTCTGGTGAAGATTGATCTCCTTGCTGGTTTTGCCAGACTTTTCATATGAAGACATCATTGGTTAGATTCCTATTTTGACATCCTTTCTCAACTGAGTCAAGACTACACAGATTTGCATTTCATTAGGAGACAAGAACCGTCCTTGAACACCAAATGGTGAGGTTTAGCTACCAGTGATGTTACCCCCGATGCAGTATTGACTCAATTGTCTGTGGACCTTGTTTTGAAGAGGGTATAGAACTTTTCTCAGGATGAACAGTGACGCTAAACTTACATCTAGCACTAATGGAATGTGGTAAGGCATGCTCAGTATTTGCAGGTGTTTAAACAAATGTAGAAATTCTGACCTGAATTCCTGTTAGTTTGTCCTGGATTCATAATTCATCCACATTGTATGGATAATAAATGAATAATCTTGGTTATGAATTAAATAACCCACTTCAGTGGTTTCCCTCCCGTTGTCTTGCAATAGAATAGTCAGTCATTCCTTTACTTTCAAATGGACATTGCCTGAAACATGAAGTCAAATATTTGATGGCTGGAGAAGTTCATACTTCAGCTGATTTACTGTTTCATACTTCTCCCCCAGTATACAATTTAAAATTGGATTAATGGCTATTAGGTCCACATTCCAGAAGTTTCCTTGGTATTTCCTATTTCTTGGATAGTGCTATATTGAATTGATCCTCATTTAACTTTCGGAACAGTGAGTTTTTTGCT